>NC_139027.1:41419286-41737480 GCF_964662115.1 Mustela nivalis
CCTATGGGTAGCTCATAATTTGGATTGGCAAATAATTTAAAAATCCTTGGTCTTTGATCTTTACATTTCTCCCTTTCTCTCTTTTTTAACAGACAGGAATGTCAAATATTTTATTATAAACCTATATACTGACTCTTTCCCCTCCTTTTTAAAAAAACTATATTTTTTAATGATTTGAAATGCTATGCCAGTTATAGAAAGTATAGCAGAGATTTGAATGGGCAGGACCATGTCTGGTATAGAACATGATGAAGGATATTCTAGGCACAGAGAGAAGGGAAAGCATTAGAGTTTTAAAACTTTTCAGAAACTATAAGAACTATACAGGCACTCGTATATGTATTTTGAGGAAAGTGAGATAGGGAAGTTTTAAAAGGGAAGCAGGATACTAGAAGCTAGAGTGAAGTGAGAAGTTGGTTCATTCTCATATAGAATACCATTGTGCACGAGACTAGAATTCTTTGAGGGGTAAACATGGGTTGAATTTGTTAATGGCTGTATCTCCACTATACAAGCATACTTTTTATCTTTACCACTGTAGCCACTACATTTTTGTTAGCAATGAATGAATGAATGAATGAACAAATGAGTGAGTGAATGCTAAAACTTTAAGGCTGAGAGAAAGTGTTTAGACATTATTCTTAAACAGAGAGGAATGCACAAAGGTTATTTGTTAATCTTTTGCATTAGAGTGTTAGGATTCACATCTATCTCAGAAAGACAACACAGTCTGTGGTTTGAAGAATGTTCCATTAGGGCGAAAGACTAGAGGCAAAAGGACCAGTTAGGTATCCATTAAAGCACTAGCATTGAAGAAATAAAGTAGAAATAAAATAAAGCACAGGGATAGAGGACATGAGAAGAGAAAGATTCATGAGTGAATGGAAAGGAGCCATAAATGGGATTGATGTGGTGATTGATGTGGGCAGAGGTGGTTGTGGAAGGAAGAAGGGTGGTAGAGGATGGAATGGCATTCAATGAAGGAAAAAAAAAAAAAAGAGGAAGAGTAGTGATTTGTCTTCTACCTTCTCATTATGAAGATGAAAATCACCTTTTAAGCTTAGAACTATCCAAGATTTTTAGATTACATTAGATATCCACATGTATTCACAGCATAGATACTATTCATTTACTTTAATTACTTTCTATTTAATTGTTTCAAATGAATGCTTTGTTAGCAACAAAGATTACCTAACACTAGCAGGTGTATCTTACTCCTTTTTCAAAGTTAGCATGTAGCAATTTCCCTGTTATGCAGCACATGTTCACTGATTGAATCTAAGCATGGTCCTGATTTTTTTCAAGTTATTATTCTAAGTATTAAATTATTACATGCCTAATTAGTGCCTATACCTCTGCTCTTTGCTCTTTGACCATATCTCTGCCATCTATCTCTTTACATAATCTTTCCAATAAGAAGCCTTCAAGAATCTTATTCATGTTTTCTTATCCAACTTTCTTTGGTCCTTGTTTCATTGCTCTATCCTAGATATTTTGTGATTAACTAAAATATTAATAAGGGTTAACATTTTGACTATTGATTTATGACTGTATATTTCCTAATGTTTTTCTATAGTTTTAAAAGATATTAGACCTGCCAAATGGGAATATCTGGGAATAGTGCATGCGAGTCTATGAGTTTACAATTTTAACAATCACCCCAGGTAATTCATATGTGCCCTAAAGACTGACAAATATAGTACTGAAATGAATAGAGAATATTCTGGAATTCTAGAATTGTTTCCTCTACTTTACTGACCCAAATTCTCAGACCCCCTAATTAAGGTGCTGCTCCATAAGAACTCTGTTCCTAAGAAAATTCACTAAATTTTAAAAAATATATTTTTTAAAAATTATAAGATGATGAAATAACATTATTGAAGATCAGGTTGAGAAAACATATGAATTTTATTCAACTCATGAATTTAAATGATTTTCTTTGCTTCAGTTATTTCTAGAGCACCTCAAATTCTCAAGATGAAATTTTGACCCCTAGTAATGACAAGGTGAAAGAAGTAAGACTGGACCTTTTTTTTAGAATAGATTGAATTTCCAGCCAACATTATGTATTTTTAATCACATTGTGTAGTATCACAGCAATATTAATTCAAAATGATGTTTGAGGAATGACAATTTGGGGAATAAAAATCATTTGGAAAGCAAACCTAGAGCCTGATTTTAGGATGCACTAGCTTAAATGCTAATATTGAATAGAAATATTTCAATTTCATGTAATGACTCAAAAAGACATTTACCTTGCCAAGAAAAATGAAAGTTCTTCAAAAAGTAAATTCTGTGAACATTTGTGGTTGGAAATTCAGGGCATGCAGGGAGAGTGCAGAGAAATTTACCAAACTGTATTTTATGTCTTACCTAAACGCAATAAAGAATATCATACACTGGGCAAAATTTATTCCTCTCTAATTCAATATTTATGGGCCCTGTGTTTTCTTGTGCATTGGAATCATAAGAGATGAATATCAGTAAAATTTGAAGGAGAATATTGTGATACATTTTATTCAGATATACTTTGAAAGCATGAAGTAACAACTGCATTTTGTACTAAAGTCTTCCGTATTTTCAAAATTATCTTGATATTTTGGACAAGATTTTGATAATCATGTAATTATGCTCTTATTTTCTGTAATAAAGAATGTAAAACAAAATATCTTTGATCATTTAATTTCAGTTCTTTTTTTTTTTTTTTAAAGATTTTATTTATTTATTTGACAGAGAGAGATCACAAGTAGGCAGAGATTTAGGCAGAGAGAGAAGGGGAAGCAGGCTCCCCACTGAGCAGAGAGCCCGATACGGGGCTCGATCCCAGGACACTGGGATCATGACCTGAGCTGAAGGCAGCGGCTTAATCCACTGAGCCACCCAGGCACCCCAGCTTTTCAGTTATTAAGGATCAGCATTACTTAATAGCTCTAGGGAGACAAGCCAACTCTTAGCCTATGGTCTTATTATCTCCAAGACTGGCTTACGAATTCCTGAAACTGTATTGATTGTTTTCCTGCAGTATAGATCTTGGATTCCTTACAATTAGCCCAATTCTCACCAGTTATCTTATTTCAGTATCCTATTTTTAATATGGGTGGGTAGGGGCATGAATTTAGTCCTCATGTTCTTCTCAACTTAAAGAAATTTAAATCCTTTGTCCCTCTATACTCAATTTCTTTCCATTTTAATAATCTCAGTCAATGTACTTATTTTTGTAGTTTTTTTTCTTTCCACATTGAGCCAGGTTCAGTCAAAACACTCTTTTTAATCACTATCTAAACTATTTTATACAGTAAACACATAACAGACTAGATTTGCTGAGAACTTTTTCTGACATTTTCATGTTCATTTATTTTGCTATAGTTTATATCCTATTCATCTAGAATAAAAGAAGCGTAAGAGTAGGATCTTGATGGCAAACAGATAAATAGCAGGTGCTAAATAAATGCTTGGTTAACAAATATTAAACAACTGTTATTTTTACAACTATATAATATACACATTTCTTTTTCTTTCAATGTGTGACATATTTTGGCCAAGATAATGTACAGGCAGTGCAGACCAAGACAGGTTAGTAATTTCGCAAATCTTTAAATAGGCCTTACTTATTTGTTCAATATTTACTTAGAAGTGTTTGAGCACCTACTAACCCAGTCTGTTGATCAGAGTACTTCTTTAAACTGAAATTCTGAAGGGGAGTTCTGATAAAACAATATCACTTATCCATCATGTGACATTTCCAGATACAATTTGGTACCCACCATAAATTGGTGTGCTAGGTCACCTGACTGGCCACCTTTCTAATTTGGCTTAAAAGCTACCTGAGTTAAATCAATGAGGGTGAAGTGAGATTAGGCCTCAACTAATCTGTCATCCAGAGGGAAATTCTTGGGTGTCAATACAGTCATTAATGGTCAAGCCCATGAAGAGGCCCTGGAAATCATTTTAATGAGGAATCCAAGCCACGAAGCAAAGGGCGAGGGCCGAGTAAAGCTGGCAATTCTCCAGGTATCAAATACAAACCCAGAGCTCTCAAAGAGCTCTAACGGATTCTGCAGAAAACTCGTTTGCTGTCTGCCGGCTTGTATTGGCGTTGCCTCAGGGGCTACAACTTCTATTCCAAAAGCATCATAAAATAACCTATGGCTTTTGATATTTCTTCAGGGAAAGAATATTTTCAGTAGATAGTGAAGTGCCTTCTAGGCATCTGAGATTTAAAAGAAGTCTACTAATTCACTAAAAAACTCAGAACATAAAGTGCATACCTTACTAATATTATTTACTTATTAAAGAAATAGACAGCAAGTGCCCATCCATATCGATCATGGTGTGAAGTGCTAGATAAATAAAGAGTAATGCATGCTTCCTCCTCTTAAAAAGCTTAGAGTTCAAAGGGGGTGTCAGATGAATGATCCAAAACTACATAGCAGTGTTGTAAGTGCTCTGATATAAGCCAGTAGAAGGACCTAAGAGAAGGCATGAGACAGAAAACAAACTCAGTTCACAGCATGAACATCAGGTGTTCCCCCAGCTTCTCTCTCTCTCTCTCTCTCTCTCTCTCTCTCTCTATATATATATATATATATATGTATGTATATATATAACATTATTTGAATGAAAGAAATGCCAAGCAATTTGTTCTTTCTTAACTTATCCAGGGGATTCATTTGCTTTTTAAATAAATTTTCAATCTTTCCTGTGAACGCAAAACTTAGGAAAAAAAAAAAAACAGTCATTGGAGGAGCCTGGTTTGGACTGATTCAGGGATTGTTTATGGTGGGAAGCTAACGTGTCTCTGGAGGAATTTCAGCATTGGACAGATAGTGCAGAGGAACAGGAAAAGTTCAAAGACATAGGATACTGAGTTCTGTTTCTGTTTCAGCTTCAATCAGAGTGGCTTGCTTTCATCTGCTTAATATAGTAAGGTCTGAAATAACATTTCAATTAAAGGAAGTTTTTCTGTGTGGTTAAAAAAATAAATTTCAAGATTAGTTGACCACAGAATTGAGGGTCCATATCTGGGCTCTATACTCTGTTCTACTGGTCTATGTATCTGTTTTTGTGCCAGTACAATGCTGTCTCGATGATCACTGCTCTGTAGTAAAGTTTGAAATCAGGCAATGTGATGCCCCCAGTTTTGTTTTTCTTTTTCAACATTTTCTTAGCAATTTGGGGTCTCTTCTGGTTCCATACAAATTTTAGGATTGTTTGTTCCAGCTCTTTGAAAAATGCTGGTGGAATTTTTATCAGGATGGCATTGAAGGTATAGATTGCTCTAGGCAATATAGACATTTTAACAATGTTTATTCTTCTGATCCATGAGCATAGAATGTTTTTCCATCTTTTTGTGTCTTCTTCAATTTCTTTCATGAGTGTTCTATAGTTCCTTGGGTACAGATCCTTTACCTCTTTGGTTAGGTTTATTCCCAGGTATCTTATGGTTCTTGCTGCTATAGTAAATGGAATAAATTCTCTAATTTCCCTTTCTATATTTTCATTGCTAGTGTATAAGAAAGCAACTGATTTCTGTACATTGATTTTGTATCCTGCCACATTACTGAATTGCTATTTGAGTTCTAGTAGTTTGGGGGCAGCGTCCTTTGGGTTTCTCATATAAAGTATCATGTCATCTGTGGAGAGAGTTTGACTTCTTCTTTGCCAATTTGAATACATATTATTTCTTTTTGTTGTCTGGTTGCTGTTGCAAGGATTTCTAGTACTATGTTGAACAACAGTGGCGAGAGTAGACATCCTTGTTGTATTCCAAAGGGAAGGCTGTCAGCTTTTCCTCATTGAGGTTAATACTTGCTGTGGGTTTTTAATAGATAGATTTTATGAAGTTGAGGAATGTTCCCCCTCTCCCTATACTTTGAAGGGTTTTAATCAGGAACAGATGCTGTATCTTGTCAAATGCCTTTTCTGCATCAATTGAGAGGACCATATGGTTCTTCTCTCTTCTCTTATTGATTTGTTCTATCACATTGATTGATTTGCAAATGTTGAACCACCCTTGCATCCCAGGGATAAATCCCACCTGGTCATGGTGGATAATCTTTTTAATGTACTGTTGGATCCTATTAGCTAGGAAATTAAAAATAGAGCTACCCTATGACCCTGCAATTGCACTACTGGGTATTTACCCCAAAGATACAGATGTAGTGAAAAGAAGGGCCATCTGTACCCCAATGGTTATAGCAGCAATGGCCCCAGTTGCCAAATTGTGGAAAGTGCCAAGATGCTCTTCAACAGATGAATGGATAAAGAAGATATGGTCCATATATACAATGGAATATTATGCCTCCATCAGAAAGGATGAATACCCAACTTTTCTATCAACATTGATGGGACTGGAGGAGATTATGCTGAGTAAAATAAGTCAAACAGAGACAGTCAATTTACATGTGGTATATTTACTTGTGGAGAATAAGGAATAACACAGAGGACATTGGGAGTTGAGGAGGAGAAGTGAGTTGGGGGAAATCAGAGGAGGAGACAAACCATGAGAGACTGTGGACTATGAGACATGAACTGAGGGTTTTGGAGGGGAGGAGGGTTGGGGATTGGGTGATCCTGGTGGTGGGTATTAAAGAGGGCACATATTACATGGATCTCTGGGTGTGGTGTATAAACAATGAATCTTGGAACACTGAAAAAAATAAATTAAATTAAAAAATAAATTTCAGGGGCGCCTGGGTGGCTCAGTGGGTTAAAGCCTCTGCCTTCAGCTCAGGTCATGATCTCAGGGTCTTGGGATCGAGTTCTGCATTGGGCTCTCTGCTCGGCAGGGAGCCTGCTTCCTCCTGTCTCTGCCTTCCTCTCTGCCTACTTCTGATCTGTCTCTGTCAAAGGAATAAATAAAATAAAAAAAAAATAAATTTCAAAACCTCTAATGCAAACAAAGCAGAGCAAATCCTTCCTGCTATAACCATTTCCTACATAACATTTCCAAGTCTCAACTCCTTAGCTGACATTTTAAGGTCTTATATAACTTGGCTCCTATCTGCCCTTTCTGCTAATCTCTCACAGTTTTATATTCCACCAATCCATTGAGCCAAATGCCTGGGAGCTCATTACATTTCTTTGTTTGGTAAATGTCTTATAATTATGAATTTTCATATTTTAATGCTTACCAAATACATTTAAGTAAACTCTGTTTTTGTTGTTCTGCTTTGAGACTTTGAGACTGTTTAGCATTTATATTAATTCACCCACATCTTTTTCTGCTTGTTTTCACATAAATTATATTTAAAATAATCTGAGTTGAGGTAGAACTATGGCATTTAACATTTCATATGAGTCAGGATTAGCACCTTATAGAAAACTATCTCTTGTTCCATCCATAGTGCTAGAGTTTAGGGTTAGCTTTTGTCTCACAAATTGTTACTGAAATAGTATTACTAGTGGGTCAGAATTCCTGAGGTCTGCATGCAGAGACACTCTTTGCATTGGGACTTGCAACACTAATGTAATGTAATGTAAAGAATAACTATTAATTATTACACTTTTGTTAACTGTTCCAGTCAAGTAATGCAAAAGCTTCAGAGGAGTGAATGTTCAGGTTATAATTTCATTTTTGTCATTTCCAAAAGTATCTGGGTAAAGAGTAATTTTTATGGAGTTTATATATTTTAAATGAAAAAGTCACAGGAATAAGAGATACAGCATAAGGAATATTGATAGTGTTATATGACAGATGGTAGCTACACTTGTGGTGAGCATAGCAAAACATACAGAGATACTGAATCACCATGTGGTAACACCTGAAACTAATGTAACATTGTGTGTTAATGATATTCAAATAAAACTGAAGTGCAGAAGTTCAAAAGAAAGAACATTTGCTTCAAATACAACCCATATCAAAACAATAAATTTAAAGTCATTCAGGGAGCCAAACATTTCAAGTAATAAAAATGAGAAATGTTAGCATGTAATATTTGGTATTCTATCAAAGATTCTTATGATATGATTGGGAAATTAATCAGGACATCAAAACTGCTAGGATATAAGAGAGCTGAGTGATAATTCTCTTACACAAATTGCATTCAAGAAGCAATTAAGTAGCATTAATTACAACAGCCAAGAAATGGAAAAAACCAAATGCCCACCAACAGATGAATGCATAAAGAAAATGAGATATATCTGTAACTATTTCTCTCTATATAAATATTATTCAGTCTTAAAAATGAAGGAAATGCTATCATTTGTGACAATATAATGGACCTGGATTACATTATGCTAAGTGAAATTAGTCAGTTAAAGAAGGACAAATACCACATAATCTTTCTCACAGGTGAAATCTAAAATAGTCAAATCGGTAAAAGCAGAGAATAGGATGTTAGTTGTGAGAGGATAGGGAGAGGAGGAAATCGGTAGTTGTTCAGTGGGTACAAAGTTATACATATATTAGATGAATAAGCTCTAGAGATGTGTACAACATAGTGCCTATTGTTAAAAATAACAGTGTTTTGCACTTAAGAATTTGTTAACAGGGCAGATCTCAAGATGAGTGTTCTTAGCACACATACATACACAGAGCAAGGGGATACAGGAAATCTTTTAGGGATGAGAGGTACATGGTGATGGTATCATCATATACATGTAGGTTGAAACAGATCAAAATATGTACATTAAATATGTGCAGCTCCTGTCTATTAAGTATAACTTAATGAATCTGAAAAAGAAGAAGGAGAAGAACTTCTACTTCTGGAATGGCAGCCTGGCTTGTTCCACAGACCTGCTTTTCAGTAAAACAACCCATTAGTGGGTTGAATAATATCCTCTAAAAGTTCACATTCACTCAAAATCTCAGAATATGTCCTTCTTTGGACATAGTGTCTTTGCAGAGGTCATCAAGTTAAGGAGCTTGAGATGAAATCATTCGGGATTTAGGGTGAGCCCTAAATCCAATGGCTGGTGTCCTTATCAGAGAAGGATAAGACATACAGAAACACAGAGAAGATGGCCACATGAAGAGAGGCACAGACTGACTGGAGTCATTCTGCCCCAGCTAGAAATGCCAAGAACCACCAGAAGGTGGAATAAGCAAGAGGTTTTCTTGTAGAAGCTTCAAGGAGAGCATGACCCTTCCCACACCGTGATTTCATACTGCTGACCTCCAAAACTCTGAGAGTATACATTTCTGCTATTTTAGGCTTCTTGGTTTGTGACCATTTGTTGTGGCAGCAAATATATATACACTATATATATAATGTATATATGTATATACTGTATATATATCAAAACTAATATATAGCCATAACTGGGGAAAACAAAAAAATTCAAAATCTCTGGCAATTGAAGAACATAGAAAAAAATGAAGAAACATTTAATCAAGAAAATCTACTAAATATAGGCAATAACAGGAATTATCTATAGCTTTTGAGCCATGACCTGCTCCCACCTCCATTCCTAGGTCTTCTTGGTGGAAGCTCCACTCTGGGTGATTGGGACCAAGAAGGTGGAGTCCCCTATCTTTTCAGCTATCAGTCAAGAGATACAGACAAGAGCTATGATACAGATGGGTAAATCCTCCTACGAAATCAACTACCATAGATATCCTTTTATCTTCAAAATCCAGGCACATAGCACGAGGAAAAACAACCATTTAGTAAAGAGGAAAATGGGCAGATAAAGGAAAAAAGAAGCAATCATAACTCTCAGATTTTGCAGAGAAGGTGATGGAAGAGAAGAGAGATGGGAGTTTGAAGAGATAATGCTATCTGTCTAAAAATTTAACCAGTGCTCATTTTTTAATCCAGACATAGGTTCTGAGAGTATGTATTTTCATTCTTGAGGTTACTGTCAATTCCCTGGATAATTTAGTGTTTCAGGACTTTCCTTAATAGGCTAGTGGCTCCCTCCAGAAAAAAGTGATTTTATATAATTATAAATATAGTCCACCATTACATAACTAATGATGTACCTTATGCAATTTATTTTTTAAGTGCCTTCTTTTAAGTATCCTAAACTAATTCCTTCATAATATACCAAATTCCAGTTGATCCTTAAAGAGATAGGCTCTTTTTTTTTCTCCCTTATCTGGAGTTTATTCTACCTATAAAGTAGAACATAAAACCATTTCCTGTTATTACTGTCATTTGTCAAAAAGCCAACTCTAGATCCAGAGGGACTGAGTGAGGGAAAAAAGTGGACATGATGACCAACTTTGGCCAGCTGAAAGCAGCAAAAAGCAAGGTGAATACCAAAAGAGTAAAGGGAAGGACTTCCCAAATGGGTATAAAAATTCAAATGGAAATAAAGTGGAAGTAGCTCTAAAGGCATTATGCTATAAATTTCTATAAATTATAATTTTCATAGAAATTCTAATTTGTGCATACTTTAATTATCTGACAATGATTTTACATCACCCCCCCTTTTTTCCCAAAAAGTGAAGTGTTATTGACCTAAACTATTTTTTTAAAAACTCTAGTGTATTTATATTTCTTTCTCCATAATAATGTTACCAATAATTTTTTTAAAAATCCACTATCTGAAAAAACATGTACAGTGGTAACTATTAGTTTAAAATATTTGGAAAACTTCCCCCATCCTGCCTAAAGATAGACTATTATGCTGGGCTCTAGTAATTGTCAACTTTGTTATGTATAGCAAACATCTTTACTGACTGAAAAGCAATACATGTCATGGACTTGAATGAACAAAGACTTTCACCTTCATTTACCTTACAGGTTATTTTATCTACGTGCATTGTCATTATTCTTGGCAATACCATCAACTAGTACATTTGTTTGCAAGCCATTTCTATAATTATTTGAAAAGAAAAATCACTACTGTATCACGCAAAACCATTTGTAAGCCACTGGATGTAAATTTATTAAATATACTTGGAGTGATTTTAAGTCTGTCTTTAATGAATTGTATTTCTACCTCAAATACCAACCAGGAAAATATCTGAGGGTGACTATAATTAATAAATCCCACAAGAAGAGAGCATGAATTATTCACTGATGGGTCTGCCCCTGGCATCTAGAAAGTTCTCATTACATATGTGTTGAATAAATAAGTTCTAATGATATTTTCCACAATGAAAGTTATGATAATCAGAAATCTTGTTCAAATTGTCACAGTGCTACAGAGCAATGAACACTGCAAAATTTAAGTTTGGTTGATAAAAGGAGAACCCAAGAAAATGTAGGGAGAATATAGAGAAAAGATTTGGGGGAAAAAACTATCCTAGAAGTCCCTTCAAATATAAAATTTCAAGTTGTCTACTAATTGGGAAAGTCATCTCTCTTGAGAACTCTGTTTCAAATATTTAAAATGAGTATAATCAACAGGGAAGTTTTATGATAAAACTTTCCATTGTCTTGTGTTCACTATCTTTTCAGTAATTGCCACTGTTCAAAGCTTTACCTTTTTATGAAATTTACAATTTGCAGTGATCACTATCCATATGCATTGGTAAAAACTGGATAAAAATAAAGACAATACAGGCATTTTTTTTTTACATTCCATAACTTAGCTATCCATAAACACATAAAAATAAAACATAAAAATCCTTAACATTTCAGTTGTTTAAGAATAAAATTATTCTTAAAATGTTATAATTTGGGAGTTACTTTGAGTCACATTCAATGTAAATAACAAGTCCATTTTGTTCCTATTAAAGTTTTTTTCCCCCATTAAGTTTATTAGGTTGATTTGACCCTGCCATTTGTATGTGGTTGAGTCACAATGCAAAATAACTCTCTCCAGTCAGGACAGAATAGTTTGTTCCTTGTACTTACTGCAGTTCTGACTCTTAGTCCATCTCAGGTTCCTTTACTATACCCTACATCTCTCTTTTTAGTTCATCTTCAAAAAGGCGATGATGGGGTTAGGTAAGGTAGGTAATTTTGATAACCTCAACATTCCAAGAATGGAGTAAATATTCCTATTGCCTACTAGTGGGTAATAAAAAAGCAAAAAAATTCAGTGATTTCTAAAATCCTCATCAAAACAATTTATTCAGGGGCACCTGGGTGGCTCAGTGGGTTAAAGCCTCTGCCTTTGGCTCAGGTCATGATCCCTGGGTCCTGGGATCGAGCCCCATATCGGGCTCTCTGCTCAGTGGGGAGCCTGCTTCTCCCTCTCTCTCTCTGCTTGCCTCTCTGCCTACTTGTGATCTCTGTCAAAGAAAAATTTTTTTCAAAGAAACATACCCAAAGTGATTTTTCCAAAATAGCCATATCAAATAGGTTTGTGCACGTTGTATGTTCGCACCGCTGGATGATACCTAGCTCTGTTCTAGATAACTGTTTTCCAAACAGAAGCAACTATTCAGGCAGTAAATATCAGGTGAATATGAACAGCTAAAGAAGAGGTAAGGACCAAGTTGCTGCTGCTGTGCCTACCATGCTTATAGAGCAGAGTCTGTCTTCAGCAATAAGGTATGCATTCTCCTTGACTAAGATCTCTGTTACTGTTTCCCTCTATGCAATAGATCAATCTGTGAAACTGAACAAAAAGGGAACAGACAGCTAACTTGGCAGAAAATACTAAAGTGGCAACTTCTATGCTTTCTAATAGTGAAGGAGTAAAACAGTGGGAAGCTGGCACAATGAAATAGTACAACAAAATAACAGAGAGATGGCATTAAGAAAAAGTCAGTTTCCTTAAAAACCTTCTTTTTCCCCCCAAAAATGGGAGTATGATTGGGAAGGGTGGTGTTATGAAAATCTATCATTTGCTTCTTATCAAACTAATTTTTACCATTTAAATCGTTAATGCACAGAAAGTTTTAGTAAAATAGTAAATGATGATGATAAGCTGACATGAGATAGAAATATTTAAATGCAAAGGTGGCCCAGATATGGGATCCACTCTACCTCTTAGGGGACTTTCTACTATTTCTCATAATTGTAGGTATGGCTCACATTGACAGTGAGAAAAATATTAATACCACTAACAAATTGCCAAGAAACCTTTCACAAGAGGTGGTTTTGGGCGGATGGGCAGAAATATAATGCTTAGAGATACTGATTGATAGTCTTCATTATTGGTTCTTCAGTTTGGTCAGCCATAATCTAACATTCACCTGGCACATCATGTTCACAGAAAATAGATGGAAGGAGGCAGGCAGGGAGAGAGGGAGGGTGAGAAAGAGAGAGAGGAAGACAGGCAGAGACTGTTACGAGATACATCACATGCACTCATAATTTCATTTTGTTAGTATTTCTTTTTTCCTGGGAAGGAACACTTAACATAGCAATCCCCTACTTTGGGCTCTTTTTAATATATGAAATATGGTTTAAAAATAAGATAAAAAATAAAGATATAAGCAAGGCAAGATCTTATAGATAATACACTTTGCATTCTTTTCTCTTATGCACCTCAATATATTTCCAAATAATGGCATTTGAGGAAATTGTGTCTCTGATTAAGGTTAAGGTAGTTAGCTAAAGAAGCAGGTACCTGGGACTTTAAACAAAATGTCGAGTCCAAGTTTTAGAATAAGCAGATGCAGAATAAGCAGAATGATTATTAACATAATAATGACTCTCATGTTAGTAAGAATGACTGAAGAACCTCATGGCAGGGACTTTCATCATTATAAACACAAGTAATTTCAAATAATTATTATCTATATGATCTGCCATGTTAATTATTCATTGGAGTTGGTTTTCTAATTAAAAAATGAAACTGTATTCTTTTTTAAAAAAAAAAGTTCTTTCATTTCTTTTCTCTTTTTTTGACTAATTTAAAGTAAAATGTTTTGAATAGGGTTATAGATTGGATTTATGAGTTTATAAGGAAAAGATTCACAATATTGGGGACAGAAGCAGCATGAACAGATATATATGTATTTGAATAGACTTATCCTATCTGTACTACAGTTGAGATGGCTCAAATCTGTAATGCTAATATATATACTGATACTTTATTCTATCATCTTTTTCTGGGTCTGTTGTTTGTATGCTATATGTGAACTGACTGAGTACATGTCCATAATGTTCTTTGTCAACCAAAATTTTAAACAGAGGTCAAAACAACAATGAAAACTTGGGAGTTTATTTCAGAAGACAAATTTGTTTCCAAGAATATTTTATAAAGTACTTACTGTTATTAAGGCTTTGACCATTGGCTCCATAAAATTATCAAGGAAAGCATATTCAATTCTACACTGAGAGAAATCAATAAATCAATGTATATTATTATTATTATTTTTAAAGATTTTATTTATTTATCAGAGAGAGAGGGGGGGAGAGAGCGAGCACAGGCAGACAGAATGGCAGGCAGAGGCAGAGAGAGAAGCAGGCTCCCTGCTGAGCAAGGAGCCCGATGTGGGACTCCATCCCAGGACGCTGGGATCATGACCTGAGCCGAAGGCAGCTGCTTAACCAACTGAGCCACCAGGCGTCCCGATAAATCAATGTATATTAGAACAGTGAGAAAAACTATGTTCCTAAAACAGAATACCTAGTATTCTAAGCATGTGTAGTTTTTCTTGAACTTATGTATAGTATTTTGATTAACTCACACGGAAATACATAGTATAGGTATACCAAGTTTATAGTAGAATGAAAAATGACAATAGAGTGACTAAGAACAAAAAACCAAAAGAACATTATAAAATAGCCCCCCAACTTCTCAATTGATAAGAGTTTTTTTTGCCAATATTTATTATTAATCATGTTTCTTCAGTTATATATAGGCATAATTTGTAGAAGGAAAACTACCTTGTATTTAACAAAAACTGTTGCATGAACTTTCTTGAATTACAGATAAGCAAAGTATTTTCAGGCCTAAGAAGACTGATTTCAGCAATGTCTTTGCTAACATACCATATAGTATCTTTTCAGAGATAATGAAGAAAGGTGATATGAATTTTATTGGAAGTTAGATTGCAACTGGTTAAACCATAGTATCTGTGGAGGTCCTGGGACTCAGTGGTAAGGGTTGAACACACTGTCTTTACCTGGTTTCTCAGGGGCTGTAGCCAACTTGTTTGGGTATGAATAACTGAAGATCCATGGAGAGGCTGAATCTCCTAGTAATAGCAACGGCAAACAGCTAGATAATTTTTTGGAACTTTGGCTTTAAAAAAGCTCACTGTCTGCATATGGATCTCCTCTATTAGAGAATGCTTTACATAAATCCAGCTCAGATCCACAGGGGTGAGTTTCCTGCACCTTTTGAGATCTTTAGTGTGTTTCTGACCCAGTATCAGTTCTTACCTCCATTCCCAGCCCATGGTGATGGAGAATAGCTACAACCTGTGTTTGAAGATCCCTAAGTTTGAAAAATGCCATGCATTGATTTAAAATTTTATAGCACTTTCATCATTTTGAAGTACCTTAAAATAAAATCAGACTCTGTAAGAGATGGGGATATAGGGGAGAAAGACGGGAAGATAAGGGGAAGAAAGGAAGAAGAGAGTAAAATAGAAAGAAAGGAGAAATGGGAATAAGAATGGAATAGATGAGTGAGCAAAGAAACCAATGAACAAGGGAACCCAGTCTGAAACCAAAAATATTTGTTGGGTTAAAGAAAGGGAGAAAGAAACTAAGGTGGGAGGAAGAGAAACATAGCTAACCTTCATTAACTGTTTAGCATGTAACTGTCACTGTACTAGGCAGTTTCACTTGTTATTATACATGAAATTTAATCTTTACAACTTCCTTTCAAGATAAGTATTTTCCATGCAGTAAAACTGAGACTCCATAGCTGGTCTCTCAGAATCTGAAGCCCAGGAACTTTATATTCAATAACTCAACACAGGAAGTAAGCTGTCTTCATTGCCAAAACCACACAACAAGCATTTTTTATCTTGAAATTCTCCCACCATCCTAACTAAATGATATATAAAGGTATTTATTTATTTACTTGAGAGAGAGAGAGAGAGAGAGAGAGAGCATTTGTAGGCAGAACAGCAGGCAGGGGGAGAGGGAGAACCAGGCTCTCTGCTGAGCAAGGAGCCTGGTGCGGGGCTCAATCCCAGGACCCTGGGATTATGAACTATGCTAATATCTAATGGCAAGGCACAGGAGACAACAAGATTGATATGCAGCTTCATTCCTAGACAGATTTTCTGTCTAAAGTGTATGCCCAATGATGCTGAAAGGAAGATGTGGAGAAATTATACATTGTGTGATCAGGAGATCACAATACAATATTGTATCTCCTGATACATTGATCAGGAGAACAATAGTGAAATAAAATCTCTTCTCTGGGAGAGAGCTAGCTCCAACTACTGTAAGCCTATCTTTGAGAAGAACACAATGCATTCTGCTGTACTGTTTCAGCACAGAGTTCTGAGGAAAAACAAAATGGTTAATAATTTTGTTGTTAAAAAAAAACTGAAATAGGTGGTGGGGATTAAGAATTTCTCTTGTTGATGAGCACTGGGAGTTATGTGGGAGTGCTGAATCACTCTACTGTATGCCTTAAACTAATACTACATTGTATGATAACTGGAGCTTAAATAAAAACTTTTAAAAACTTTTGGGACTTCATCAAAATCAAAAGCTTATGCACAGCAAACGAAACAGTCAAGAAAACAAAGAGGCAACCCACAGAATGGGAGAAGATATTTGCAAATGACAGTACAGACAAAAGGTTGATGTCCAGGATCTATAATGAACTCCTCAGACTCAACACACACAAAACAGACAATCATATCAAAAAATTGGCAGAAGATATGGACAGACACTTCTCCAATCAAGACATACAAATGGCTATCAGACACATGAAAAAATGTTCATCATCACTAGCCATCAGGGAGATTCAAATTAAAACCACATTGAGATATCACCTTACACCAGTTAGAATGGCCAAAATTAGCAAGACAGGAAACAACATGTGTTGGAGAGGATGTGGAGAAAGGGGAACCCTCTTACACTGTTGGTGGGAATGCAAGTTGGTGAAGCCTCTTTGGAGAACAGTGTGGAGATTTCTCAAGAAATTAAAAATAGAACTTCCCTATGACCCTTTGCACTCCTGGGTATTTACCCCAAAGATACAGATGTCGTGAAAAGAAGGGTCATCTGTACCCCAATGTTTATAGCAGCAATGGCCACGGTCGCCAAACTCTGGAAAGAACCAAGATGCCCTTCAACGGATGAATGGATAAGGAAGATGTGGTCCATATACACTATGGAGTATTATGCCTCCATCAGAAAGGACGAATACCCTACTTTTGTAGCAACATGGATGGGACTGGAAGAGATGATGCTGAGTGAAATAAGTCAAGCAGAGAGAGTCAATTATCATATGGTTTCACTTATTTGTGGAGCATAACAAAAAGCATGGAGGACATGGGGAGTTAGAGAGAAAGGGGTTGGGGTAAATTGGAAGTGGAGGTGAATCATGAGAGACTATGGACTCTAAAAAACAATCTGAGGGGTTTGAAGTGGCGGTGGGGGGTGGGAGGTCGGGGTACCAGGTGGTGGGTATTATAGAGGGCACAGATTGCATGGAGCACTGGGTGTGGTGAAAAAATAATGATACTGTTATGCTGAAAATAAATAAATGAAAAAAAAAACTTTTAAAAAAGTGAAGATAAATCAAATTTACAAGATGTAAATTTGTGTTTAGATCATTTAGATTAGTTTCATGATAGAAAAATTAACAATGGATCTCACATACAAAGACATATATCACTACATCCAATTTACTATGTTTGCAGTGTTAACAAGGAAGGAAGAAGTAAAGTGTATGGAAGCAGTAAAACATGAATTTAAAAAGGGAAGGGAAGGTGTTGACTTAAGCAACTTCTGA
Source organism: Mustela nivalis (assembly GCF_964662115.1). Lineage (NCBI taxonomy): Eukaryota > Metazoa > Chordata > Mammalia > Carnivora > Mustelidae > Mustela > Mustela nivalis. The sequence continues at coordinate 41,437,008 of NC_139027.1, forward strand.
AAATGAGTATAATCTGTAATATTAAAAGTAAAAGGAACTGTACATAAACGTTGTACTCTAGTTGATAAAGTTGTTTTCCATAGGGTCATGGACTCACAATTCTAATACTTTATACACTGATTGAACATACAAAAGATTGAACATACTAAGACTGAACATACAGAAGTACATACATTAACACATATACATAAGATTGAACAATTAAGTAAATGGAGCCATATTTCTCAGTCTTGTAATGGGAATTTATAGATAAGCAAGGGAAGGTGGCTGAAATAATCCATGTAGTAATGGATTAGAGTTGGAGATGTCAGTGTAAACTCATGGTTAGTTTAACAGGGATACATACAGTTATATATAGACATGACATATGTACAGATTTTTGTATATGCCTGGGTAGTATACATAAATGCATTTCCATCAGCTGAGGGACTTAAAAATGATATCCCATTAACAATGAACATACTCATCTGTATCTTGGTTTCTTTTTTTTTTTTTTTTAAGATTTCTTTATTTTAGAGAGAGAGAATGAGTGGGGGAGGGATCAGAGGAGAGGGTGAGATGCAGACTCCCTACTGATCGTGGAGCCCAATGCAAAGCTTTATCCCACAACCCATTAGATCATGACCTGAAATTACAAATCAGACACTTAACCAACTAAGCCTCCCAAGCACCTCTGTATCTTGGTCTCTAATACTATTCTTCAATAAGAAAACAACCACCACTACCACAACAAAACAAACAAGCAATAAACAGGATGCTTACAAAGATGGTTGACTCCAGCACTAGCAGAAAATATAAAAGATGAAGCCAGAATATCTTGTGTCAGAAATAAAAGGTGGCTGAAAAAAATTGAAGACAGTTGTCAAAGGGACCCTGGAGCCAACTAAAAGAGTTCCCAATGGCCAAGGTTGGAACAATTTGATCAAAATCTGTAGTTCAGTTTCTTGAACTATAATCCAAAATTAAACTAAATTTCTGAGTCCATTAATTTTTAGTAAATTAGTAACATGGAGAGGACTAGAAAAATCTTTCATGCAGAAGAATTCCAAGTACTTTATGTAGATACCTTGCCCTTAACGTGAGGGGTATGACTCCCATTCCTTAAGTGTGTGTTGTGTACAACTGTAGATAAAGTAGTAAAAATTCCTGGAATTCAGACAGAGGAGTCAAAGTAACCTGGATTCCTTGAATATAGAAGAGAAATAACTGGAATGATTCTAACAAGTGGATTCTACTCCTTGAGTTTCTACAATAAAAACTATCAATTTCTATTGCACATGCATTGTCTATTAAAAGGGATATTCTAATGCATCCTACCTAACCCTAAGAATTTGAGGATCCACAAAAATTGTTTACAAAATATTCATTAACACTTCATAAGAAATACGCAAATACCTATCTTCTATCTTAAGCTTATTTCTGCTTCTACATCTATTCCAAAAGTTCTTGAAGATCACTAAAATTGATAATCTATTGGTCCTACTGCTTTTATGGTGGTCTTCCTGTCAAAGCCAATAACGTCCTCTGCATTGCTGAAGATTGTCAAACCCAGTTTCCCTTTTACTTTACCTACCGGCCTAATTTAAGATAACTGATCACTTACTCCTCCTTGAAACATATTTATCCTGGGGCTTTGAAATCCTCCTGACTTTTCTTTTACTCAACTTACTTATCAGTTTCCTTCACTGATTCCTCCTCATCTTCTTAACCCAAAACATTATGTGTTACAAAGTTCAGAAGCAGTGTCCCCTGACCTTTTCCTTCTCGGTCTACACTCAGTCATCTGATGAGTTTATGCACTCTCATGCCTTTCAATATCATCTTTAAGATAATGATTCTCCAGTTTGTATCTCCAACCAAGACATTTTTCATGGACTTCAGTTTTATGTATTGTGTGAGTACTCAATATGTTCACTTGGATGTCTAACTGACATTTCAAAGCTCATTTGTTTAAAACTGGACCACTGATATGTTTCCCCACTGTAAATCAACTCTATCCCAACCTTCCTCAACTCATTAAGTGGTACTCCTCCTTCCCATTTTCTCAGATTTTAGAGTCATCCTTGACATCTTTATCTTACACCCATGAGTAATTCCTGTTAGCGCTACCTTGAAATTACATCCAGAATTCTACAACCTTTTTATCTTCTCAAAAAACACACCATCATCTTTTACTTGGATTGTGGACAAAGCCTTCTCATGGTATTTGTGTTTCCATTCTTTCCTCCAAACAGGATATTCTCCACAGAATTTTGAGCAATCCTTAAAAAATATGTCATGAGCCTGCTATGTGTGATTGTGCAGTGTGTAGTTGTAGAGAACATCACTTGTGGGACTATACACCTGTTCTGACAGTGTTATCATAGATCACAAACAGTCTGGAGAAAATAATGTCTTCTTTTAATGATTGACACAAAGGAGGCATCTGAGTCAACAGTAGCTGGAGATCATTCATTGTTCAGCTCACTGTCACAAATGTCTATGCTATAACTCAGGATGAAAATCTAACAAGGTTTTATGTAACCTGGTCTGATGCTACTTCTCATCCCTTATTCCTATCTGGCTCAGTTCTTCTGAAAATTTTATTTACCTACTAATTACTTACCAGTTTTGTCAAAATGTAGAACTGATTCTGTAGGTCTGAGTAAGGACATAGTTTCTGTATTTCTAATGACCTCCCAGATGATACCATAAATGGTTCTAGTGTGGGTCACTGTTTCAGTCAGTCTGTCTCTGCTCATGCTGTCTTTACTCGGGTCTAAAGACATATGGCCTTGTTTCTTTTATTTGAAATATTCTTTCTTTAAATATCCTCAGGATTTACTTTCTCACCTACTTTTGGTTATTACTTTTTTCCTCAATGAACACTTCTCTGCCTATGTTGTTTAAATTTCTATCTTCTCCCTTTCCACAGTCCAATTTTCACTTTTTGGGTAGACAGTCTATTTTTTTCTTTTTGTCTACTTTTAACATGATCTTTTTTGGGGTAGTATTTTACTATAACAATATAGGTATGTATTTCTATTAAATTATCCTGCTTAGAATTTGTTGCAGTTCCTGAATCTGAGAATTATCTTTATAAATTCTAGAAACTTCTTGGTCATTATCTCTTAAACATATTATTATTATCTTCTTGAACTATGTTAAGATGTATATTAAACACATCTGAGGGTTGCTGGGGGGAGGGAGGTTGGGAGAAGGGGGTGGGATTATGGACATTGGGGAGGGTATGTGCTTTGGTGAGTGCTGTGAAGTGTGTAAACCTGGTGATTCACAGACCTGGGGATAAAAATTTATGTTTATAAAAAATAAAAAATTAAAAAAAAGATGTATATTAAAGTAGATCTTTTCACATAATTTTGGTCTCTTAGTCTTTCTTTCACACTTTCTATTGGTTACACCGTGCTGCCTTATCTTTAGTTGTGATTAACCTTATATGCAACTATTAGTTTAAAAGTGTGTGTATAGGGGCACTGGGTGGCTCAGTGGGTTAAGCCTCTGCCTTCGGCTCAGGTCATGATCCCAGGGTCCTGGGATCGAGCCCGGAATTGGGCTCTCTGCTCAGCAGGGAGACTGCTTCCTCCTCTCTGCCTGCCTCTCTGCCTACTTATGATCTCTCTCTCTGTCAAATAAATAAATAAAATCTTTATTTAAAAAAAAAAGTGTGTGTATAATTTCTGGAAGTTCGATTTGGTTCTTTAAAAAGCCTACCATTCATTCTTGGCAATGTCTTTTATTTTTCAGTAAATTCTTAAAATAGCATTTTATTTCTTTAAAATATTTAAGAATACGGGGCACCTGGGTGGCTCAGTGGGTTAAGCCTCTGCCTTCAGTTCAGGTCATGATCTCAGAGTCCTGGATTAGAGCCCCATATTATGTTCTCTGGGATCAATTCCCACATCTGGCTCTCCGCTCAGCAGGGAGCCTGCTTCCCCCTCTCTCTCTGACTGCCGCTCTGCCTATTTGTGATCTCTCTCTCTCTCTGTGTCAAATGAATAAATAAAATCTTTAAAAAATATTTAAGAATAAAAATATTATGTTATCAGAAGTACATTTATTTTGAAATTGTACCCAAAAAAATTTAAATCCACTAATCTTGTATGACTTTGTAGGTAGTTATTTTACTGACTAAGTCATAAGAGTTTGTTTCTTTAGGTGTTCTGTTGTTTATTTGATTTAATGTGAGGTTTCATTTTGTAAAAATTCTCCTGTGACTATTCTTTCATTCTTTTGTGTAAGCATTCTCTGGGAGAGAAATTGCATTTGTCTATTCCGGGCCCCTGAAAGAACCAACCAAACAATACCACTAGTTTTGACTTTAGTGATAATGATGATGACAATAGTGATGAAGACAGTTATTTTAGGACATAGAAGTAAATTCTGGATTGACACATTTTTAAAAAAATAATTTATACAAGGTGACAGAATCAAAGCCTTAATCTAGGACCAGTGGACATAAATAATAATAGTTGCAACCTCTTGTATTTGTTTAGATTTAGACTCTTGGGCTCATGTTCACATTTATGACTCATTAATGTACACAATAAGCCTGTGACGTCAACAGAGCATTTTTAAAGCCATATTATAGTTAACATATATAGTTAAATATAATAATCTATGACAATGTCATGGAAGTTTGGTTGTGTTCTAAATTTGGCAATATTTCACAATTCTTCTAGAACGTTTTTAGATCAAATATTCTAGTTCTAAAATTCTCCCTCTCCCTCTCCCTCTCAAAGTATTTGAACTATTTGACCATAGGAGGTCTTAAAGTGACTATAAAAATGTCTGAGATCTTTAGACCCAAGTGTATTTTTTCAACACAAGTGAATTTAAATGTTTAACTATAATCAAAATCATATTAAATTAACAAGATGGATTCATTTATTTAAATGGATTCATTTATTTAAAGCATTAATGAGCCCTGTATCATCTCCCAATGGGCTTAGAAACATGTGTCTTCCTTGGAACCCTTAAGAACAGCTCCGAGAAGAAATTAACAAAAAATTGTTATTGACAGAAATGATAGAGTTCTGAGTCAGGTTGTTGGCAGAGATCTAGGAAATACAAGGAGCAAATCAGAATTACTTTCCTTGTTATTGCTGGTTATGAAAGCCAGGAATCTCAGGGGCTATATGGCGACATCACAAAGTGTTATGACTAGATAGAGCAGGAAATCAGAGGAACTCAATTCAGGTTCAAGTTGGTATTCTTTAATATGTAGTGCAATATTTATTTATTTACTTATTTATTTTTTAGTTTGGCCCCCATTTGTAAAATGGGGACAATCAATTCCATCCGCATAACTAGAATTTTGGGTGCTTACATGCAAGACAGTAAGCCAATTATTTTATCTGAATATTAATTTAATCTTCACACTGATTCTATGAGATAAGTAGGTGTTGTCATTATTCCTAGTTATGAATACACAGTTGAGGCATAGGCAGTTTGATTCTAGAGACCAACTGGCTAAAAATCTTGGGTGATAAAAATCACCCCAGAAAGACATTGTGAAGATACACACATAACACTTAGGGAAACAAGTATGGTACAGAGTTGAAGCTTGATGAACATAAGGCTGGTTTTATATTCTGAGACTGGACTTTATAAATGGAAATAGAAACCAAAGCTAAGTCAAGCAAGAAGGAACAGTAGACCCCTAGCTCAGATGAACATATCTGCCCAACTTACGAGATAATAGAGATGACACTTGCCTATTTGGTCTTTTTGAAGATTTGCCAGAGTTCAGAATAAGTTCTCTACTTTTCATTTTTGGTGGAAACATGTACTGTGTTGGGCATATAGTAAATATCTAATAAATGTTTGTTAAATTAACACATTATTGGGCCTCTTACTCATCTCCAAGCATAAGCATGACTTTATTATTGGTCTGAGCTAGCAGCAGTGTTTTTATGAATTGAGGGAGAGTTCCAGTTCTATTAAGTAGTTGTAGAGTTACTACAGTGATATTTGGAACTATAAATATACTACCTTCTTTGTACAAATTAATGTTAGTGTGTATTTTTCCTTTGCATTATTTTATTTGCCCTTCACAGAAGCCCCCTGAGTAATCACTATGACTTCACTCATTTTATTGATAAGAAAACTCAGATATCAAAACTGTACATAACTATCCCATGCCATAGAGAATAAGATTTGAAGTATAGATTTAAACCCAGATTTTCTACTTTCAGGGCATTTTACCATATAATGAGCATTTCTCCTAAGGGCAATTTTGTGGCTATGTCTGGGAGTTTTCTAATACTGGAGGTGAAAGTTTTTTTTTTATTAAAGTTGCAACATATATGCAAGAAATGAGCCAATATATGTTACATTTTATACATATTTGATGTAACATATATAATGCATATATTTAAATGTATCTTATTAATCCCTGGAGTGGCATCTGTATGTTGTTGTTGAGTTATGTAATTATTTCTTATCTTACTACCCTCTTTTTATATCCTTCTTGATCTCATTTAGTATCAGGAATTATTTACTCAGGGGGCCCTTGGTGGTTCAGTTGGTTAAGCATCTGCCTTCCGCTCAGGTCATGATCCCAGGGTTCTGGGATGGAGTCCTGCATTGCGCTCTTTGCTTTGCGGGGAGATTGCTTCTCCCTCTGCCTCTCATGAATAAATAAATTTTAAAAAATCTTAAAAGAAAAAGATATTATTCACTCATTAATTTATTATTTGTCTCCTCCATCCCATTATACCCTCATCGTGCAGGAAAGTAAGGTTTTAAGTGAGCAGGATCCTGTCTATTTTGTTCACTGCTGAATCCACACACAGAAAACAACTCCAAGCATATTTTAGGAGGTTGAATGTATTACTGCATGAATGAGTAAGTGTCTTAATATTGCTGAGAAAAGTACAGAGAATAATTTTCTCAATGGTCAAAGGAATGAGGGGAGGCTGAAGACAGATGAAAATGACTTGCTCTGCTTATTTCAAAAGAATGGACTTTGGCCATGTATACAAATAATCCAGAATATCCATAGGAAATCAAGATTTAGAACCTAATTCATCACAGAATATTAAATCTGGGAAAAGACTTGCTTGAGATTTAGGGGTAAGTTTAATAGGAATATCAGATAGTGGCTTTATAAAACTCATTTTTCAAAAGAGGCATTAACAGGATGAAAATATGAGAAGATGCAAAACAAGTGTAACCTAATTACAGATTGTTCATTAAAGCTGGACCCTGGAGGATTGCTACTTCATGTCACTTCTCTTACTTCAGTTTCATCTAATTTGCATACATGAAGGAGTGAGAATTATATTTTTAAACACATATTATTGAATATATTCTATGGATTCAAATTAACTCAAAGGAGGCTCTTCTTACAGCTACAATTTCTAGAGTAATTTGGCCCCTATTCAGATCAAGTAGATCAAGTTAACTTCTTCACTGCCCAAAATGAACACATCAACCACAGTTTCTCTATCCTTAAAATAAACAGGTAATCTGTTAAAATTAATGAAAAAGACACAACAGACATAAATACCCTGTGTCTCAGCTGCAACAGGATAATGATGCAGGCCCTGCATCTCTCTTTTTAAAAAAAATTGCAGCACTGCCTCCTTGGAATCCAACATTTGCCAGCCAGAGCACAAACAGGAACAGAATCAGAGATGGGCTCTTTGGTAGCTAATTGTGCAAATCCGATTTTCCATTTCCTTCTAGGCTGCAAAGACAACTTAAGTAAGGGCTTGCTGACATTAGCAGAAATGGGAGAAAATTCTGGGACTGTTTGCAGTCCCCACCTTGGATGTACTGACAGAAGAGAGACAGATGGAAGACACAGTAAATAAAATACAGTTATGGGCTTCTGATGGCCATGTTGTACCTGAAAATGGACAACTGAGAAAATTAACTTATAAATTATAAGATTATGTTTCAGGAGGTGACAGTTTCATAGGTGATCATAAAATATATATCATCAAAACTGGGTAATTTCTCTGAGTGAAAAGGGGTAGTATTAATAAACACTTTGGGGGATGCCTGGGTGGCTCAGTCTGCTCTTGGTTTTGGCTCAGGTCTTGATCTTGGGGTCATGGGATGAAAACCACCCCTGCCCCCATCCTGTGGGGCTCTGGGCTTAGCAGGGAGTCTGCTCAAGTTTCCTGCACTCTGTCCCTCCCCTTGCTTGCATGTATTCTGTCTCTCCAAAAAAAGAAAAAAAAAAATACTTTGGAACTACAAGAACAGAAATCCACTTCTATGTCTGCTGAGGGTATGAACGTGCTTGCTGGAGTTAAGGACACCATGCATGCTAGGCCGGGACCAGTGATCAGAAAAGAGAAAAACCGGGATTTTTGCATAATTGTTGATATGATTTTTTGCAGATACTATTTTCTGATATTTATATGGGATCATTGATCTTATAGAAATATATATATATATATATACATATATATGTATGTATATATACATATATGTATAAATTTGGGGATTAGAATAAGGTTTACAGTTTCTTCTGGCCTAGGCTGGGTGTACAAAGCATAACTAGATATGCAGTTTTTATTCCATTGATTCACTGGAAAAGAGAAGAGCTTGAACATTCAGTAAGCCCAATTCTGGCATCTAAGCTATTTTCAGATGGAAAAGAATACTTATTTATAAGAGATGCAAATAAGACATCCATAACGAAAATCAGTATCATATGAGAGACAACTCGTGAAAAAGTCTTCAGAAAACTTCGTAGAACTTTCCTATCTCTTATGTCTTTTACAGTATAATTCACATTCACATTTCCTTTTATAGTTCAAGTTTAAATTTTAAACAATTCAGAAAATACATAAATCAATTTCCCCTAGGTCTGTACAATATATGTTAGTTGCTAGGTGTCTTGGAAAATGGTTACCATGTGGTATCTTGGCACCTAAAAGTGCCATGCAGGGAAATATTAAAGAATGAATGGGAAATCCAGGAAATTAAAGAAGTATTTAAAAATTCATGGAAACAAATGAAAACAAAAACACAACACAACTGTTCAAAATCTTTGGGACACAGCAAAGGCAGTCCTGAGAGAAAAGTATATAGCAATACAAATCTTTCTCAAGAAACAGGAATGGTCTCAAGTATACAACATAACCCTTCTCCTAAAGGAGTTGGAGAAAGAACAGGAAAAAGCCTAAACCCAGCAGGAGATAAAAAATAATAAAGATCTGAGCAGGTATCAATGAAATAGAAACCAAAAGAACAGTAGAACAAATCAATGAAACTAGGAGCTGGTTCTTTGAAAGAATTAATAAGATTGATAAACCCCTGGCCACTCTTATCAAAAAGAAAAGAGAAAGGACCCAAATAAATAAAATCATGAATAAAAGAGGAAAGATCACAACCAACACCAAAGAAATACAAACAATTATAAAAACATTATGAGCAACTATATGCCAGCAAATTTGACAATCTGGAAGAAATGGATGCATTCATAGAGACATATAAACTACCAAAACTGAACCAGGAAGAAACAGAAAACCTGAACAGACCATAACCAGTAAGGAATTTGAAGCAGTATTAACAGCATTAACTCTAAATTTCTTAATTTTCTTCCTAATGTATGTAGGACGGACTTATTAACCTTTTAAATAAGGAAAATGATAAAACAAGGAAATAGCTATACAATGTATAGAACAATGTAAGAAGGTATGTCATTTATCAGAGAGGTATCCTACCATGAGTTAGGAGAGCCTCAAAAGAGGTTTTTCACATACCCGAACTCAGTCACATTGGTGGTCCTTAACATTACCACCAACCTCACATCCTGGCTATTTATTTATTCACTTATGAACACTGAATTCAAACATTGTTAAGAACATCTATATTCAACAGCAGGCTAGACATCTGAGGATGCTCAAATAAAAGACAGCTCCCAACCTAGTCATGAGATGGTAAGCAAACAATGATGTTATAGTGAGAAAGATGGAATTCAGTTTGCCTCTGGCAATGTGAATAAAAGCAAAGCAAGAGCCAGGGGGTGTCTATGGTAAATTTTATTTCATTTGTTTCCACGGTTTCTCAGATTGTTCCTCTCACCAGTATTTCTCCTCTCTTCCTGATCTGTTTTATCCAAAAAACATCAAAAGTTTATACAACCATGAATACTACTGATCTCCTGTTTACTGTGCTTCACAACACTAGATAATGGATCTCTAGAAATTTCCCTATAAAGTACATTAATTTTCTTCCTTCCTCTGTTTTCCCCTCCTTCCTTCCTTTCCTCCCTTCCTTTCACTATTTAGATTAAGATTTAGGTTTTGGTTTTGTCATCTGTTTCCTTTGCTGTTCAAACGCTTTTTATCTTGAAGAAGTCCCAATAGTTCTTTTTTGCCTTTGTTTCCCTTGCCTTTGGACACATGTCTAGCAAGACAGAATGGGAGAAGATATTTGCAAATGTCTTATCCAATAAAGGGCTATTATCCAAAATGTATAAAGAATTTATCAAACTCAACATCCAAAGAACAAATAATCCAATCAAGAAATGGGCAGAAGACATGAACAGACATTTTCCCAAAGAAAACAGACAAATTGCCAGCAGACACAGGAAAAAGTGCTCCACACCACATCACTTGTTTTCAGGGAGATACAAATCAAAACCACAGTGATGTGGTCCATATTGTATGGACCATATATGGAATATATGGAATATATGGAATACTACTCAGCCATCAGAAAGGATGAATACCCAACTTTTTTGTCAACATGGATGGGACTGGAGGAAATTATGCTGAGTGAAATAAGTCAAGCAGAGAAAGCCAACTATCATATGGTTTCACCTACTTGTAGAACATATGGAATAACATGGAGGGCATTAGGAGAAGGAAAGGAAAAGTGAATTGGGGGAAATTGGAGTGGGAGATGAGCCATGTGGACTTGAGAAACAAACTAAGGGCTTTAGAGGGGAGGGAGGTGGGGGGATGGGTGAGGCTGGTGGTGGATATTAAGGAACACTGGGTGTTGTAAATAAACAATGAATCTTGGAACAGTGCATCAAAGACTAATGATGTATTTTATGGTGACTGACATAAATAAATAAATAAATAAATAAATACACACAATGAGATCCCACCTCACAGTAGTTAGAATGGCTAAAATTAATGTTAGTTAATGGCAGACGTTGGCAAGGATGTAGAGAAGGGGAACCCCCTTAAACTGTCGGTGGGAATGAAGCTGGTGCAGCCACTCTGAAAAACAGTATGGAGTTTCCTTGAAAGTTGAAAATTGAGCTACCCTATGATCCAGCAATTGCACTACCAGGTATTTTCCCCAAAGACACAAATGTAGTGGTCTGAAGGTGGATGTGTGCCCCAGTGTTTATATCAGCAATGTCCACAATAGCCAAACTATGGGAAAACGTCCATTGACAGATGAATGGATAAGGAAGATATGGCATGAAAACATTAAGACATTAAGAGAAGAAAGGGAAACATGAAGAGGGGAAGGGAAACAGAGGGGAGATGAAGCATGAGAGACTGTGGACTCCAGGAAACAAACTGAGGCTTTCAGAGGGGAGTGAGGTGGGGGGATGAGTTAGCCTGGTGGTGGGTATTAAGGAGGGCATTTATTGCATGGAGCACTGGGTGTTATATGCAAAAAATGAACCATGGAACACTACATCAAAAACTAGTGATGTATGGTGACTAACATAATAAAGATTTTTTTAAAAAAGATGTGGTGTATATATATACACAATAGATTACTACTCAGTCACCAAAAAATGAAATCTTGCCATTTTCAATGACCGGTGTGGAACTAGAGGATATAAATGTTAAGTTTCTCAGTCAGAGAAAGACAATTATCAAATATCTCACTCATATGTAGAATTTAAGAAACAAAACAGAGGATCATAGGAGAAGGAAGGGAAAAATAAAACAAGATAAAATCAGAGAGGGAGACAAACCATAAGAGACTCTTAATCATAGGAAACAAACTGAGGGTTGCTGGAGGGTAGGGGTGTGGAATAGGGTAACTGGGTGATATGTGATATACATTAATGATGTAATGAGCACTGGGTGTTATATAAGACTGATGAATCATCAAATTCTACCTCTGAAACTAATAATACACTATAAGCTATTTGAATGCAAATAAAAATAATAAACAGACAAAAAATACCTTTATAATGCAATTAAATACATGTATAATGCTTTATGGGATTGAGAAACTGGGCAGGGTTGTGTTTTAAGGAAGGTGAGAGGACAGAATACTAACAGAAGCCAGGGGCAAGAGGCCTAACCAGAAGATTCTTCTTTGGGTGGGAATTTTCAGTGAAGTCTTAAGGAAATGGTCTGGGACTGGGAGATTATGGACAGGAAGAAAGTTCAAGGAAGTAAGCCAAGATCACTGAATCAGAAGAGCCTACCATAGGATAAATGGTTTATCAGGAATAATTTTACTCTCTAAATATTGAAGGATAGATAGTATTAACACAGTTTTGAAGCTAATAAAAATCATTAAACTGAAGAATAGTTAATTGTCCAAGTTAGCACTGTGGTTAAGTAATGGAAGAAGTAGTCAAGCCCAACTCTCTGCAAAGATATATTCAGCTTGCAACCAACTCTGCTCATGTTCAATATGCTATACATAGGGATTCTAGCACCTCGACCATTCTATGTGTTTGTGTTCTGGCTCAGCCACACATAGAATCTATGTCTATCTTCTCTTATTCTTGTGTTTATTCTCATAGAACCAGAAGGTTCTCTGAGAACACATTAAGAGAGTAATCAATACACAGGGTTGGGCATATTTGAGCCCTGCCTTGCACACTTACAGCCTTAAGTAGACCAAAAATTTGAATAATATAGCACTCTTACTTTAATTGCCCTAATTCTGAGTATCTTTCAATTCTCAGATACTGTTTCCTTTGGTAAGCTTTTGATAAGTATTATTTCTTTACCCCATTCTGATGGAGTTAATTGAATCTCATGTGAACTACATACACATATTATTGAATATATTGCTCTTCTTTTGCATTTGATTTTCCTTATAAACATCTGAGACACTTTTGGAAAGTATCTGTGTTTCTACAAGAGTTCCCAAAGGGAAATTCTGTGCAGTGACACCACTGCCATACCTAGTGGGCCTTGAAGCAAATATCAGGATGAAGATACCAAGTGGCCTACCACCAAAAGACTGGTTTTTATTATTAAATCAGACAAAAAAGAAAAGGTAACTGCATTTATTTTACATCTCATTAGGAAAAATATGGTTTTAAAGAGTTACCAATTTTATTAGTTTTCTGTACTATAATTTTAATTTTAATCTATGATATAATTTATAGACTAGCATTACTGTATTAGCAGTTACTTGGGTTTGAATCATATTTTTGACAGCATCTCACTATGTGGGTTTAAAAAAACATTTAATTCCTCTTATCTTCAGTCTTCTAGTATATAAAATATGGATAATAATACTACTTTTAAAGTAATGAATTTAAAATGTCTAATGGTGTCTGAAAGGAAAGAAAATAGGATTAAATTCGTTGTTAGTATTTCCATAGTTCTAGAACCTAGTAATAGTGTCTGGTACATCCTGAAGTAAAGTAAAAATATTTAAATTGCAGACACAAAAAGATGGAAGACCATTCCATGCTCTTGGATCAGAAGAATAAACATTGTTAAAATGTCTATACTGCCTAGAGCAATCTATACTTTTAATGCCATTCCGATCAAAATTCCACTGGTATTTTTCAAAGAGCCGGAGTGAATAATCCAAAAATTTGTATGGAATCAGAAGAGACCCCGAATCGCTAAGGAAATGTTGAAAAACAAAAATAAAGCTGGGGGCATCACGTTACCTGATTTCAAGCTTTACTACAAAGCTGTGATCACCAAGACAGCATGGTACTGGCATAAAAACAGACACATAGAGCAGTGAAACAGAGTAGAGAGCCCAGATATGGACCCTCAACTCTCTGGTCAATTAATCTTCGACAAAACTGGAAAAAATATACAGTGGAAAAAAGACAGTCTCTTCAATAAATGGTGCTGGGAAAACTGGACAGCTATATGTAGAAGAATGAAACTCAACCATTCTCTTACACCGTACACAAAGATAAACTCAAAATGGATAAAAGACCTCAACGTGAGACAGGAATCCATCAGAATCCTAGAGGAGAACATAGGCAGTAATCTCTTCGATATCAGCCACAGCAACTTCTTTCAAGATATGTCTCCAAAGGCAAAGGATACAAAAGTGAACATAAACTTTTGGGACTTCATCAAAATCAAAAGCTTCTGCACAGCAAAGGAAACAGTCAAGAAAACAAAGAGGGAACCCACGGAATGGGAGAAGATATTTGCAAATGACAGTACAGACAAAAGGTTGATATCCAGGATCTATAATGAACTCCTCAAACTCAACACACACGAAACAGGCAAACATATCAAAAAATGGGAAGAAGATATGAACAGACACTTTTCCAATCAAGACATACAAATGGCTATCAGACACATGAAAAAATGTTCATCATCACTAGCCATCAGGGAGATTCAAATTAAAACCACATTGAGATATCACCTTACACCAGTTAGAATGGCCAAAATTAGCAAGACAGGAAACAACATGTGTTGGAGAGGATGTGGAGAAAGGGGAACCCTCTTACACTGTTGGTGGGAATGCAAGTTGGTGAAGCCTCTTTGGAGAACAGTGTGGAGATTCCTCAAGAAATTAAAAATAGAACTTCCCTATGACCCTGCCATTGCACTCCTGGGTATTTACCCCACAGATACAGATGTCGTGAAAAGAAGGGCCATCTGTACCCCAATGTTTATAGCAGCAATGGCCACGGTCACCAAACTCTGGAAAGAACCAAGATGCCCTTCAACGGACGAATGGATAAGGAAGATGTGGTCCATATACACTATGGAGTATTATGCCTCCATCAGAAAGGATGAATCCCAACTTTTGTAGCAACATGGACGGGACTGGAAGAGATTATGCTGAGTGAAATAAGTCAAGCAGAGAGTCAATTATCATATGGTTTCACTTATTTGTGGAGCATAACAAATATCATGGAGGACAAGGGGTGTTAGAGAGAAGAAGGGAGTTGGGGTAAATTGGAAGGGGAGGTGAATCATGAGAGACTATGGACTCTGAAAAACAATCTGAGAGGTTTGAAGTGGCGGGGGTGTGGGAGGTTAGGGTATCAGGTGGTGGGTATTATAGAGGGCACGGATTGTATGGAGCACTGGGTGTGGTGAAAAAATAATGAATACTGTTTTTCTGAAAATAAATAAATTGGAAAAAATGTTTAAATTGCAAATACATGTAAGGATCAAATAATAGAAGATCTATTTAGTATAGCAAAATATGCAAAATTAAAGAATTAAAGTCATTTTCAACTTACTTAGCCTTTGTTTTTTTCTCACCTATAATCAAGGGTCTCACGATATATGTCAAATCCACATTCAGGTTCTTCCTGATTCCAGAGACTGTGAACAAAAATGGCAAGTTAATAATTCCATTGAAAATCTGCAATGCTATTTTTAAAGTTGGACCACAGGATGACATATAAATGGATTACAAGTCTAAAGGAAGGACTTCGAGGACTTTTTCACCCACACTTCCAAATACCTGTCTAATGTCCACCATCATGTTATTTATTCTGTTCTTCCTTCACATAGCTTGAGAAAAAGGTGTTAAGTAAGAAAGAGCACTCAACTCATGTTGTACACATCTCATACTCTTGTTAACTATCAACTGAAGATGCATAAGAATAATTTTGAGCTATCAGGAAGCAAGTGAGCGAGGGAAGCAATAAACCTACTTGAAATTGATGTTTTATTTAATGAGGGCCCCTTGGGTTATTTTAGAAATAAGTCATGTCTTTCTGTGAAGATCAATCTCATCAAACAGGTTACTCAGGTACTAACCCAGTTGGAAGCAGTTTGGGAACTCTAATAATCCTAGGACTAAAGAATGAAGAGGGATGCTGATAAACTTCGCAATTAGTAATAATTAGGAATACATGGTGGTAACAATGTTTACACCTCCAGCTCTTTGTTCCTACAAAGTAAAGTATGGTAGAGGAATTACCCAGAATTAACATAAATCCAAAGTTTAGGAAAAAGGAAGTATTAAAAAGCCATTGGAACCAGAACAGTATAAAACTGGCATAAAAAACAGATATATAGATCAATGGAACAAAACAGAAAGCCTAGAAATAAATTCACACATATACAGTCAACTGATTTTTTAGAAGATTTTATTTATTTATTTGAGAGAGACAGAAAGAGAGAGAGAGAGAGCACATGCAAGCAGGTGGAGTGGCAGGCAGAGGGAGAGGGAGAAGCAGGCTTCTCGCTGAGCAGAGAGCCCAACGTGGGGATCTATCCCAGGACTTTAGGATCATGACCTGAGCTGAAGGCAGATGCTTAACTGAACCACACAGGTGCCCCTACAGTCATCTATTTTTGACAAAGTTGCCAAGAATACATACTTGGTAAAGGATAATCTATTCAATAAATGGTGCTGGGAAAAATGAATATTCACATGTAAAAGAATGAAATGAGACCTCTATCTTACACTACTCACAAAAATTAACTCAAAATGGACTTAAGACTTTAATACCTGAAACCATAAAATTCCTAAAGAAAATACATTTGAAAAAATTTGATATTCATCTTGGCAATGAGTTTTTGAATCTGACACCAAAGACAAAAACAACAAAAGTAAAAATAAACAAGTGGGACTGCATCAAACTAAAATGTTTCTGCACAGCAAAGGAAACAATCAACAACATGAAAAGGCAACCTATGGAATGGAAGAAAATATTTGCTCATCATGTATCAGATCAGGGATTTAAATCCAAAAAATATAAAAGGAACTCTTATAATTCAGTAGCAAAAAACAGATAACCCAATAAAAAATGGTCAAGGACTTGAGTAGACATTGTTCCAAAGAAGACAAAGAAATGATCAACAAATATCAGACAAGATGTTAAATATCATTAGACATCAGGAAAATGCAAATTAAAACCATAATGACATATCACCACATACCTGTTAAAATGTCTAGTATCAAAAATCAAGAAATAAATGCTGGTAAGAATGTAGAAAACAGGGAATCTCTGTATGTGGTTGCCACCAATGTAAACTGGCATAGCCATTATGGGGAAGAGCATAGAGTTCCCTCAGAAAATTAAAAACAGAACTACCATATGATCCAATGATCCCACTTCTGGATATATATTTAAAGGATATGCAACCACTATCTTGAAAGACATATCAATAATTCCATGTTTTTTGCAGCATTATTCACAATACCCAAGATATGGAAACAAGTGTCCATGGATGGATAAATGGATAAAGAAAACGTGGAATATTATTTGCATAAAGAAGAAATCCTACCATTTGTAACAACTTGGAGGAAACTGAAGGATATTATATTAAATGAAATAAGACAGAAAGAGAAAGACAAATACTATATGCTATCACTTATATGTGAGATCTAAAAACAAACAAACAAACCTCATAGAAACAGAGTAGAATGGTGGTTGCCGCAGGCTGGAGGGTGGGATAAATGGAGAAAAACTAGACAAAGGGTACAAACTTTCAACCAGAAGACAAATAAGTTCTGGGGACCTAACGTACAATTAATAATACTGTGTTGTAGGGACGCCTGGGTGGCTCAGTTGGTTAAGCAGCTGCCTTCGGGCTCGGGTCATGATCCCAGTGTCCTCTGATCGAGTCCCACATCGGGCTCCTTGCTCGGTGGGGAGCCTGCTTCTCCCTCTGCCTCTGCCTGCCATTCTGTCTGCCTGTGCTCACTCTCTCTCCCTCTCTCTCTCTGATAAATAAATAAAATCTTAAAAAAAAATAATACTGTGTTGTATACTTGAGATTTGCTAGGAGAGTGAATTAACTTGATTGTGGTAAATATTTCACAATATGTATATAAAATTATGTTGTATACTAAAAGTATATTGCAAATTTATCTGCCAATTATATCAGTAAAACTGGGATAGAAAAGAAAAAGTTAAGAAATTCATAAAACACATGATCTTTCATTTCCTACTGAAATGTTAGCACATATACATACCAAGAATGTCAAATCAGGAAAAAAATCATGTATTAAACCCAGACATCTTTCACATCAATATTATAAAATTATATTACAAATTTCCACATACAATCTATTTATATATGTATTATAAATAAACATATGTAAAGAGATACAGATATAAAGATACATATATAGATAGAAATAAATAATAAAGAAATAAAATAGATAATAATAGAAATAAAATAAATAAAGGAGGAGGCGCTCTTATTATACACTATTTACAACCTGCAGGATGACCTCGTGACCAGCTGGGAGCCATGAAATCCTCTAGGGACCAAGACCGCCCTCATTCACAGCAATGGGAGAGGTCCAGCAGTCGGGCCAGGGTAGACAGACAAAATAGATAGAAATATAAAAATACACATATGTAGAGAGATACAGGCATCTAGGTACTCTAGAAATACAAATTTTATATATTATGCATAACTTTATACAATTTGAAATATAAAATATGGTTTTGTCTATTTAGCATCACAGTTCATTAATGTGTCAGAATGTATGTAACTATAATCCAGTTGGTACACATTTGGTTGCTTCTCATGCTTTTCTTAAATTATATTGACTTCTTTTTAGCTGATTATCTAATCTTTATTTTTCTCTGAACAGGATGGACATAATATTCTCTAGATGACAATTTGTACTTTAGAATCTAGTGATTGATAAGTTCTACACAATATCAAAGTTAATTATAAAGTTTGGATTTGGAAAGAAAGGTGTATATGTGTGTACCATTATTCACAAAACCACATTGTTTGAATTTCACAGCATAAACCTCAGCTCTTCCTTAAAACTCTACCACAGAAATCAGTCTTTTCATACCAGTTGTCCATTACATAGTGAATCAAATTTGGTCATACTCTTTCAGTATCATTCTTATAGGGAATTTGATACCCCAAATATTTTATCCAAATGAACATTTTTTTATCAAAATATTTGACATCCAAATGAATTATTCTGTCACCAAAAAATATAACAGAAACATTAAATAAGCTCCAGTTCATAGTTATTTTCTAGGGTCAGAACGGGGGAACAAAGAAGTAAAAATATTTGTTATTTGATATCAAACAAGTTATAATGTTTGGGAATGATCAGTTCTACAAACACAGAATTAAAATCAAATAGAATTAAACTACAGGTATTCTCCAATTATGAGAGAAGCAGCCAGCATCTCATTAGTCACTATAATTTGCTCAGCTAATCCAATAGCCTGGATTTGTGTTCATTTCATTTTGGTTCTACTCAGGTGACCTCTCCGCTGACAGGTGCCCAAATATATCCCAGTTTGACTGAGCCCAGTATTATGTAAACAGTAGTAAAAGTGTTGGGAAGTATCCAACTAAAGCAACGCGAGGAAGAGTCAAAGCCTTATCAGTCAAAGGGGTGGAGGAAACAGATAATAATACAAAACATATATAATTAGCTGGTAAGTAATGTAAAAGTTCAAATAGTAAAAATTATAGAGGGAAAAGCAGCAAAATGCAGACTGAAGAACGTGAGAATGAACGAGAGTGACAAATGAGAATTGTGTACACACACACACACACACACACACACACACAAAGCACTCTCCTCCCCCTTTCTCTTCCCTACACACAGCAGGGATAAAGCTCATTTGATTATTCCAACTCTTAGACTTTAGAACCTCATGTGAGATACACGTACACTGGGACCACATGTATCAATTGGTGTGTTGGGGAAGTAACACAAAGTTTCCATTTACATCTATGAAGAAGAAGCAAAAACTGAACAGAGGTTCCTTAAGGCCTGGGTATTTATAAATCCTTCTGTTTTTGTTTCTTTGCTTTCTTTTGTTTTGAATCACATGTATCTGTGTGTGTGAGAGAGTATGGGCATGTGTGTATGGCATGCCTGCGTGTGCAACGCATCACTTTTTAGTGCTCCTGTTATTTCAGTCAGGCAGGGGGGATTAGAGCTTGGTATTTGGACTTGGGATGAGGGAAAAGGAGAGGGTCTATTGCTTTTTTCCCAGTTTGAGTCTACTCAGCTTTACCAAAAGTATCTGTAAAGGCCATCACCAAATAATAAAAATTAGTATTTTGTTTGTTACTTGCTGCTGTTCTGTCTACTTAACTTTCTCAATATCCTCTTCAGGAAAAGTGACTGAGGTCAAGCTTGTTTCAGTTACTCTTTACCCTCTTGTCAAATAACATAAAACTATGTAAATGTCCCTAACATTCATTTTCTGTTCACATTTCCTGATTGTTGTCTAAGTGACCGAAGCCCAGCACTTTGCGCATAAGTGAAGGTGCTCATTGCTACTGTCTCCCTCCTCTTCCTCTGGTATAAGACATTTTGTTTGCATGGCTTTTCTATGCATTGCAGTGGTAAGATCCAATCCTTAGGATCCACGATGGTGAAAGAGACAGGCAGGGATAAGGTAGTGAGAGTGAGAGGGACCATTACAAACAGATTCAAAATTGCATTATCAGAGAAAGAAGAAATATGCTAGAGTAGGTCTCACTAGCATTTGTTAAAATATTGATACAAAATATTATCCTTGGGATAATACAAATATCAGTCCTGAACATAAAAGATAAATTATTTGTATTGGGTGGTGCTACTGAGGGAGGATTGAGATGTAGGAGAGAAACTCATATTTAAGAAAAACCTTTTTTGATTCACATAATATATTGTATTATGTTATCTAATTAAATGAGTAAGTGGCAGTCACCATAGGTGTTACTGCCTTTAAGCAATATAAGATAGAGGGGAACCTGGAGGGCTCGATTGGTTAGCATCTAACTCTTGATTTTGGCTCAGTTCATTTTCTCAAGGCTGCGAGATCAAGCCCTGCACTGGGGCTCTCCACTGGGTATGGAGCTTGCTTAAGATGCTCTCCCTCTGCCTCCCTCCTTCTATCCCTTAAAAAAAAAAAAAAAAAAGTGTGATACACTTTTTTTAGGAAAATATGACTTCCCAGTAGTCATTTTCTTAGAACATCCCAACAAGCAATGTTGAACTTATTCTTCTGAAGTTCTGAAATATATGAAAAAGATAATGATCTGATTACTATACAGGCTTCAGACAGACCTTCAAGAAAGAGTTAACTTAGTGTGAACAAGGCAGTTGAGTCTGGAAGAAAAATATAAAGGTATTTTTCAAAAAGAAACTTTTAAAGAGCCAGATGGTAGGTATGAGGAAATGTTGCTTAAAGAATAGCAAGCAGATTGGCCTAGCAGATAGAGGGTTTGTGTGGGGATAGTGAGAGAGTTGATTTTAATGGCTAGCTCAGTGGTACTCAAACTCTTTATAAATATAATTACACTGTGTGGAGCCCCTCTTAACTCACTGAAGCAAAACCTTTCCAGGCAATTCCAAGTAATAGATAGGGTGATAATCATTGATTGATACCTCTGCATTTTATTGGTGACACTAACAAATTAAAGTATCCAGATCTGGGAGCCAGTACAGATCTAGGAAGTATTGCACCTAGGACTTTATTAACACCTTAGGACATTGAGCCTGTAAAAGATATTGAAGAGGGATCTGTTAATGTCCATCATCTGGGAAGGGGTGTCATATGGGAAAGGTGAAGTAAGGTTACTCAAAACCTAATCCAGGGACAAAAAAAGTTGAAATAGGCTGTTATTTCTTGATTACATAAAGTATGAACTTCACTTTTTTTTTTAAGATTTTATTTATTTATTTGACAGAGAGATCACAAGTAGGCAGAGAGGCAGGCAGAGAGAGAGGGGGAAACAGGCTTCCTGCTGAGCAGAGATCCTGATGTGGGGCTTGATCCCAGGACCCTGAGATCATGACCTGAGAGAAGGCAGAGGCTTAACCACGGAGCACCCAGGTGCTCCTGAACTTTGGTATCTTAGGCTACAATTGATTTGAGAATAGCTGACTGAGAAATAGATGCTTTAACAAATTGTGCTATTATGAAGTTTGAAACTAAAGAAAATTTTAAACATATATTATAATCAGTAATCACAGGCAATTTTAAAACTGATGTTCTGTGCTCTTCTCCAGCTTTATTGAGGTAAAATTGACATATGACATTGTGTAAGATTAAGGTTTGATACACATGTATATTGCAAAATGATTACCATAGGAGCATCAGTTAAACCTCCATCATGTCACATAAATGCCATTTCTTTTTTTGGGTAAGAATATTTAGGATGTACTCCTTAGCAACTTTCAAGTATAAAATATTTTTAACTATAATCACCATGCTGCACATTATATCCCCAGAACTTACTTCACTTCTGAGTAGAAATTTGTTCCCTTTAACCAACAAATCCTCATTTCCCCAGTTCCCAGCCCCTTGTAACCACCACTCTCTTTTCTGTTTCTTTGAGTTTGGCTTTTGTAGACACGTCCAAGTGAGGTCATACAGTATTTGCCATTCTCTGTCTGATTTATTTTACACAGCATAATGCCCTTAAGGTCAACCCACATTGTGAACAAAAGGCAGGAATTCCTTCTTTCATATGGCAGAATAACATGCCACTGTAGAGACATGGACTGGTTTCTGCAAGCATTCATCTGTCCTGAGCATTTTGGTTATTTCCAGGTCTATGGTGAATAATGCTGCAACAAAACGGAAGCTTGCTTTCCACACGCGATCAATGTCTACCAAAACTCATGCTGGCCACCCCTCAGGAGCATGCCTAGGGAGCAGACACAGAGTGCAGTGGGGCATTGGCGAGGCTCAGGGAGCACTGGGGATGCTACATACCAGTTAGGGGAGCCGTGGGCAAGGCTTTCTCAGCAGCTTTTGGGCAGATTTCCTAATGGAATATAAAGCACAATCAGTAGGAACCACACTCCCTTAATGCCCTCTAAGACTCTTAAGTATTACTCTTCTTCCAGTCATGGAGCTCCTGATTAGTACTCTGGAGGCCACTGGAGCAAACGGAATCTCCTTGGCAGTGTCCCACACAGCTGAGAGCCACGTGCTCTGGGTTGCTCCCACAGGAAAAATCATAGGCTGAGAGGTCTCCACTAAGCCAGAAGTCTGGCTGACGTAGGGAGGGATGATGTGGGCAAAGTCAAACTGTACCTCTTACCTTTGTTAATGCATTAAAGTTGTTTGTTTTTTTGTTTTTTGTTTTTTGTTTTTTTCTCCAATAGAGTGTTGGAACTTCACTGGAGACCTGAATTTCCACAAAGGCTCTCTCACTCACTGGTGACTGTGCAGGTCCATTTTCTCTAAGTGCTCCTGGACTATGGCTGATGAAGGCTGTGGAACTAGTTCATAGGCTACTACAAGGTCCATGGCTGGTACTGAGGTCTGCCTACCTGTTACCTGATGCACAGGTGGCCAAGACTCCTGAGTTCACAATTATTATAATGGACCTTAACTGGGTTCTTTTTGCTTATTCACAACTTGCTGAATTTCCTGACTTGTTTCATGTCCTCTTGCAAACCTCTTGAGTTGTCCTTTGTTCATTACCTCCACATTCACTTCCACTCGCTGATTCCTTCTAATTGTCCACTTGAGAAATGTAGAAATAAATGTGTATATATATATGGTAGCCAGAGAGGTGAAAAGGAGAAAGGAGGAGGAAGGGGACAAAGATGGAGAGCCAGGCAAACAGAGAGCACAGGAGAGATTAAAAATTTGGTAGTTAGCAAAAAAGGGGGGGGGGTGAGCAAAGCCTTGTTAAACACAATTGCCATACTTCTGTGCACATCACTGCATTTTGGTGGGAATAACTCTTTTCTTGGTTTGAGAAAACTTGGCTTCACTTTTTTTTTTTTTTTTTTTCAGCCACTTCCCACAAATTGCTAGCTACGTGATATTAGAAGAGATTCTCCAATAGTGCTCTGCAGAAGTAGTCCCTCAGGGTGTGTGGAATTGAATATGCTGCAGAAAATCCATCTCCTTATCTTCCGCATCCATGGGCTATGTGAGGGCACTAAGACCTCTGAGAGTTCTTTCAAAAAAGAAATTCAAAACTCTCTTTAGACTAGCATTTCTCAAACTTCTTTGATCGTGGATGTTGTGTGTGTGTGTGTGTGTGTGTAACAAATTTTAACCTGTGTATCATGTTTTTGTAAACTCAATAGTAGATGATCGATCTCCCTAAGCCTGTAGAATGGAGATAAAATAATCTTCCTGTCCACATACAGTGACAATTTAGTAATATGAGGATTCATTATGAATTATAATACTGATGTAAATAAAATTACTGTTATTGTATTCATGAATAATTTTTTAAAAACATTGTATTTCCTCTTCTTTCTTTGTGGAGGCAAAATAGTGACTTGACAGAGGGTTCAGTCTTTGTCTTAGAGATGAGTAAATATTCCTAAAAAATCACATGCCTTAGCCAAGACCTCCCGGCAGCAGGTAACTAAATTGGAATGATAAACCAGATCTCTTGACCCTTGGAAAAGAATATTTGCTTTTCTGCTCTGCTTCCATATGGCCACACATTAAACCATTTGTGCATAGAACTGCTGGTAAGGGGTCTAGAAGAACTATAAAACTAACTCTACACAATAATAAGTGGAAGAAAGTAGGAAAGAATCTTTGTTTAAATACACACACTAATATCAGAAATGAATGTGATGTTTTTGAAAATGCTTTCTATCCCAAGTAGTTGAAAAATGATTTAATGAATGAATTTTTGACACTGATCTCCGGTATCACTGTTAATACAGGATTCAAATCTGTGTCCTACTCATCCCCTGTTCTCTATTTTTTTTTAATCTTCTTTCCTTCTGTTCTACCCTTCCTTTAATCTTCTTATTTTATTTCCTTTGTTGCTATGGTCACTTCTGTTGAAGCAGGTCCTGCATGAAAAGAGGGAGTTTTGCTCAAAGAGAAATAGCACTGGCAGATGATTTTTCTCTAGTCCTGAATGTGTTTGCAAAGTGACCATTTCAAAGTGACACGAGATGCTGAAAGCACAGACAGGAAGATGATGGCACGGGGGAGGCTAAGAAAACGCTGGTGTCTTTTTAACTCAATGTTTTCTCATTGTAAGTCAATGGGTTCTCAAACTCAGAAGTGATTTCTGAGATGGAGCAACTCATTGAAGAAGCTTGAGGTCCCTAGTTCACAGTCAAAAGCAGCACGAGGACCAAAGGGCCAGAACTTAAAATACCCATCCTCCTTCCCTATCTGACATCTTATTTTTCAAACTGGATAGTTATCTGTATGAGTGGAACACATACTAAGAGAAGAGAATGCTTAAACCAAAAATCAAGGCTTAAAAGTGAAAAGCATTTTATTTTCACTATAGTTTGTTATGAAAATATGGTAGTATTTCAGTGTTTTATGAGAAAAGAAGAAAATGTTTAAAATAAGGATTGGTATAGAAAATTTCAGAACACTTTGCTATTCTGTGGGCACCAACGTGGTTTCATTAACAACTTCAGTGTGTCAGTCTGAGATTGAAATATATGCCTGTACCTAATATATCAGAGAGGAATTTTTAAAAAATCATGCCTTAATCTTAAGATTTCTTTAGCATCCATATTGAGTACAAAATGGAGAAGTACTTTCTACAGGGAATTGAAAAACTGCTCCATAACTGAAAATCATTCTCAGAAAAGGTACTTGATTCATGGAATTGACCCTTTCTCCTCTGTCTCTACTTCTCCCCTCTAATGAGACCCCATGGACAGCATCCTACAAGGGCTCATGTAGGTTTCCTGGTGTTGGGAAGGCCAGCTGGTATGAAATATCAGCACCTACAAATAAACTTTATTTAAACTGCATTTGCATTTCATTTCAGCTTTTAGAAAGTGAAGTTGGGGGTTTAGTCAGTAACTCATTGGCCCAGAAACATGGGCCAGCTTGGGCTAATAAGTTTCTAGAGAACAGTAATTATTGCAATGATAATGAATGATAACATTAATAGCCACTGTATTGCCCTAGGGAGCAACTGATACTCTAATGAAAATTATAAGTCAGGACTTCTAATACTATGTTGAACAAGAGTGGTGAGAGTGGGTATCCTTGTCATGTTCCTGATCTCAATGGGAAGGCTGCAAGCTTTTTCCGATTGAGGATGATATTTGCTGTGGGTCTTTTGTAGATAGATTTTATGAAGTTCAGGAATGTTCCCTCTATCCCTATACTTTGAAGTGTTTTAATCAGGAACGGATGCTGGATTTTGTCAAATCGTTTTCTGCATCAATTGAGAGGACCATGTGGTTCTTCTCTCTTCTCATATTAATTTGTTCTATCACATTGATTGATTTGCGAATGTTGATCCATCCTTGTAGCCCAGAGATGAATCCCACCTGGTCATGGTGGATAATCTTTTTAATGTGCTGTTGGGTCCTGTTTGCTAGGATCTTGTTGAGAATCTTAGCATCCATATTCATCAGTGATATTGGTCTGAAATTCTCTTTTTTGGTAGGGTCTTTGCCTGGTTTGGGGATCAGGGTAATGCTGGCTTCATAGAAAGAGCCTGAAAGTTTTCTTTCTGCTTCAATTTTTTGAAACAGCTTCAGGAGAATAGGTGTTATTTCTTCTTTGAAAGTTTGGTAGAATTCCCCAGGGAATCCATCAGGTCCTGGGCTCTTGTTTTTTGGGAGGTTTTTGATCACTGCTTCAATCTCGTTATTAGATATCGGTCTATTCAAGTTGTCAATTTCTTCCTGGTTCAATTTTGGGAGTTTATCGTTTTCTAGGAATGCATCCATTTCATCTAGGTTGCTAAGCTTATTGGCATATAACTGTTGATAATAACTTCTGATGATTGTTTCTACTTCCTTGGTGTTAGTTGTGATATCTCCCTTTTCATTCATAATTTTATGAATTTGGGCTTTCTCTCTTTTCTTTTGGATTAGTGTGGCCAATGGTTTATTGATCTTATTGATTCTTTCAAAAAACCAGCTTCTAGTTTCATTGATACGTTCTACTGTATCTCTGGTTTCTATCTCTCTGATCTCAGCTCTAATCTTGATTACTTCCCTTATTATGTGTGGAGTTGGTTTGATTTGTTGTTGATTCTCCAGTTCTTTAAGGTGTAGATATAGCTGGTGTGTTCTAGATTTTTCAATTTTTTTTGAGGGAGGCTTGGATGGCTATGTATTTCCCCCTTCGGACCGCCTTTGCTGTATCCCATAGGTTTTGGACCGAAGTGTCTTCATTCTCATTGGTTTCCATGAATTGTTTCAGTTCTTCTTTGATCTCCTGGTTGATCCAAGCATTCTTAAGCAAGGTGGCCTTTAGCTTCCAGGTGTTTGAGTTCCTTCTGAATTTTTCCTTGTGGTTGAGCTCCAGTTTAAAAGCATTGTGTTCTGAGAATATGCAGGGAATAATCTCAGTCTTTTGGTATTGGGTGAGTCCTGATTTGTGACCCAGTAGGTGGTCTATTCTGGAGAAAGTTCCATGTGCACTTGAGAAGAATGAGTATTCTGTTGTTTTAGGGTGGAATGTTCTGTATATATCTATGAGGTCCATCTGGTCCAATGTGTTATTCAATGCTCTTGTTTCTTTATTGATTTTCTGCTTCAATGATCTATTTCTGAGAGAGGTGTGGTAAGATCTCCTACTATTAATGTATTCATATCAATATGACTCTTTATCTTGATTAACAGTTTTCTTATGTAATTGGCTGCTCCCACATTGGGGGCATAGATATTTATAATTGTTAGATCATCTTGGTGGATAGTCCCTTTAAGAATTATGTATTGTCCTTCTGTATCTCTGATCACAGTCTTTAGTTTAAAATCTAATTTATCTGATATGAGAATCACTACCCTGGCCTTCTTTTGAGGCCCATTGGCATGAAAGATGCTTTTCCATCCCTTCACTTTCAGTCTAGGTGTATCTTTAGGTTCAAAATGGGTCTCTTGTAGACAACATATGGATGGGTCCTCTCATTATAAGCCCTAGAAACAGCAATCAGACAACAAAGAGAAATAAAAGGTATCCAAATTGGCAATGAAGAAGTCAAACTCTCTCTCTTCGCAGATGACATGATTCTTTATATGGAAAACCCAAAAGACTCCACCCCCAAACTACTAGAACTCATACAGCCAATTCAGCAACGTGGCGGGATACAAAGTGAATGTACAGAAATCAGTGGCTTTCTTATACACTAACAATGAAAATACAGAAAGGGAAATTAGAGAATCGATTCCATTTACTATAGCACCAAGAACCATAAGATACCTGGGAATAAACCTAATCAAAGAGGTAAAGGAACTGTACTCGAGGAACTACAGAACACTCATGAAAGAAATTGAAGAAGACACAAAAAGATGGAAGACCATTTCATGCTCTTGGATCGGAAGAATAAACATTTTTAAAATGTCTATACTGCCTAGAGCAATCTATACTTTTAATGCCATTCCGATCAAAATTCCACCGGTATTTTTCAAAGAGCTGGAGTAAATAATCCAAAAATTTGTATGGAATCATAAGAGACCCCGAATCACTAAGGAAATGTTGAAAAACAAAAATAAAGCTGGGGGCATCACGTTACCTGATTTCAAGCTTTACTACAAAGCTGTGATCACCAAGACAGCATGGTACTGGCTAAAATACAGACACATAGACCAGTGAGACAGAGTAAAAAGCCCAGATATGGACCCTCAACTCTCTTGTCAATTCATCTTTGACAAAACTGGAAAAAATATACAGTGGAAAAAAGACAGTCTCTTCAATAAATGGTGCTGGGAAAACTGGACAGCTATATGTAGAAGAATGAAATT
Organism: Mustela nivalis; assembly: GCF_964662115.1. Taxonomy (NCBI): domain Eukaryota; kingdom Metazoa; phylum Chordata; class Mammalia; order Carnivora; family Mustelidae; genus Mustela; species Mustela nivalis. The sequence continues at coordinate 41,465,730 of NC_139027.1, forward strand.
CAACCATTCTCTTACACCGTACACAAAGATAAACTCTAAATGGATAAAAGACCTCAACGTGAGACAGGAATCCATCAGAATCCTAGAGGAGAACATAGGCAGTAATCTCTTCGATATCAGCCATAGCAACTTCTTTCAAGATATGTCTCCAAAGGCAAAGGATACAAAAGTGAACATAAACTTTTGGGACTTCATCAAAATCAAAAGCTTCTGCACAGCAAAGGAAACAGTCAAGAAAACAAAGAAGCAATCCACGGAATGAGAGAAGATATTTGCAAATGACAGTACAGACAAAAGGTTGATATCCAGGATCTATAAAGAACTCCTCAAACTCAACACACACAAAATCGTATCAAAAAATGGGTAGAAGATATCAACAGACACTTCTCCAGTGAAAACATACAAATGGCTAACAGACACATGAAAACAAGTTCATCATCTTTAGCAATCAGGGAGATTCAAATTAAAACCACATTGAGATATCACCTTACACCAGTTAGAATGGCCAAAATTAGCAAGACAGGAAACAACATGTGTTGGAGGGGATGTGGAGAAAGGGGAACCCTCTTACATTGTTGGTGGGAATGCAAGTTGGTGCAGTCACTTTGGAGAACAGTGTGGAGATGCCTCAAGAAATTAAAAATAGAGCTTCCCTATGACCCTGCAATTGCACTTCTGGGTATTTACCCCAAAGATACAGATGTAGTGAAAAGAAGGGCCATTTGTAACCCAATGGTCATAGCAGCAATGGCCACAGTCGCCAAACTGTGGGAAGAACCAAGATGCCCTTCAATGGACAAATGGATAAGGAAGATGTGGTCCATATACACTATGGAGTATTATGCCTCCATCAGAATGGATGAACACCCAACTTTTGTAGCAACATGGACGGGACTGGAAGAGATTATGCTGAGTGAAATAAGTCAAGCAGAGAGAGTCAATTATCATATGGTTTCACTTATTTGTGGAGCATAACAAATAGCATGGAGGACAAGGGGAGTTAGAGAGGAGAAGGGAGTTGGGGGAAATTGGAAGGGGAGGTGAACCATGAGAGACTATGGGCTCTGTAAAACAATCTGAGGGGTTTGAAGCAGTGGGGGGGTGGGAAGTTAGGGGAACCAGGTGGTGGGTATTAGAGAGGGCACGCATTGCAGGAAGCACTGGGTGTGGTGCAAAAACAATGAATACTGTTATGCTGAAAATAAATATATTTAAAAAAAAAAAAGAAAATTAAAGCCAGTCTGAGTTCCTAAGATATTTGGTTGGTATTTGGTTTCAGAAAAGAGGAAGAGTCTGGGATATTTATGTGTACCAAAGCCAAGTAATACAGAGAAGGGTTAATCCTAGGAAGAATAATCTGAGTAGATGAAATAACTCATTTATTTGTTACCTACATGTCCTAATGGTAAGACTCTGAGTTCACAATTATACTAATGGACCTTGTCTTCCTACTTAATTTTCTTTTGCTTACTGACAACTTGCTTAATTTCCAGATTTGGTTCATGCCCTCTTGCAAATGCCTTAAATCATCTCTTCATCATTATGTTTTCCACCCCTACACTCATTCTATTGATTCCTTCTGTTTGCCCATTTGAGAAACCCAAGAAGAATTTCTCTCTGCTATCCTATTCAGTGTTGGACCAAAACACAGGCCATTGGCATTCTAGAAGGAACCACAAAGTCCTGTGCTAAATATTGTTACCTGAGCATAGTATCAGATTCATTTCTTAAAACAGTTCAGATTATAGTTCAAACACTTCCAAGGGAAGGGTTGAAGTTAAGCATTGTTTCAAGAGCTTTCACTATCTAAATATAACTTGCTATTCTGAAGATTTTTTTGTGAAAGCCTTCTTAGTGGGAAAGTTTTCTCTGAAAGCTTTTCACAGATAAGCATATTTTTAAGATCAAGGATTAAAAATAATTGTATGTCCAAAGTGTTTCATCACAGCAAAACTGTCAAAAACACCCATTTATTTATTGGGACTTCTTGTTAACAGTGAACATGGTTAGAGGAGAAGCTGATAACTGATTTATATCTCTGGTTCCAAGGGGAAGGATACCTTCTGTAGGGTTTCTCACAACAAAATCCATACAGTGCAGAGGACTAGGCTCTACCAGACCTTCCGGACCTGAATATAAAGGAGTAATGGCCAATCAACTACATTTTGATTAATCATTCCAGGATATTTCAGTGCCATATAAAAGTTCTGGACTATTGGTAGATGCATGGTCCTGAGGGCAGGGGGGGGGTGTTTTCCTGATTTCATTTCAGTGTTTATATACATTGATTAATTTGAAGAGCAATTTTAACATTTGTTTAATATGTTAAACAATATGAATATTGATCTGTTTCAAATTATTGTCACTGTCTGATAGAAGTCAGCTTAGTAACCTGGGCATGAACAAGAACATTTCTCTCTCTTTCTGCCCCAGGCCTCAGATCACTGGGCATCTCCAGCAAATAGAAAGCAGAAAACTGCCTCTCTCTCTCTCTCTGGCAATATCTGCTTTCTGAGACAGCTAAAGTTTTACCTCCTGGTCAGTACCCTTTTCCCTCTTCGTACCTGTTTTTCTAAATCCATCTAGTTCCCCTAGGACAGTCACTATAGAACTTAGACAGGAGCTGAGTGAAATGGCTACAGGAGGTTTAGGCTACCACCAAGTGACCACAGGCAGAACTCATGAACCATGGGATGCAGGAGCAGCGGTGCCTGTGCACTGTAACTTTTATCATACTTGATTCCAATATTAGAGCTTTTCATGCAGGCATCCAGTTAGGAAGTGCCCTATCAATCCACTTAGGCAACAGAATAAGCTTTCCAAAAATGAGGTTAGTCAGTGCTGACTAGTATGCAGTGAAACGGCCCTTCTAGTCCATTTGTATATACAGTTATAAAATGGTACAGTTCCAATCACTGTTCTCTTAAAAGCCTGGGGACAAATGTATATTGGAATTCAATTTTTTTTAAGATGCTACAAAGTCAAGACAATTTTCAGCACCCATAATGAACATTTTATTATTTCTGTGGCAAATCTGCAGATATTTTATAAACTAGAACAAATAAACTATATAATTAGCCTCTGAGAAAGTGACACAAAAGAAACTTCTCACATCGAGAAGTTGTCCTGGCACTCACAGCTAGACCATGCTATCCTTCCAGTACTCTGCATCAGCGATCTCCCAGAAATCCAACCTTAGACGATATTATTTTGATTTTATGATATAGTGGGATAAAATATGGCCACTTCGTAATTTTGTCTCAATATAAACAAGCAAAAAACGTGCCTAATGTTCACTCTCTGGGCTAAAATGAGTGACTGCTACTTCTTCACCAATTGTGTCCTGGCAAAGCTTTATTTCACTGTAGGCTTATTTCTCTAGAAAAGATTTACTGAGATGCCCAATCAAAGATTTGCCCTTGCCTCTAACCTTCCTAGAGCTAACCCCACTTCCTTAGACTCTCCAATATCACCCGGGCAAAGGTGAAGACCTGTGACTGGTTCTTTCTAAAACTCCTTTACTGGCAACTGGGTGGCTTAGCCAGTTAAGCTTCTGACTCTTGATTTTGGCTCAGGTCATGATCTCAGGGTAAAGAGATCAAATCCCGCATCAGGCTCTGTGCTGGGCATGGAGTCTGCTTAAGATTTTCTCTCTCTCCCCCTCTCCCTTAGCCCCCACCCTGCTCTAATAAATAAATAGATAAATAAATAATAAATAAATAACTGCCATACTGATCCTCCTGGTTTCCTCATGGTACACATTCCTACAAATGAGGTCCAGTAAGTCAGGTGACATTTTACATTTTAGAATTCCAGATACATTCTGTGCACTTTATATATTTTTGGAAACCATTTGGCAATATATATCTGAGCTTAAAAATGTATACATGCTAATCCAGTAATATCTTAAGGGAAAATATTAAATTTAGATGATCTCTTCTCGCATTACTTAAGAAAGTAGAAATTCAGATATAAAAGTATATATCAATGACATGGGTCTTGGCAATGATTTTTTTGCATATGACATCTAAAGTTCAAACAGCAAAATAAAAAATAAGTTAGACTACATGGGACTACAAAGCTTCTACAGAGCAAAAGAAACCACCAACAAAATGAAAAGGCAACCTAAGGAGTGGGAGAAGATATTTGCGGATCATATATCTGACAAGGTATTACTATCTAAAATACATAAAGAACTCATACAACTCAACAAGATAGAAACAAATAATCCAGTCATTATGGTGGATCTTTAAACTTATACTGTTGTATGCCATGTATTTATGTATATAATATTGAATGTCAATTATTTACCAATAATACTGGAAGATAAAAAAAATTAAGTAAGTATCCATAAATATAATAATGCATTCATTAAACAGACTATTATGTAGTCATATAAAATGATATTTAAAAGGGTTTTAATGAAATACTTATAATATCATGCTGAGTCAAAGCAAAAGATAAATTGCATACACAGCACCATCTCTTGGAAAATTTCTAAATGAACAAAAACACTGGTCAATTTTAATTGATCTGTATATTTTCTTTACTCCAATATTTTCTTCTCAACTTTTATATTTAAATTCTGAAATCACTATGAGTATGGGATTAGTCTTTTGGAGATACAAACATTATGTATATTTGGTAGCCATTATTTTGATGAAATCTCTGTGGAGGCCACATAAGGGATAGAATTTAATTATTCCTAAGAATCTTGCAGGATAAGAAATCAGGTGAGGAATCTACAAATGGGACAATTAGATATAAAACAACCGTTTAATGTTGGAGCAACAGATACAGTAAACTGACAATCAAATGTGAAGTAAGCAAGAGGGGGAAGTTTGAAGCAAATGTGTGTGTGTGTGTGTATATATATATATATATATTTTTAATTTATATTTATATATTTAAGTTAAGGTGCAGAGCTTGCTTACCGTGGAGAAAGGTGATGTGGGTCATAAATATAGAATTAAATTTGATCTTGCTTACATTATTCTAATTTGCTGAATAAATCAATTCAACAGATGGTATAATTTCCATTCTTTCTCTTTTCTTTACTTGTGACTTTGACATGAGGGAAACAATTTTTTAAAAGAGAAGCTGTGTTTACAAGGGTTAAATAATTCAACTTGTCAACAGCGCTTCCTCCAAAATATATCTGAAGTAGAGAAATCCTCAGGCGATTTACACTTTCAGGAGAGCATCTTTCTTTGGCATTTTATTCTCTGTAGTAATTCCATTAAAAGAGCACAATTTATTGCACATCTGTCTTTGCAGATTTTATCAATGCTGAAACCTTTTAAACTGAGAATGGGATTAAATAAACCCCATTTACCAATGTGGTAAAATATAATAGACATCCAGCCCATTAAATGGCCAGCTAAATCAATATATCCACTTGGCAGCAATTTCCAGAAGATAAGGTGAAAACCTCCTGTTCTGTTTGATAGATGAGTAAACTTAAAGGGAAGAATTTACAGTAGATTCGGCGTATACCTTGAAGGAATGTTCATTATTCTCAAATTACCTTCTCATGTCAGCAGATTTGTGGTTAGTAAACAGAGAGGCCGTTTGTCCTCCTCCTCCTGCATGGGTCTAGAGGCCACAGCGGGCGAGTAACTTCCGTGGAAGGCAGGCCAGTGTTTGAACCTGTTTGACAAAGATGAGATTCCAAGTGTGATTAAAAGATATGTTATACATTTTAATTGGGTAATACGTATCGCTCAAAATCAGCCCAAGGAATACGGCTTTCTATATGAAAGTGAAGAAGGGAGTGTGTAAGAACACAGTGAGCTAAAGAACACAGTAATAACCGTGACTCATAATGGGCTTTTGAGTCCATAGCTAAGTGTTTCGTGTACTTATTAATTTAATAGGAATCAGTCAAAGGAGGGAAACTAACTTAATTTGTGTTTCCAATGTGCTAGAAACTGTTCTTGACATATTCACATGCATTAGTATTTGTTTAATCTTCAAAACACCTTTGAGGTCTTTATTATCATGTATATGGAAACAGCATCAACTTCCCCAAAATCACAATAAAACATATTGAGACCAGTAATTTAATTTAGGCTTTTGGCTTCCTAGACCCACTGTTCTATATAACAAAATACCATAAATAGAAGTGTAAAGTGTATGTAGAGTGTATGTAAAGTGTATGTGCGTGTGTGTGTGTGTATATATATATATTTTGATGTGACACTTTATATATAATACTTTACATCTCTCTATGTATATATGAATACATATAGTCCTAAACTAAAACTGAGTATTATAAATGGAATTAACTTGAACTTAACATTGCAGGGTGACACCAAAAGATATCTTTTCCCGACTGCATTGCTTTTCTATGAGCTCTCCCTGATCAACCCTTTCCTCCTCCTAGCAATCAAGAGCATGGGAGGAGGGAAAAATGAACAGGAGTTTTTTGCTGCCTTGTCTAGGACTTCAACACAGAAACCAGATTTTAAGTCAGAAAGAATTCCAAGGGTGCGGTCTGAAGTTCTCTGTCAATGCTGCGTGGATTTGGAGCACATGCTCAAGTCAGAGGAGGAGGGGTTGATAGAGGCGGGCAGGGAGCATTGGAGTGAAAAGTTGTTCTGAGAAAGATCAGTGTGAAAAACAACCCCCAAATCTCAGCACATTAAGCTCTTTGCAAATATTTATTTTGGTGGTTTGCTTCGTAAACATAAACCCACAGCCGGTGGTTGTGGATCCAGTCTAGATGAGAAGCATGGCTCTGGCTAAATGACAGTTCAGAAGATGAAAGAGTCCCCCTTTTTCGGTGCTCTGGGCACACAGTGCTATCACATCTGCTGTCCCCACATGAGCCAGGTATTAAGAAAGGAAGAATTGATTTTCAGGGTCAAGAAACTTTTGAGTTAATCTTCCCTGTATACAAATGTATTAAGCATGGTCAGTTTGGAGTTAGTCATTCACTCCTGTGTCCCTGAAGTCATGGATTGAGCTCTGATGTGGGTGAACATTTATGGCCTTTTGTAGGCTGTGACTTAACGACTGACCCCAAGTTACATGGGTCTAAATGGGACTATCAGCATTCTAATATGGCTGGTGCCTTTTTAAGGAAAACCAGCCCGTTAAATTATGATTTCTTATTTTCAAGACGGCAAGGGAGGATGTTCTCACTGTTTCCTATTCACGGGGCATTGTAGACGCTCAGCACTTAACTAAAACATCTTCTGTGCTCTGTGCCACATGAAGCTTCTGGGGTGTCCTTTGTAGCAATGTCAGTTTTCAGGGATTACCTTGTTGTGTACAGGGAAAGGGAGGAATTCTGCCTACTGACTTAGATGTTCTAAAATCTTACACTTGGGGTTGGAGCCTCCTTGCTTTCCTCTGTCGGGTTACAAGGTCAATTTTCACCTTGTGTATCACTGTCCCATAAAACATCTGACAGTTTCTCCTTGGATGAGGGTTGCTCCCTTTGCACAGGCAGCAGGGGGAGGTCAGTGTGAGACAGAACTCATTTTGTCTCACTGCTATGTGTGGACGGTTTGCCTCTGGCTTAGTTTACACATGTTTAACTACAGTATACCTTAAAACATTATTTCACAACTTCAAGTGTGAAGGGAGGACCTCAGAGAAGTAAATTAGCAATTCCTCCTCCTCATTGTCATACTTTTTACTTTGACATATGCCACAAATATATATGTTGCTATTGTTTATTCCAATTTTTTTAGCCACTGAAAATAAAAAGAACTGAATTTCACATTTATCTTGACTTATGTAATTTTGTTGGAGGAGGGATTGAGACGACGTGAGTTTCGGTTGATCCTCAAGTTGGATCCTGGCTCTTCAACTTCTCCTCTGTTCTTGAGAAAATGTATATTCTGCTGGGACCAATTTAAGGATTTAGCCTTTTTTCTTTTTTTAAAGATTTTATTTATTCATTTGAGAGAGAGAGAAGAAGTAAGAGGGAGAGAGAGAGAACACAAGTAGGGTGAAGTGCAGAGGGAGAAGCAGACTCCCCATTGAGAAGGGACCCTGATGTGGGACCCGATCCCAGGACTCTGGGATCATGACCAGAGCTGAAGGCAGACACTTAACCAACTGAGCCATCCTGGCTCCCTGCTGAGCAGAGGGCCCCACTCCCACCCGAGCTCGATCCCCAGGACCCTGGGATCATGACCCGAGCTGAAGGCAGAGGCTTTAATCCACTGAGCCACCCAGGTGCCCCCTAAGGACTTAGTCGTATGAGAGCAGTGTGTTGTTGAAACCAACTGGATGGTGTATATGACTGAACCCCAGTAAGGTCTCTATATAAACTTTCAGGATTCTGGTGGGCAGGTTTATCTTGTGGCTGCGCAAGACAAGTCTCATCTGTAAGTTCCCTTGCTTATTTAATCCGCCACCATCCCAGTGTGGACTGGCTTAGCTTTTTCTTCAGTCTCTCCTTGCCCTCTGTGTAAGGGGGCCAGTTTCAGATTTCACCTGGGACGCGCCCAAGCTTATAAACCACTTCATTTATGTGTGTGTGACTGCATATGTGTGTGTAGGTGTGTTTAGTTCCAAGTTTCTGTCAGATGTTATCCCTTTTATTTAACAATTCCTTTAATATTATAGTGTGCATGAACTGTCAGAATTCCATCAGTTTTATTTGTCTGAAAAAATATTCACTGGATACAGAATTCTAGGTTAACAGATTTTCTTCTTTTGGTATTTTAAAGGTATAACACTATTGTCTTTGGCTTGCATAAATTTCCATGATAATGTTGATAGTCTTTGTCCTTTTATATGTAATATATCTTTCATTTGCTCTCTGTCTTCAAGATTTTCTCTATCATTTTCAATAATTTGAATCTGATATATCTTGATGATATCTTTGCTGTTCATTTACTTATTTTATATTTATATACTTACTTAGTTTGCACTTATCCTGTTTGGTGTTTCCTCAATTTCTTGAGTTTTGATTTGTTTTCTTGTGTTAAACTAGAAAATTCTCAGCCATCATCTTTTGAAATATTTATTTTGCTGTTCTCTCTCACTCTCTCCTTCTCCACATGTCTGCTGAAATTCCCTGTTTGTTTGTTTATGTATGATGTCTACCTTTTCTAATACAACCTTTAACATATTAAGAATTATCTTGAATTCCCTGTCCAGATGTTCTAACATGTAGTCTGTATCCCAGTCTTAGTTTGGGAATTAATTTTTCTCCTTCAACATATTTTTAAAATTTTTTAAAAAGATGTATTTAATTATTTTAGAGAGTGGGCGGGGCACAGGGAGAGAAAGAGAGAGCCCCCCCTTTTTTTTAGATTTTTTTTTTTTTTTTTTTTTTTTTTTTTAGAGCAAGAGAATGAGAGTGAGTGCATAAGCAGGAGCAGCAGAAGGGGAAGGACAAAGAATGCCAAGCCGACTCCACACTCAGCACAGAGTCCGTTGGGGGGCTCCATGCCGAGCTTAGTCCCAGGACCCTGAGCTCATGACCTAGGCTGAAACCAAGAATCCGACACTTAAATGACTACACCACCCAGGTGCCCCTATTTCTCAATATTCTGTTCTATTTTCTTTTCTTATGCTTCATGTATGTTTTGATTGAAAGCCAGAAATCTTGTGTAAGGCAGTGGAGACCGAGACAAAATTCATGCCAGAAAATGGGCACACTTCTTTTTGGCTAGGCTTTTATTGTGGGATATGGTGTAGTCAAATGAATGGGTATTTCCGGAGTTTAGGTTTTGTTGTCCCTCTTGTTACTTTAAGCATATCATAGACTTCAAAGTCCTCTGGCATCACATTCTGTTTAGTGTGGGACCCACCAATGGGTTGAGAGTTTTCTTTGGTGTGCGTGCCACCCTCAACTTCATGATTTCTCTTTGCACCTGGAGCTCAGAGAGGCTCTCTCCATGTTCCCCTACCATCCGCAGAAGGAGATGGCTATTGTTACACGTTGCTCTACTCTTACTAGGCAGGTATGGGGAGAGGACGGTATTCTTTTACTGTTCTTTTCAATTCTCAGCCTTAATTGCGTGCTGTTTTCCTGAATCCTTGCAGTGGGACCTTCTCAGTGGTCCTGTCCCCCCTGAACGAGCAAGGATCTGTAATTGTCTGGTCCCAGGAGTTACCTGCCCTTTGCCCAAGACGGTTCTTCCCAAATTGCTGTCAGAGTGAAAGGTTTTGCTGTCCTTCCTTTAACATCTTGAGGCTTCTGTTCTACAGGGAAGACAGGAAAGCAGGATCCAGACAGAGTTTGTATAATTTCCCACAATATTTTGTTTTCTAGTTCCAGAGAATTCAGAGATACCATGCAAAGCAACCAGATAGGAACACAGGCAAAGAAAACAAACTGGTCTGGTTAGGTAAACAGAGGAACTGAGGACAAGATTCTCAGGAACAAGACAGAGTTCAAATTATAAACAAAACATACAAGGTTAGAGTTACATAATCAGAAGAATGACTTCATAGTAAATGCCAGGATGACTCTAGGTGTGGGAATGGGGAAACAGAGGTAAAACTTACATAGCAACAGAGGAGATGTGTACTTCCAGATGTTTCTGAGTAAATTTAAATGGATATTTAAATGCAAGATTATCAGAATATACTGTCTTAGTAGTCAAAATTTGATTATTAGTAGAGTCACCTTCAAAGTGCTGAAAAAATTTTTTAAAATCTATTCTTTATACTGCAGTGCTCTAATTATACTTACTGGCTCCTTATCTTAAGTTTTTAAATGTAGATCCAGCTTCAGCTAATGGCAGTAAGACCAATCTTACAAACATGAAGCTATCAAAAAAAAAAAAAAGCTGTAGGACACCTGGATCACTGAGTTGGGTAAGCATCCCACTCTTGGTTTTGGCTCAGGTCATGATCTCAAGGTAGTGAGACTGAGCCCCAAGTCAGGCTCAGCACAGAATCTGCTGGTCCACATCATGTGAGATCTGAAGTTATTTTCTCCAGCTTCCTGTTCCTGGACTTGCTTTCTGTGTTCACCTTGATGGACCAAGTCTCAGTGCTTGAAACGCACTGCTCACTGAACTTCAATGATCTGCACTGTTTTGTTTTTCAACCTCTGAAATATTTTTCTGCTTCCCATTGTCAACCCTCACTTTCGTCTGCTCCTTTCTGTTTATCCCATTTTCTCACTCTCCCCAGCTATACGTCTAACAAAAGATTGGGTCTTCTGTTCTTTTTCTTTTATTTCCCTCTCTTTCTCTCATCACAAAACTCCAGATATTCTTTTCCATTCAATTTTCAGAATTAAAACTGATATTGAACTGATACACTGGTTCTGAGTCTTATGTATCTGTTTGGATACTCTTCTGTCATAGCCTCATTAAACAAATTTGTGTTTATTAAACACCATAGGGTGCAAAAATGATTCAATAAAACAGCAATAATAATAATAAATGATCATTCACCCATGCCTTCATTTATTCCACAGATATTTATTGTAAGAGTAGGGACCTTATCTTTTTCAGTTACGTCATATTTCCAACAGTTAAATAGTTCCTGGTCCAAACTAGGCATTCATTGAACATTACTAAATTACTTAATGAAAGTAAGGAAGCATACATGAGAAAAGAGAGCTGTGTTAACTCAGGAGGGAAGGGGAGATGACAGCCATCATTAAATAAATGAAATAATTTGGGATTATTATAGACAGTTGATATTCACTGATGGTTAATTAGGTGAAAAATTTTACTCTGCAATGCAAGTGATATATTTTAGATTTTTTTTAATGAATGAAGGCAAGGATTGAATAACTGGTATAAACTCCTAAAGAACTAGGAAACTTTTATTCCATAAACATTTTAAGAAAGAAAACTATAGAAATTATTGCCTATATAGGATTTTAATAGTCTTACTTGAAGGCAGATTGTGTGAAATCCTCCTGGTACCTCACAGTGAGGCTAATGTCCTCATTAAACACATGTGGCTATTTGCATCTAAAGCTTTCCTTTATCTTCTTTGTCATCTCTATAAATTGCTGAAACCTGGAATAAAATAGATGGTTCCCCAATGTAATACCAGGATATGCAATGCTGAATTTCATAAATAATCTTTTTTTCCTGCATCTTGGCACAGAAATTTCCTGAAATATAAAAACACTATTCCCACATTTGATGTAAATAGAATACTCATACATTTTAAGTATTCTCAATATGCCACTCATTTAATACTCTAAACAAATAGCGTTCCTCTCAAAATTACACATTAACTCCAGGGAAAGGAGAAAAGGAGAAATTGTCTCCTCTGCAGTTATGTACAGCATTTAAATATCACACGGTACTCTTCGAGGTTCACAGTTAAACATCTCTCTTAATGGAGTACCTTGGAGATGTGTGCATATGACAGGGATAAAGACTTCTTTTCTACACTTGGTAACACTCAATAGCAAATAGTGTATCATAAAAAGTATATAAATAATCCAGTTTCCTACACCATTGAGCACAGCCAAAGTCTATGTAGGAGTCACGATTAGGAAAATCTGAATAGGGGTCTTCGTAGCTGGATTTGGTCAGCAGAGTATATGCTTTGAGCAGTCAAAGTAAAAAATACCAAAAGTTCAGTGACATAATTGTAGGATGGAGCATTCATTTAAAAACAAGGCATGTAGGGGCGCCTGGGTGGCTCAGTGGGTTAAGCCGCTGCCTTCAGCTCAGGTCATGATCTCAGGGTCCTGGGATCGAGTTCCGCATCGGGCTCTCTGCTCGGCAGGGAGCCTGCTTCCCTCTCTCTCTCTCTCTCTCTCTGCCTGCCTCTCTATCTACTTGTGATTTCTCTCTGTCAAATAAATAAATAAAATCTTAAAAAAAATAAAAAAAAATAAAAACAAGGCATGTATAGATACTTTGATACCATTTGAACTATTTCTTTTGCTTCAAAAACCTCATTTTACTTAATATAGACACCCTAACAACATTTTGGCTAGAGGCAAAAAAAAAGCAGAAAGATGCCTTCCATGAGCATTTTTATTTATCTTTGGTTATGTTATCCAGTGTGGTTAGATTAACAGAAGTTTAAAATTAGAAAGGTTTCTGGTAATAGAACCAGGAGAATTCATGTTTTTTAAATTAAAAATTAAAAAACACAAGAAAAATTTGATTGCTATTGCTGTTTTAGCAAATCATCCCCAAATTAAGGGGTTTAAAACAACAATTATTTATAATCATTCATGATTTCTGTGGATTAGGTATTGGGGAGCATCTTAGCTGTGGAGTTTGGACTTGGCTTAGTCCTGGAGTCATCTTGAAAGCTTCTATACTCCTATATCTAGTACCTGGGCTGAGAGCTGGATGTTGAAAGAACTGGAGCTCATTGGCATCTCTGTCCCTCTATGTAATTTCACCACGTTGTTTCTCCACCAAGGCCATCACAGTGCTCCTAGATTACTCGCATAGTGACCCAAGGTTCCAAAGGCACATTTCCTGAGATAGAAAGCCAGATGAAAGCTATATTGTAGGTTTCGGGTTTCATCTTAAGAAAACCATGCAGCTGGGGCACCGGGGTTAAAACTTCTGGCTTTGGCTCAGGTCATGATCCCAGGGTCCTGGGATCGAGGCCCACATTGGGCTCTCTGCTCAGCGGGGAGCCTGCTTCCTCCTCTCTCTCTTTCTCTCTCTCTCTCTGCCCACCTCTCTGCCTGTGATCTCTGTCTGTCAAACAAATGAATAAAAAGATCTTAAAAAAAAAAAGGAAACTACACAGCTATCTTTTGAAAATAAAATCTTCTACAAGAAGTTCATTCAAGTAGAAAAATACAAATTATGTATAACTTTTTGAAAACAGATCTATATTTAACATAATATATCAGGAAATTCCCAATACATGGAATATGTAAATGAAAATGATACAACCGTAAGTCACTCTATAAGAAAAGATTGTCAATTCTTTTTTTAACATCAACTATTATTCAAACTAAAATAATACATATACATATATATAAATTGTGACTCTAATATAAAAACAAAAACTTTTGCATCATTGTAAAATAAGTGATTGCCACAGTTAAAAAATAATAGCAAACTTGTAAAGTTGTAAGAAATATTTACAGCTTCTACCACAAAGATTTAATCCTTCTAATATTTAAAATTATACAGCAAAGGCAGTCCTAAGGGGGAAATACATAGCCATCCAAGCCTCCCTCAAAAAAATTGAAAAATCCAGAATATACTAGCTGTCTCTACACCTTAAAGAACTGGAGAATCAACAACAAATCAAACCAACTCCACACATAAGAAGGGAAATCATCAAGATTAGAGCTGAGATCAATGAGGTAGAAGCCAGAGACACAGTAGAACATATCAATGAAACTAGAAGCTGGTTTTTTGAAAGAATCAATAAGATCGATAAACCATTGGCCACACTAATCCAAAAGAGAAGAGAGAAAGCCCAAATTCATAAAATTATGAATGAAAAGGGAGAGATCACAACTAACACCAAGGAAGTAGAAACAATCATCAGAAGTTATTATCAACAGTTATAAGCCAATAAGCTTAGCAACCTAGATGAAATGGATGCATTCCTGGAAAACAATAAACTCCCAAAATTGAACCAGGAAGAAATCGACAACCTGAATAGACCGATATCTAATAATGATTGCACCTCATTAATAGCTTTTTTGATTTCAACTTGGTTAGATTTTAGTTCTTTTATTTCTCCAGAAAGGGCTTTTATATCTCTCGAGAGGGTTTCTCTAATATCTTCCATGCCTTTTTCGAGCCCGGCTAGAACCTTGAGAATTGTCATTCTGAACTCTAGATCTGACATATTAACGATGTCTGTATTGATTAGGTCCCTAGCCTTCGGTACTGCCTCTTGTTCTTTTTTTTGCGTTGAATTTTTACGTCTTGTCATTTTGGCCAGATAAGAGTAAATGAAGGGGCAAGTAAAATACTAAAAGGGTGGCAACAACCCCAGGAAAATATGCTTTAACCAAATTAGAAGAGATCCAAAATCGTGAGTGGGTAGAAAGGGGATAAAAAGAGGTTCAAAAAGAAAGAAAGAAAAAAGAAAAGAAAAAAGAAAAGAAAAAAAAAAAGAAAAGAAAAAAAAATTTTTTTTAAAAAAGAAAACACCTGAGAAAAATGTAAAAAAGAAAAAATATATATATTAGATAAACTAGTAAAAAATCGTTAAAAAAGAAAAAGGTAACAGTTAAAAAAAAAAATTTTTTTTCCCGAAGGCGAGAAGAAAAAGAAAAAAAAAAGAAAAAAAAATTGAAAAAGAAAAAATTAAATTAACTGCAAGACTAAAAAAAAATCACGGGAAAAAAGCCATGAGTTCCGTGCTTGGCTTTCTCCTCCTCTGGACGATATCTAATAACGAGATTGAAGAAGTGATCAAACACCTCCCAAAAAACAAAAGCCCAGGACCTGACGG
Organism: Mustela nivalis; assembly: GCF_964662115.1. Classification (NCBI taxonomy): domain Eukaryota; kingdom Metazoa; phylum Chordata; class Mammalia; order Carnivora; family Mustelidae; genus Mustela; species Mustela nivalis. The sequence continues at coordinate 41,481,069 of NC_139027.1, forward strand.
ATTCCCTGGGGAATTCTACCAAACTTTCAAAGAAGAAATAACACCTATTCTCCTGAAGCTGTTTCAAAAAATTGAAGCGGAAGGAAAACTTCCAGACTTTATCTTACAAACTTAAAACTTCCAAACTTTATCTTACATAAATAAGATAAAGACTAAAAACCCAATGGGGGAAATGGGAGAAGAAATACAAGAATATTAGTGAAACAAACTGAGGGTTTGGAGGTGAGGTAGGTGGAGGGTTGGGTAAGCCTGGTGGTGGGTATTATGGAGGGCACATATTGCATGGAGAACTGGATGTGGTGCATAAACAATGAATTTTGGAACACTGAAAAGAAATAAAGTAAAATGGAAAAAAAGAATATTAGTGAAAATAACACATGAACAGTACTTAAAGATATGAAAAGCTACTAAATCTCATTTATAATAAAAAAAAAGAAAATTGAAAGTATACTGAGAAACCCCCAATTCACCTACTAGACTGATACCATTCCAAAATGTATTAACATACAACAGTGGTGAGGACATAAGAAAATATGAACATACTTCTTTTTGAAAGTATAATTATCTAGAAAGGGCCCTTTGTCAATTTCTCTCAAAACTGCAATTGGCCCTACAATTTCACTTCAGGGAATACAGTTGTGGTAGCCAGAATTCTAAGAAGATCCCTAATAACACATGCCCTTGTATAATCACAGCCCCTTTAGTATAGGCTAGACCTGTAACTTGCTTAACCAATAAATATAGTAAAAGTGATGGGCTATTATGCCTGTGATTGTGCCCTGAAGGCCCCAAATCAGTTGACTTTAAGCAATCAAAGGTGAGAATATTCTGGGTGGGACTGACCTAATCAGGTAAGCTCTTATTAAATAAAAACAAACAAAACAAAGCAAAATGAAAAGCAATGCTATAGTGTACAACCAGTTATGTAATAAAAGGGGGGAAAAGGAATATAGATTTCTATTTACTTGTCTAAATATAAAAAAGAAACTTTGAGTGAAGCAAAAAGAGTAGTAGTCATTTGCTATGGCAACTGGAAGATGGGCTCTAATTTGAAAGTAGATAGTCATAGAAGATAAACTTTTTACTGTTATGTATTATTTTAAAAATTTAATAAATAAATTTTATTTTAAAATGTTAAAAAATAAAAGTATGAATGTCATAACCCATAAGCAATTTTTAAAGAATACCACAGTGCAGGAGAGATATGTATTAACAAGGAACATGAAGGCCAAGAAGATCAAGAGCATTAACACAGTGTGAGAGAGTGGACAGAGGATTCAAGGTGAGGGTGAGGGTAAACGATGGGCTCATTGTGGTATGGTCTAGTTTTAAGTACTGGAAATGGACAGACCCCTGGGATAATGACACAGTGTCATTTCTGGAGGCAGTCAGGTCTTGGTTGGGTCAATTATAGGACATGATGAGTCTGGTGACGGGATTGGAGAAACAATGGTCTATAGCAACACTGTCAAGAACCAACTCTGGTTTCTACCCAAATGTGGCCCAATCAGGCAAACTCCTTTTTCATCTCTTCACTCCTAATTTCCTGTAGTGGCATTTCTTTATTTGTTTCCAGGAAGCTTTTCTGCAAGTCACATGGTGTTTCCATGTTTTTGATGTAGACATTGCGAACATAGGACATAGGACAATATAGGACAATATATTGCCAACATAGGACAATCTCGCTGATAACATTGGTGAATTCCTGGTATCTGTCCTTGAGGGATCTCACAGCTGCCTCTCTAGGTAGCATTTCTAACCACTCACCCTTTATTGCCAGAGTGTTCCTGACAGTATTTTCAGAAACAAACACAGGCCAATGTAATATATAGAAGATTTTATTGTTTGTTTAGTGAGAAGATTTAGGCCTTTAAGCAGGGAGACTATAGAGACAACTAAAAGTGCTTTGCATTTTAAAAGCATGGCTGTGATTTCAATATTGGATGGACAAAGGTACTGGCATAATAATGGTATCTGCAGATTGGGTGCAAAGAATATGAATGAAAATAATCCCTTTGGCTTATTCAATGTGCGTCTCTAGGATCTGTTTCTATGTGGGGAAGCTATGGCGAACAAGTCTGAAGCTGATGCTTTGGCACTTCATCTGGTACCGTTAGAGGTACCAGTCTCCTCTCCCACCCTCAGGCAAGGGAACCGGGTGTATTTTCACTCTTTCATCATTCACTATAACTCTCCACCCTTTAAGCTGTAACTTGGGAGTCATTATGCACTTTGGGGAACTATTAGTTCTAGCAGGCCACTAGGGAATACGTAGTATGCAGAAGCTTTAATTTACAAAATGGCCTCTAGAAAAAGAAGCCAGGGAATGAAGCTTGGGAAGTGCTTTCGTTTCTGCATTGCAACTTACACAGTATGGGAATTAAACTCAACAACCTCATCATGACATAAGGGCTTCATAAATAGAGAGGATCTTTCTATGTGTAGAACAAGACAACACAGGGACTCTCTTGTTTCCACATAAGCTATTGATATAATAAACACACATTCCCCTGGTTCTCCTAATAGCTGTGGAACAAGAACACTAGCAAGATCCTTTCCTGCTTGATGATTCTCAAGACAGATGAGCTTTACTTTCCTTATTCTCCTATCAGAATAAGTAACCAGTGAAGCTACTTGGTGATTTTTGTGAAAATTTTATTTTGGGGAGAGTAGATAATTGATGTAAAATCACTGAAACATTGTTGTGGGTATTTCCAGTGTGTAGGTAGATAAGCCTTCATTAAGTTAACTGCTGCTGACGAGAGGTCTTTCTTCTAGCTCTTGAGGGACTGCTTGGTTGCTTCCTGGTGTTGGTGATTATACATAAAGCTGATATTAAAAATTACAATGCAGGTATTGGTGGGAAATACATTTTCACATCAGTTGGGGTAAATGCCTAGAAGCACATTAGAGGCAGGAGGTAGAAGAACATTAAATATAGCTTTGTAAGAACTGCTATGCTGTATTTCAAAGCAACTGTGACACTTTGCATTCCTGAGAGCAATGAAAGAGTTCTTGTTACTATTCATCCTTGACAGCATTTGTTATTGTCACTTTTTTTTGGATTTTAGCTGTTCTAATAGATGTAAGTGATGGTCTCTCTTTGCTATTTTAATTTGCAGTTCCTTAAAAACAAATCATGGTGAGCATCCTTTCATATGCTTATTTGCCCTCTATCTTCTTTGATGAGGCATCTGTTCAGCTCTTTTGCCCATATTTTAACTGGGCTTATTTTCTTATTGTTGAGTTTTAGGAGTTCTTTGGACACTGCGGATAGGAGTTCTTTATCAGACCTGTGTTTTGCAAATATTTTCTTCCTTGTGTTTTCATCCTATTAAGTTTTGTTTGTTTGCAGAGAAGTTTTTAATTCTTGTAAAAGCCACATTATTATTTTCTTTCATGGAATGTGCTTTTTGATGTTTTATTTGAAAACAAACCTAGATGATCTCCTATTTTGTTCTAGAAGAAGTGTTCTAGTTTGTTAAATGGGTTTTGTTTCTTTGTTAACATTTATCTATTATCCATTTGAATTGATTTTTTGTGCAAAGTTTTAGGTCTGTGTCTAGATTCATTGTTCTTGTTGTTTTAATGTGGCTCTCCAGACAGTGCTAGCATTTTCTTGACATTCTGTATACCTTTCACTTGCTTTTCTTGTCATATTTCATTAGCTGAACTTCCAACACAGTGTTGGCTAGGGGTGGTGAGAAGGAATATCCTATCTTGTTCTCAGTCTTAGCAGAAATGTGTATATTTTCTTATCATTAAATGTCATGTTGGGTGTAAGTTTTTTGTAGACATAATTTATCACATAGAGAAAGTTTTTCTCTATCACTAGTTTACTAAGTTCTTTTAATTATAAATGGGTGTGAATTTGGTCAACTTAATATCCTGAATCAATTTATATAAGCATACGAACTTAGTGGGTTACATTAATTAATTTTTAAGTATTAAGCCAGTCTTGAATACCTGGCAAAAATCCCACTTGGCCATGATACAATTTTTTTCTACATATTTTTGGATAATTTGTTGAGAGTTTTGACATCTGTATTCATTAGAGATTTTTGTCTATAGTTTTCCTTTCTTGCAATGGCTTTATCTGGTTTGGGTAATAGGGTAATGGTGGCCTCAGAGAATGAGTTACGAAGTATTTCCTGTGTTATATTTTTTGGAATAGATTATAAAGAACTGGAATCATTTCTTCCTTAAATGTGTGGTAGAACTACCTAGCGATATCTGGGTCTGGCACTTTGCTTTCTCCTTTGAAAGGTTATTAGTTATTGATTCAACTTATTTAATAGATATAGTTTGTATTTCTCCTTTTGTGAGTTTTGGAAGTTTGCATCTTTTAAGGAATTGGTCCATTTCACTTAAATTGTCATATTTGTAAGTATAGAGGTGTTCACAGTATTCCTTATTATCCTTTTTTTTTTTTTTTTTTTTTTTTCCCTTGAGAGGGAAAGAGAGAGCACATGCATGAAGTACAAGGGGGAGGGATAAAGGGAGAGGGAGAAAATCCCAAGTAAGCTCTGCACTGAGCCAGAGACAGGGCTCGATCTCAGAACCCTTAGATAATGATCTGAGCCAAAACCAAGAGTTGGACGCTTAACTGACTGAGCCACTAAGGCACCCCTCCTTATTGTCTATGGAATCAGTATTGATAACTTTTCTTTTATTTCTGATATCACTAAATTGTCTCTTCTCTCTCTTTGCTATTGTAAGCTTGACTAGAATTTTGTCAGTTTTATTGATCTCTTTAAAGAACCAGCTTTTGGTTTCATTGAATTTCTCCTTTGGTTTCCTGTTTTCGATTTCATAAATTTCTGTTAAAATTTTTATTATTTCTTTTTATCTACTGGCTTTAGGCTTATAGTTTCCTATGATAGAGGTTGTAGTATTGAATAGCTCCTTCACTTATCCCCAAATATGCATTTGATGCTATAAAATTCCATCTATGGACTGCTTTTGCTGCAGCCACACATTTTCATAAGTTTATTTTCATTTACTTCAATTTTTAAAAATTTCTCTTGAGGCATCTTCTTTAATCCATGTGTTATTGAGAAGTGTGTTGCTTAATCTAGAAATGTTCAGTAACTTTCCAGCTGTCTTTCTGTTATTGATTTATAGTTCAAGTCCACTGTGGTCTGAGAACATAGCTTGTATGATTTCTATTTTTAAAAATTGTTAAGCTGTGTTAGATGGACCAGAAGTGGTTTATTTTAGTGAGTGTTCTAGGTGACCTTGATAACAATGTATTCAGCTATTATTAGGTGAAATATTCTACAAATATCATTTAGATCAGATTGATTGATAGTGTTGCTCAAGTCGATAATATCCTTAATAAATTTCTGTGCATTTGATCTATTGATTAGAGGGGTATCAATGTCTCTAAGTATAATAGTAGATTTGTTGTTTTTCCTTATATTTCTTTCAGCCTTTGCCACTCATATACTGATGGCTTTTGTTAGGTGCATACATGTTCAAGATTATTCGGTCTTCTTGGAATGTTGACCCTTTTATAATTGTTTAATGTTCCTCTGTATTTCTGATAGTTAACCTGGTTCTGAGGTCTGCTTTATCTGAAATTAATACAGCTATTCTCTCTTTTGATTAGTGTTAACATAGTATATCTTTCTTCATCCCTTTGATTTTAATCTATCTGTGTTTTTATATTTGAAGTGGAACTTTTAGACACACATTTAGTTAGGTCTTGCTTTTTATCTATTCTGATGGTTTCTACCTTTTATTTATTTAGACTATACTTTAAGTGGCTTTTGATATGGTTAGATTATTAATTACTATGTTTCTGTTCTCTATTTATTGAATAGGTTCTTCATCTTTTTATTCCTTATCTACCTTTTCTGGTTTTAATTGAAAATTTCCTATGATTCCATTTTATTTCCTCTCTTAGTATATTCATTTTACTTTTTACAAAAAATTAGTAGCATTCATAGAGCTTGAAATATTCACTTACAATTTACCTAAGTCTACTTTCAAATAGTCTATACAGCTTCAAGGGTGGTGCAGGTCCCTATAAGTGTACTTCTAACTCCTCTTTACAAACCCTTATTACTTTGCTGTCATTCATTTCCTTTATCTGTATGTGATAATCATCTAATAAGTACATTGCTGCTATAATTACTTTGAAGAAACAGGTTTCTATTGATCAGTTGAGAATTAGAAAAATTTAAAAATTATTCTACTTTTTATTTTTTGATGTTCTTTCATTGATGTAAATCAGAATTTGACTATTTCCTTCTGAAGATTGTAAGAATTCTTACAAGACAGGTCAGTTGGCCAAAATAACCTTATATTTTACTTGTCTGAAAAAATATTTCTTCTTTCTTCTTCCCTTTTGAAAGTTAATATTGTTAAATATAGAATTCTAAGCTAGTGTGGCTTTTTTCCCCACCAACACATTAAATATTTCACTCCATTCTTTTCTTGTTTGCATGGTGTCGAATATGAAGTCAGCTATAATTTTTTATTCATTTCTCTCTATAGACAATTCCTCCACTGCTGCTTTTAAGATTTTTACTTTGTCTTTGGTTTTCTGAACTTTGTGTATTATATGGGCAGATATAGATTTTATTATATTTATTTGGCTTGGTGTTCTCTAACCCTCATAGATAGTAGTTTGGGATCTGCTATTATTTTCAGAAAAAATCTCTGATCTTCAAATATTTCTTTCTTTCTGGTATTTCAATTACATTAATGTCACACCTTTTGAAATTGTTCCACAGTTCTTAGATACTATGTTCTATTTTTTTAAATTATATTTTCTCTTTGCATTTTAGTTTGAAAAGTCTCCTGACACATTTTCAAGCTCACTGATGACTTCCTTGGCTATGCCCACTCTAATGATCACTCTATCAATGGCATTCTTAATTTCTGTTACAGTACTTGATTTCTAACATTTTCTTTAATTTTTTTAAGTTTTCAGTTATCTATTATCTGCTTGCTCTAATCATCTATTTTTGCATGTTATCTGCTTTATCTAGCACAGCCAGAATCTGTTAATAATTAGTTCAAATTTTCTAACTAATCTGTATTGTATCAAAGTCTGACTCTGATATTCTTTGTATCTTCTGACTATGTGTTTTTCTTGCCTTTTAGCATGCTCTGTGATTTCTTTTTGAGAGCTAGACATTATATATCAGGCAAAAGGGTCTTTAGGTAAATAGGTCTTTAGTTTGAAGTTTTATGTTCACTTGGCTAGGGGTTGGACTATGTTATATTTGCTGTAAACTGAGCTACCATAGGCTTCAAATTCCTCAAGGGTCCTTATTTTTATCTCTCCTCTCATCCTTGGGATTGTCTAGGAACTTCTTAAAAAGAGTCTGTAACTTACAGTTCCTATAGCTGCAGTCCATTTTTACTACACTGGATCCCCAATAATGTGTTGATTAGGTATGGGAGAGGGAAGGGTTTCTAGAACCTTATTATTAAATCTCAGTGATTTAGTGAAGCTGTGTCCATGGGCTGTGACTTTCACAAAGTATTTCTGATCTTCCTGTCCCCTTAGATAAGACAAGAAGGATAGACAGGATTGGTCAGGGATAAACACCCTTCCCCTAGTGGGATAAGATTCTGTTAAGGTCTTTCCTTTTGGAGAGTAAGTCTCTACTATAGAGAATGCTCTGGGAGTATTTCAGAATTGCTACTTCTACCCTCCCACTTCCAGAGACATGTGGGGATTGGGATTTTTCTTGATTCTTCATGATTAGAACCTGATGGGCACCTGGAAGTAAAGCCTATGAGATGGGGGTGGGAAATCCATCCAAGACTGCAGGTCTCCAGGAATATTTCCTTTTAACACACAGCCTTTAACATTTTATCAAAATTATTAATAAATGTTTCTACCAATTTACAACTCCAGTGGCTTCTACTTCAGATTTGTTCATCTCAGCTATGGTTTTCTGTATTTGCCTTTTTCTTTAGATTTGGGGGAGTCCATTTGCCCCACAACTTCTTCTTTTTGATTAATGCAAGGAAAGTCATTGATTTTTAAAAATTTTTAGGTTTTTTGTTGTGGTAAAGATGGGAGTAGCACTTTCTAAGCTCTTTACCTATTGGAGAGGAGACTGGGAGAAACAGGCTATCTTGAAAAAAAGAAAGAAAAGGTCTCCTTTTATTTAGTCCCTGCTAATTATCATGATTTTATTCTTCAGTCTCTTCTTTGTACTAACACTGAATTTTATGAAGATATTTATACACTCATATTTTGACAATTGAAGAGTGGGTCATCCTTAGAAAAAGCAACAGGACCCTGTGGGCTTGTGAGGACATTTGCTCAGAGGAAGTTCATACACAGAATTGCTATCCTTGAAAACCCAGTACATCTGAATTGGAAAGGGCTCCAAATTGGAGAGACCTCAGAAAATGGAATTATGGAGAGAAAATATGCATTATAACAAAAAATTAGCCTTGTATCTTCAATGATTATATTCTCTGAACAAAGACTTAGAACATGCAGTGAATTGCCCAAGTAATAGTGTACTTGTCCATCATTCAAAAGCTCATGTGCCTATAGGGACTAAGGAGGTAAGTAACATCAATATGTTACTCACTCAAGTAGTAACAGGAGTATGGGAAGGGTGGGTGGAACTAACAGACAGACATGCCACATTAACACATTTAAATAAAAGAAAAATCAACCAAAGAAAAAATGCATCTGTGGGCTCTGTGCAGGATAATGACTACTAGTTTTTCATTTGTTATGTATGCAGCTGATTTATTTATTGGGTTTCTACTATGTAGGCTCAATAAAATGAAATACTTCATTAGAAGATAGAAAATTTCATCTTTGACAAAGGGATTATTATGCTTTCAGGAAGGAAAGCAGATTTTTCTGTTTTCTAGTATGCAAAGGAATTTGCTACTGAATTCAATTTCTTATACATGTAGGTGAGAAGATGAAAAGAAATGTCATTCTAAAGTACCTGCTTGGTGTCCGGATCCACTTTAAGAATCTTTATTGTATCTAGGCTCTCTACTCTGTTCTTCTGGTCTATGGGTCTGTTTTTGTGCCAGTACAATGCTGTCTTGGTGATCACAGCTTTGTAGTGAAGCTTGAAATTAGGCAACGTGATGCCCCTCAGGTTTTTCTTTTTCAACATTTCCTTAGCAATTAGGGAGTGGGCGGATTCTTCTGGTTCCATACAAATTTTAGGATTGTTTGTTCCAGCTCTTTGAAAAATGCTAGTGGAATTCTGATCAGGATGGCATTGAAAGTATAGATTGCTCTAGGCAGTATACACATTTTAACAATGTTTACTCTTCTAATTCATGAGCACAGAACGCTCTTCCATCTTTTTGTGTCTTCTTCAATTTCTTTCATGAGTGTTCTGTAGTTCCTTGAGTACAGATCCTTTACCTCTTTAGTTAGGCTCACTCCCAGGTATCTTATGGTTCTTGGTGCTATAGTAAATGGAATCAATTCTCTAATTTCCTTTCTATATTTTCATTGCTAGTGTATAAGAAAGCAACTGATTTCTGTACATTGATTTTGTATCCTGCCACATTACTGAATTGCTGTATGAGTACTAGTAGTTTGGGGGTGGAGTCTTTTGGGTTTTCCATATAAAGTATCATGTCATCTGCGAAGAGAGAGTTTGACTTCTTCTTTGCCAATTTGAATACCTTTTAATTCTTTTTGTTGTCTGATTGCTGTTGTAAGGACTTCTAGTACTATGTTGAACAACAGTGGTGAGAGCGGACATCCTTGTGGTGTTCCTGATCTCAAAAGGAAGGCTGTCAGCTTTCCCCCACTGAGGATGATATTCATTGTGGGTTTTTCAAAGATAGATTTTATGGAGTTGAGTAATGTTCCCTCTATCCCTATAATTTGAGGGTTTTAATCAGGAATGGATACTGTATCTTGTCAAATGCCTTTTCTGCATCAACTGAGAGGACCATGTCTTTCTTCTCTCTTCTCTTATTGATTTGTTTTATCACACTGATTGATTCACAAATGTTGAACCACCCTTGCATCCCATGGATAAATCCCATTTGGTCATGGTGGATAGTCTTTTTAACATACTGTTGGATCCTATTAGCTGGGATCTTGTTGAGAATCTTGGCATCCATATTTATCAGGGATATTGGCCTAAAATTCCCCTTTTTGGTGGGGTCTTTGCCTGTTTTGGGGATCAGCATAAAATAGTCTGGAACTTTTCCTTCTGTTTCTATTTTTTGGAACAGCTTCAGGAGAATAGGTACTATTTCCTCTCTGAATGTTTGGTAGAATTCTCTAGGGAATCTGTCAGGTCCTGGGCTTTTGTTTTTTGGGAGGTTTTTATCACTGCTTCAATCTCATTACTAGATATTGGTCTATCCAGGTTGTCAATTTCTTCCTGATTCAGTTTTGGAGGTTTATAGGTTTCCAGGAATGCATCCATTTTCATCTAGGTTGCTTAACTTATTGGCATATAACTGTTGATAATAATTTCTGATATTGTTACTATTTCCTTGGTATTAGTCATGATCTCTCCCTTTTCATTCATAATTTTATTAATTTGTGTCCTCTTTCTCTTCTTTTGTCAAATAATCTTTGACAAAGCAGGAACAAATATACCATGGAAAAAAGACAGTCTCTTCAATAAATGTTACTGGAGAAACTAGACTTCTATGTATGGAGGAATAAAACTCAACCATTCTCATACACCATACACAAGATAAACTCAAATGGATAAAAGACCTCAACATGAGGCAGGAATCTATCAAAATCTTAGAGGAGAGCATAGGCAGTAACCTCTTCGACATCAGTCACAGCAACTTCTTTCAAGACATGTCCCCAAAGGCAAAGGAAACAAAATCAAAAATGAACTTTTGGGATTTCATCAAGATCAAAAGCTTCTGCACAGCAAAGGAAACAGTCAACAAAACAAAGAGGCAACCCACAGAATGGGAGAAGATATCATAATGACACTACAGACAAAGGGCTTATATCCGAGATCTATAAAGACCTCCTCAAACTCAACACACACAAAACAAAGAAACATGTCAAAAAATTGGCAGAAGACATGAAAAGACACTTCTTCAAAGAAGACATACAAATGGCTAACAGACACATGAAAAAATGTTCATCATCTTTAGCAATCAGGGAGATTCAAGTCAAAACTACATTGAGATACCACCCTACACAAGTTAGAATGGTCAAAATCAACAAGACAGTCAACAACAAGTATTGGAGAGGTTGTGGGAAAGGGGAACCCTCTTACACTGTTGGTGGGAATGCAAGTTGGTGCAGTCACTTTGGAAAACAGTGTGGAGATTCCTCAAGAAATTAAAAATAGAGCTACCCTATAACCCAGCAATTGTACTACTGGGTATTTACACAAAAGATACAGAGGTAGTGAAAAAAAGGGCCATCTGTACCCCAATGTTCATAGCACCAATGTCCACAGTCGCCAAACTGTGCAAAGAACCAGATACCCTTCAACAGATGAATAGATAAAGAAGATATGGTCCAATGGAGTATTATGCCTCCATCAGAAAGGATGAATACCCATCTTTTGTATCAACATGGATGGGACTAGAGGAGATTATGCTAAGTGAAATAAGTCAAGGAGAGAGTCAATTATCATTCGGTTCACTTACTTGAGGAGCACAAGGAATAACACAGAGGACATTGGGAGATGGAGAGGAAAAGTGAGTTGGGGGAAATCAGGGGTGGGGGAGACAAACCATGAGAGACTGTGGACTCTGAGAAAAAACTGAGGGTTTTGGTGGGGGGTTCAGTGAGTCTGGTAGTGGGTATTAAGGAGGGTACGTATTGCATGGAGCACTGGGTAATGTGCATAAGCAATGAATTTTGAAACACACACACACACACAAACACACACAAAATAAAATTAAATTAATAAAAAGAATTTCTATTGTAAACTTATTGCCACATTCTTCAGTATCTCCTGGAGGCAGCTCAATGTGATTCCAGGAGTAAGAAAAGAATGTTAGAAAACAATTGAACAATATAATAATTAGAATTAAATTATTCATCATATTTGACCTGGTAATTCTACTTTTAAATTTATCCTTAGGAGCTAATATAAAATATAAACCAATATCTATGCAAAGATGTTCCTTGCCTATAAAACAAAGGATATGCCAAAACAAAAACAATCTGAATATAAGTAGATAAAACTATGAAATATTAAAATGTTCATATAATTTGATGCAGACATTAAAGTTATGTGAACCAACAAACAATAACACAGGAAAATACATAAGTATATTTAAAAATGAGTATGAATTTTGGTACTCTAAAATAAGATGTATAAGAAAGGAAAAACATACCAAAGTTTAAACACTATTACTCTGGGCTCAGTGGTATCTGAATCCTGTCTTATTTTCTATCATATTTCTTATTCTCTTGTCTATATTTTTTAATCATAAACAGAAAGCACTTGCATGATTGGGGGGGAAAAAACCCAAATCCTAAACACCAATTCTGGCAGATTTCCTCAAAAGATTTCATAACCCCCAGATATTTCGATGATATTTTGAGATACCATGTTACACCACGTTAGAATGGCCAAAATCAACAAGACAGTAAACAACAAGCATTGGAGAGGATGTGGAGAAAGGGGAACCCTCTCACACTGTTTTTGGGAATGCAAGTTGGTGCAGCCACTTTGGAAAACAGTCAGAAGTTTCCTCAAAAAATTAAAAATTGAACTACCCTATGACCCTGCAATTCCACTACTGGGAATTTACCACAAAGATATAGTTGTAGTGAAAAGAAGGGCCATATATACCCCAATGTTCATAGCAGCAATGGCCACAATAGCCAAACTGTGGAAAGAGCCAAGATGTCCTTCAACAGATGAATGGATAAAGAAGATGTTGTCCATATATACAATGGAATATTACTTGGGCATCAGAAAGGATGAATACCCAATTTTTGCATCAGCATGGATGCGACTAGAGGAGATTATGCTGAGTGAAATAAGTCAAACAGAGAAAGTCAATTATCATATGGTTTCACTTACTTGTGGAACATAAGGAATAACATGGAGGCCATCAGGAGAAGGAAAGGAAAAGTGAATTGGGGGAAATTGGAGGGGGAGACAAATCCTGAGAGACTGTGAACTCTGAGAAACTGAGGATTCAGAGGGGAGAGGGGGTGCAGGGATGGGTGAGCCTGGTGGTGGGTATTATGGAGGGCACGCATTGCATGGAGCACTGGGTGTGGTACATAAACAATGACTCTTGGAACACTGAAAAAATAAAATTAAATTTTAAAAAACTTGCTAAAATTAACAAAATTACATCATTAATTAATTGAAATTCCTTTTCACTAAAATGGAAAGCAAAATTCTTATTTCAATGACTGTCACTTGGAGGAAAGCCACAATCTGGAAACTGATTGCAGGAATGAGGGCCAGTATAGGTGCAGAACTTAGCAATGGCAGCTGAGGAGGGACAACTCGAAAACGGGTGTGCTCGAAGCCTGGGCGGCTGGAAGTGGCACTGTAGAGACAGGCCACCTGCCTCTCCAGCTGGATGCTCGGGGTGAAGATTCTATCCCTATCTGTGTTCTCTAGGGGAAAGATCCAGGTTATGTGGACCGTGGTCCAGTCTTTCTGTGGCCACAGAGTGAGTTTGGTGATGTCGGTGATCAGCAGTGATACTGTCGAAAGGACAGCAGAGTGGCACGCTTCTAGGTGAGATGCCATAAATCCATACTTCAGCAAAGTAAAAATACAGCTGGCAATGGAGAGAAATTTATCAGTTCACTTTCAAGGGGAGAGGACTTGGTGAGGCCAAGGGTGAGGTTAAGTAGAATTGATAAAACTCTCGCGTCTAAATCAGGAAAAGAGATGGCACTGGGGAGAGGGACAGGCACCTCAATAATTCTACTGGGGGGGGGGGTGGAATTATGCTGTCCTGTGTTCCCTGGACTCCTTAATTTCCCAAGACCCTGAGAGAATTTCAGGAAACTCACATGCAGTGTTACTTTTCCCTTTAATCCCAGAGAAGCTTCATACAACACTGATAAACTTCCCAATGGTGAGATCAATCAAATTCTCCCCTATGCCTTGAAATAGGTTTTATTTCAGTGATAATTTTAAGACTATGTAATATTATATCAGGTTGATGTAACATTATATATGTATATATGTAATATATACATACACATATATACATATAATACATACATGTGTATGTATATAAAATCCTGATGTGGGTGTTTACACTGTTTTCCAATATTTTATCTTTAGAAATAGTTACTAAGATTTTTTTTTTCACCTGTGAACAGTTTCCATTTGGTAAATTCCTAGGAATGAAAATGCAGGATTTCTCTTGATTTGATTTGCAACTCACTCTCTGAAATGCTTCTAATAATTCATAAAGATACCATAATAAGGATGTTCCAATTATTACAGATGTTCCATAATAAGGATGTTCCAAAATTCTGCCATAACAAAATATCACAACTGGGTGGCTTAAACAGCAGAGATTTATTTCTTACAGTTCTGGAGGTCCAAGATCAGGGTGCCAGCAGGACTGGGATCTGGTGAGGTCTCTATCTTTGAGCTGCAGATAGCTTCCTTACTGCGTCCTTTTATGGCTTTTCCAAGGTGAGTGTCGGGAGGGAGAGAAATAGAGAGAAAACCTGGAGTGAGTAAGCAAGCTCTCAGGTGTTTCCTCTTATAAGAGCACTAATCCCATCATGAGGAAAGTATGGAAGACACAAGTGACTTCTACTCATCTTGGGTTTTCAGTGGGGACTCTAACAAAATGAAGGATTAACAAGAGAAATACAGTTTATGAGCAGATGCAGTGCCCATCACCAGGGAGAAACCAAAACCAAAAATGACTTAAAATAGTGACATAATTACAGCTTATATGGTACCTTCAACAAAGAGCAATAAATCTGTAGAGAAATGACAGGAAAAGGAAAGTAGCTGTAGGTCCAGGAGTGGCAAGTTGTGGAAAGGTAAATGTATGGGATGACAGTAACGGAGTTCAGGTTTGTTTACAAATTCTTGTGAGGCCATCTCCGGGCTGGTAAGACTCAGTCTTCAGTAAAAGGAGAATTTATATCATTCCTTCAGGCAGAAAAGGAGGAGCTTTTTCCGCATTAGCTTTTTCTTAGCTGCTTTCAGCATAAAATATTTGTTAAGTCCAGGAGGCGTATCTGGGGTAACATATTCTCGTTTCCCTCTACCCCATTTTCACAACCTCCGTCTAAAGCTAATGACCTCCCAAAGGCTCTATCTCTGACTACTATCACACTGGGGATGAGTGCTTCTGTCTACGCATTTTGGGGGGGAACAAGTCAATCCATAGCACCTCCTTTAGGCATTGTGTTTTCTTATTTTTTTTTTTTTTGATGAATTCTGTGCATAGGAAATGATGCCACATGAAGACCTTCTGAAGCTTTATCTTCATCCCTTCCTATCATCTTCCTCTCAGTAAATTTGCCTTCCCTTAGAATCACTTGGCAAATATCTATTGAGCTTCTCTTAGGAACATTTTGTAGAGGTGAAGAATCAACCATGAATGAATGAAGTCCCTGCCCTCATGGAGCTTGTATTGTAGAACAGTAGAAAAAACAAAAATACACAAGCCAATAACGAAGATAATATCAGATAGTGGTAAGTGCTATTAAGAAAAATAAAAGCAGAGGGAACATAAATTATGCCAATGGAAGTTCTAAGTCCTCATTTAAGAGCTCTGGAAGAGTTGGGGAGGATAAGGCAAGGCATTAGTCAGTAGAGGCTCAAGGGAAAGTTATTATTAAGATGACTGTTATTAACGAGGCTGTTCTCCAAGTATTTTGTTACTTTATACGGTTATCACAAATGTGTGGGCACTGGGTGTAGGGTACAAAACACAATTGAAACAGTCATCTAGTTTTGCTCAATCCTTTGACAAAATGCTTTTTTCCATCATTGAGAACTTAATTTTATCTCCAAGTTTCTGAGACTTTGCTAGACCTCTGAACATCTAAAATTCCCCCCCTCCCCCAAAGATAAGGATTTTAAGTTGCTTCTCTTCAAACCCAAGCTACTGTAATTTCAGGAGTCCTACTTCTGAAGTCTAGTAAGATTTCCAGGGTGCCTTTTAGTTACTAGACATGCAGATCCTATTTTTAAAAATGGCAGCATTAAAAGAAAGACTACAGGCCCCAGATGGAGTCATTTGTGCTAAAGCCCACATTGCAAAACTAAGATTTAATACTGAGTTAATCACAGTTTTAACCTCTCCTAGGAGTGGAGTATCAGACAAGTTATCTGTGTATCACCTGCTCAGCGTAATGAAATCATCTGCCTTCATAGGCCCCTCAGTTCTCTAAAGGAAGGTGACCTTGCCACAAACAGTCCATTCTGCTACTATCTTCCTTGTCCTGCTCCCTTCTGTCTATGAAGGTCTTTCATTCTGCTCAGCTCTTCAGAGCTCTTTTCTATCTGCTAGCTGGGATGCTGCCCAATTCATTAATCGTTGAATAAAGCCAATAGGAAGATCTTTAACATTTACTCAATTGAATTTTGGTTTTGTTGTTCTTTTCTTTTCAACAGAGAGGAGAAGAAAGTGCTCATTAGGAGATCCTCTGCAGAGATTGTGTTGTCAGGAAAGCACATCCAAAGAGCTTCCAAACAGACCACAATTAAAAAAAAAAGTGGAAGGAAAAGAAAATTAAAATCACTACCTCACTTTTTTTTATTGTTTGGCCAGCCCTGCACAAAGAATTGGGATGCATGCTGCACATCTGAAAGCTGCTCAGAGAATGGATCTTAAAAGTTCTTATCACAAGGAAAAGAAACTTTTATAACACGGATGGTAACTAGACTCACTGTGGCAATCATTTCACATCAGAAACACATAATGAATCATTATGCTGTACACCTGAAGCTAATATATTATTAATTATCCTTAATTAAAAAAAGAAGAGAGAACGTGTCTAAGCATAAACATTTTATTTGTTCTCCTCCGCTCCTTTCTTTTATGTCATCATCATAGTGTTCTTACATTCCCATTTTACCGGGCCAGTTTTAATGGGGAACAAAGGAAGATAAGGTGGAAATGAGAATCTGTATGTTATGGTATGATTTCATGATTTCATTTCAATGGCCTAAACAAGTTAATGTGGACCAAAACATATATATAAATATATATATATATATATATATTTATATATATGTATATGTATATATATATATACACACACACACACACGCACGCACGCATACATACATGCATACATATAGATATGGATATGGATAGAGATTAAACAAATGGATTACTTTCTCACATCTAGATGTTGTCTGAAATTAATTTAATGTGAGAGAAGGCATTTCAAATCCCCAGGCCCCTGAAGGGTAAACTCCAAGTGAGAATATTTACAGAGATCATGATTTAATGGTTCCCTCTAGAGGTCTTTCAATTTAGAAGGAGAAAGGTAAAAATACAAATAATGTGATGCAAGAACTGCCCGCTAATGTTATGGGCAGCCTGTGGGCTGCATCAGTCCTCTGGTTTTGGTGGGCGATCGCAGTACTTACCAATACGATTATTTTAATTTGAATGTCTTACTGACCAGGACCTGTGCTCTTCAGCTGGCTGTGGGATACTGCCTGTCCATTCTTACATTTGCCTTTTCTACTTTGCTTCTTAGCATTTGAATTTGACTGTGTGATGGCAGAAAAGCAAGCCTTCTTTTGATACAGAGTCTGGGGCCCCTGAAACAAAACAGATGAACAAAAGAAAAAAAAAAAAAGTAGATACACAGGTGCATCTCATACATGCCAGGGAGCTCTCACAAGAAACACAAAGACCTAAAGAAATTAGAAACTGAACAGCTTTTATACTAAGTCGAACAAAGAGTAATAAATTGTGAAACAGTGACCAAAGGGCAGGAGACTCAAGCAGCTGACAGCAAAAAACAAAACAAAACTAAGAAGGTAGGGGTTAGTTTAACTAGTGCTTGTTAGCAGATTCCTCTGGTGCCATCTCTGGGCTGATTAAGAGTCCAAAATCCTCCCCCATAAGACTTGAAATCTGGTCTTTAGGCAGAAAAAAAAAAAAAAGAAGAGGAAGACCGAGCTCTTCCTGCATTGGCGGCTTCTTAACTGTCTACAGCTCAAAATAATATTTGTGAAAGAGGCATATTTTGCGGTGACATATTCTGGTTTCTTTAAAGAGCACTGACACAAATTTATTCATTTATCAGGGAGCAGACATTTCTCAAATGCCTACCAAAGGTGCAAGTGAGATGGTTGGCAAGGTGAGGGACAGAAAGAGAATTCAGATGTGATCACTGCCTATGGTAAGCTCAGACTTCTAGAAGTGTGTTTCAGAGAGAGATGCTGCTTCCCCACTCCTGAGTTTTCTTGGTATGGGAAGAGTCTGCAAATAGTAACTTCTTATCTCCCTCCACCTTTTTTTTTTTTTTTTAAAGATTTATTTATTTGACAGAGAGAAATCACAAGTAGACAGAGAGGCAGCCAGAGAGAGAGAGAGAGGGAAGCAGGCTCCCTGCTGAGCAGAGAGCCCGATTCGGGACTCGATCCCAGGACCCTGAGATCATGACCTGAGCCGAAGGCAGCGGCTTAATCCACTGAGCCACCCAGGCGCCCCTCCCTCCACCTTTTTATATATTCTACCCTAAGAAAGATAGAATGGCCACCTGTTTGGATAATTTGGAACCTACAGGAGGAATCTGGGTATGCCTGGCTAGGTTTTACTTACCTTTTGAAGCAAGCTAACTGCAGGGTTTCATTATTTAAAACATACTTGGTTCTCACTTCATTTGTAAACCTGAATAGTCTCTATTAACTAATAGAGGTGTTACTTTGGTATCCCAATTTTATGTTTTATCTTATTTCTAAATCTCTTGAAAAATTATAAATTTTACGGAGTTCCTTTTATAACTCCAATTGAGCATAACAGATACATTTAATTATATTTCAAAACAAGCTTGAGATGTGTCATGTAAAGAAAACAAAGCCTGCCTGTTTTCTGTTGATGACATTAGAAAAGGGGGAATTTGAACTTGAATTTAAGTAGGGGTAATATTTGGCTGGTGAGAGGGGAAGACCATCCAGGTAAGAGCTATAATACATGCAGAGTCAGGAAATCCCAAATAAATGCAGCATAAAGAACAGAGAGTAATTCGAATTGGATGCAACATACAGCAAGTCAAGGAGAAATTGCAGTAGTTGCCAATGATGAGAAGCTGTAACTTCACGGAAAACCAATTAATTTTATTCCATTGGAATATGAGAACTACTGAAGGAATATTTAAGAGTGGGGAAGTAGCATAAACAAAACTTTATTCATAAAAATAATTTGGGAGTAATAATACATGTCATCTGGGCTTCCCTGCTTCCAAGCTATCTGTGTCCTGACTCCTGAATCTTTATTCTACAGGCCCTTGAGAAACCAAATGCCACCCAGTGACTCCTGAAATTTCTGGGAGCTTATTCCTCATTCTCTACCTTGTCTCTATAGACCCCCTAGCCACACATATTGCCTTGTCTGCATCAATAATGTGTAGCATAGACCATTATTAACTTCCATGAAAAAGGACTGATCATAAGGCTACATCTTTCATGAGTTTAGCAACACCGAAGGGAGAACTCAGTTCAGCAAATGTCTGAGGCTTTCCAGCACCTTTCCAGCACCTCACACATGCTTCAGGGAATCTGTAGCTCACAAATCGGTTTGGGCCCTGGAGGCTGAAGATGCCATTTCACCCCAGAATTCAAACTTCATCTAGCTAGCTAGCTAGCATCTGTTTTTTGTTTTTGTTTTTTTTTTTAATGAAACCATTCAAAAGTTGATGATATCATGATACTCTTTCCTTCAATATTTCAGCATGTACATCTAAAAATACATTATTTGATAAAATCAAAAGTATTCCTGTCTTTGTAAATTGGAGTTATTTTAAAAGTATCACCCTGTCCACATTTACATTTTAAATTGTTTAGGTTTTATCTTTGTTATTGGTTTCCAGCAATTTGATTCTACTAAGATCATGTTGTGTGGCTTTCTTTGTGTTTGTTTGGCTTAAGTTTCTTTGACTTTACTGGGGTCTGCGGATTTGCCTTTTTTTAGCAGATTGGGAACATTCTCAGCAATTATTTATTTAAATGGTTCTTAATACTTAAAAAAGAAATACAAACCCCCTTTCACACTTACGGGATATTGTTTGATGTTTAGGCCACAGGGCACTGGAGACACATTGAGAAAGTGCTGAGTTAACAGAAGGGAGAAGACAATAATGCTGATTTGATAATAATTGAAAAAGAAGGTCATTTTCCCAAGATTGAGTGATTCCTACAAGGGAGGAAAGCTAATACTAGTCCTAAATATGGCTCATTAAAGATACCAAGTAGACCAAACAGCCAAATGAAATTATTGACCATCTTCTAAAATATATAGTGTAATTGCATACCTCAAATAGCTTTGAGGCACTGCATGGTATAGATCTCATTCATTTCCTCCAGCTCCAATTTCTTAAATTAGGAATCAGTTTGTATGTAAAGGTATAATAATATGCCAAAGAGGCTCAAAGAAGGTAGTCAGTTAGAAATAAGCTTGGGGAGGGTATGTGCTTTGGTGAGTGCTGTGAAGTGTGTAAACCTGGTGATTCACAGACCTGTACCCCTGGGGATAAAAATATATGTTCATAAAAAATAAAAAATTAAAAATAAAAAAAGAAATAAGCTTGGAAAAAAGGACAAAAATATTATGCTTTAGTAGGAAGAAATGACAGACCATATATGTGGTTTTATCAATTCCCAAGCCAGTGGCATTATGCCTGGAAAATCTATTACATAAATCATTGAATAGTTATTAAGCTTTTAAAAAGTTTATGCCATAATCTTAAGAATCTAGTAATTAAGCTTACTAGTCATTACAGGGAGTCATTACATATATGGGTTGTTTGAACTGAAATACCCCTGTACTCATCATGGGTTTTATGTTTAGGCCACAAAAACTGAATATGGCTGATACATATAAGAAAATTATTTAAAAGCTAGAGCATGGCTCACAGAGGTGCAAAGGAAGTTGTAGCATCCATGGTCACAAGCATGCCACAGATCACTATGGTAAGGACAATGGCATCTTCACTGCTGAACCCCGAAAACTGCAGACTGTACCACACGGTTACCTTGAGGAACCTATGCCCTAACTCTCACCAACAAAACAGATTTTTTAGGCAACTCTCCCCCAACCCCCCACCCCCGGAGATGAGTTCTCACTTTAATTCAAAGCCACATGCCTATATGCTGGCTGCTGAAAAGTTCTGAGAAATTTAATAGAGGACCCTTTCATCTTCTATATTAGGACTACCTTTGTCTCCCATCAATACAAAAATGTTTGGGAAAACTTTAAAGTAAGATGAAGACAATGTTTGTATGTTCCAGCCATTTAAATATGAATACTTTGGTTTAAGGTATTATTACCAGTATTCCTTGCCTTAAATGCATGAAAAGTATTATAGTATTATATGTTAACACACTTTTGCCATTAACACTTTTATTTAAAATTTTATTTATTCATTTGAGAGAGAATGAGAGAGAGACAGAGCATAAGCAGTGGGGAGAGGAAGAAGCAGACTCCCTGCAGAGCAGGGAGCCTGACTGGGGCTTGATCTCAGCGCCCTGGGATCATGACCTGAGCCAAAGGCGAATGCTTACCCAGCCAAGTCACCCAGATGGCCCTGCCATTAACACGTTTGAATCACAAAATGTTTGTCCAGTTTACGTTCTAATCAAGACTGTGCATCTTACTCATTTACTTTTTCTATCTCTCTCATTTACTTTTGATTTATGAGTTCTCAAATGACCTTACAAATCTAGAATGCTCTGACTTTACAAGCCCTGTATGTTACAATATCAGGAATCAAGAGTCTTTTGTTCTTGAGTAAAATCTGCCCCTAATAGCTACGTGATGTTAGAAAAAGCCATCTTTTTTTACACGAGGTTAGGATATCAGAAAATGAACAGGTAGTATCTTTAATTTGAATGTTTATTTAGAGCAGGAATAAGCCAGGTAGTCAGACTAATATTGGGATTATATACTTACAGAAAGTCTATATATGCCATTAATTGAATTTCATTCTTATCTCATGGGAGCCTATTCAACTTTTTAAAATTAATATTGTCATATTTACTTTCATAAAGAAATATGAGATTCATGCATTCTGACTACCTTCTGTACAAACCCCACACATTTTAAGTGATGTGGACATTTTTCAAAACAATGGTTGCAGTGTTCTCAAGAACATGTGTGTTTACAATACCATTCTACCTCTTGGACTGCCTACCTCTTAGACCCATTTAATCCACCCCAGTAAAAAAGGATATTGGTCACATCCATCACCACCTTTCACTTGTATCACCTACATCCAGAGAGAATGGGTTTATCTCTATCTGCTGTTAATCTTTGCAAGTGGGATAGTCTCCTATGGATGTAAGTGCGTGGGTAGACTTGATGGCCCGTGCTTTACTGTTTACACAGGCTCAGAAATACACATTTATTAAGGCTGGAAGAGGAAATGTTAGTTTATGAACCAGAAACTAGAGCTGTGAGGAAATACTTTCAGTATAATATCTAGGCTTTGAGTTTGCAGGCCCAGATATGTGCCAAAAAGAAAAAGGGGATTTGGGAAGGGAGATATTTAACTTTCTCACTACCAGTAATGGCTTGTCTTTTATGTTGGGAGAATAAGACTTATCAACATGATGTATGTCATAAGTGCCCTGAATTGTAGCATTTTTTGTTTTGTTTTGTTTTTTTCTTTTCTTTCTTTCTTTCTTTTTTTTGTTCTTGTTTGTTTGCTTTTTTTCTTTTTATTTCTGCTAGCTTGGTACTCTGCTAGTGCAATCACCTATAACCATCTGTGATTCAAGGTCAAGTTATGACTTTTTAACATGAAAAAGGGAAAGAAATTATTCAGATAAAACAAAAGTGGTCAAAATACATACACATATTGCTTGGCCCATTTGATTCATTTCTTTTATAAGTTAATAAAATTATTAGACTTCTTTCTATATTCTGGGTCTCCTATACTCTATTCTATATTCTACTCTATATTCTATATTATGGTCCAGGGAATAATTAAATGTTTGACGTAGACACACAAGCAAATCATAATACATGATAGCCTGGGAAGTTTAATATAGGGTGTCCAAAAAGTCTTGAAGCAGTTCTAAACTTTAATAACTTCAGAAGGACAAATGACACAAACTTATAAAAATAATCCAAAAATTTAATTATTTCAAGTTCTTACAGATTTATTTATTTTTGTGAAGTCTGTGTAATAAATTTTTTAATTTTTTTTTTTGCTTTGGTCCATCTGATTAAAAATGGCACAGGCTGACTAAAAAGTTAAAATTAAAGCTTTAATGAGTATATACATAATTGAAATGGTAAACTTTCCAGTTGATGTTTATTTTGTAACATTTATGCTTATGAAGTTAATAAAATTTAAAACTGCATAATAAGGGGCACCTGGGTGGCTCAGTGGGTTAAGCCTCTGCCTTCAGCTCAGGTCATGATCTTGGGGTTCCCGGATCAAGCCCCACATCGGGCTCTCTGCTCAGCGGGGAGCTTTCTCCCCGCCCCCAACACTCCCCCCGCCTGTCGCCTGTCTCTCTGGGTACTTGTGATCTCTGTCTGTCAAATAAATAAATAAAACATTAAAAAAAAAACCCTGCATAATACTTGTTGACACAGAGTACATTAAAGAGATGCACAAGATACTTTAGAAACATAGAAGGTCAGACTCCGTAGATGTCATATTAGAAGACAAGGAATTAGCAGAATGAATTATGGAGAGGATATTATGAATGGAGGAGATGGTAGAAGAACAGAAAAATAAGGACAGTTTAAGGGTGACACACAGCCCGTCCACATATCCACAATGTTGACTCCTACTTCCTTCCTACTCCCCTTCATTCACTGAAGGCTTCTATCTAGTCCAGATTTGCTTTTTATCACAGACCTTGCCATCATTTTCAATGCCTTCAACATCTATGTGGATGATGTAAGCAATACAGAATTTTTCCCCAGTTACCCTTCACTACTCTCTACCTCTACCTCCAAGCTCACACACACATTTTGGGTATTTTCACTGCCAGAAAATGTACCCCTCAGGAGCCATAATCTCTCATTCTGACCACTACTTCTTTTTCTCCCCAATTACTTGCTCAAAAAGACTGAGGAGACTTCTCTGGGTAATCTTTATGACCTCAGTGTGGCTAATCGACTGACTCCTCAAATTTATCTGTTCAGGATGTCCACCATTATACAGAGGAACATAATGGAAAAGGAAAGATCAGTCAGATCATAAGCGCACTTGACATCTTTGATGTGATTTGAGTATCTTGTGATATGAAAAGGCCCCAGCTATGCCTGTGCATAGGCAGAGGAAAGCTTGTAACTCACAGGGAACGTGTTTCCTTTCAAATTAAACCTCTTTGACTTTGAGCTCTAAAAATAGGAAGTCATTTATTAGGTCAAAATTATTAGATGAATTAACATGATGCTTTTCTTCCCCCACTTTCCATCACTGACACTACCTGCTCAGACAGTGCTCTGCAGGCACATGGGTTCATCTGTTGAAAAGCAACAACAACAAAAATAGATTTTGGGTCCCCCTGATGCAGAAGAGATAAGATCTCTAGGATTAAGGTTAGAAACACAGTGGTATTAGGAGTGAAGATACTGATTCACATGCTATCAGAACATACAGGAAGTTTTCAACATCAATCTCTAGGACAGCCCAAATTTCCCATCTCAATGGTTTTACTGGTGGGTGTAGTATTTCAGCTTTATATATTTTTAAGTTTTTATTTTAATTCCAGTTAGTTAACACGCAGTGTTATATTAATTTCAGGTGTACAATATAGTGACTCAACAGTCAGCTTAATTTTTTAACCAGCTGATTTCTTCTTTATATCTGAGAAGTGAGGAACTACTAATTTTATCAGTCCCAATACTATGATAAAATCTTTACATTTAATCAAATTTGTCCAGAGTGTGCTTTGCCTTTTATGTTTGAACCTTCTGTGATTATGGCCAGCTGTAGATATAGAAATGTTCTGGAACTTCTAATCAAACATAATTTTCTGGATTTTTCCATGTTTTCCCACCATATACTCTAGACACATTGAAAGTGTTATATATATTTTTAGAAATTTTAACCAACGTTCCACTACTGCTTCTGATTTTATAAATTTAGGTATCTTACATTTTCATTTAGCAGAAAAACAACAATGCAGGCTTTAACTGCAAAAATTCAATTATTGTACATCTATAACATGAATAGTTTTGAAAATTAGGACATACTGTATATATACCAATATGTATTTGCCTTTAAAAAAAAAATCATGTGCTCTACATAGAAGACTTGTCTAAAATGGAATTTGTCTGTGTATTTTGGTAACAAAAATGTTAAGTTGTGAGTGGTATAGAAACCTAAATCTGGAATTTTATATAGTCTCTTTGAGATCAAAACAGGTAATCAGAAGAGTGGACAACAAATAAGTTATAATCCATAGTTCTAATTTAAATCAAAACAAAGAACTCTTGCAATAATGAATTTAACTATTTTAAAAACCAAAAGTCAGTAAGGTAAGTTAAAATAGGATCCAAGGAAAAAACAAAGCAACACTGAGTATAAATCCAAGTCCCAGTCAAACTGCAGCCCATTAAAGCATCATCAATACTTTCAGCTGTTTCTAACCACCTGAGACTAATTCTCAATGTCTGCAGAGAATTTATTGTCTTTTGCATGGTAGACTGTTGAAGCAGTTAGCACTGAGGCATCATTTGCCTGACCTTCGAGAAATAACCTTTTACGACAAGGCCTCCCCTGAAATAAAAGAAAAAATGTTCTATTGATAAGATAAATAATCCTACCCTATTTCTGCTGTAAGTTTAATCAATTTTCCTATTAAGTATGAAAATATTTTGAATTAGTCATAGTGCCTTTAAGATCATGTTACCTCTCACTATGTGGCTGTGATCCGTCAGTATCTTTTAGTAATAATACACATTCTCACACTGAGGAATTCTGATGAGACAGGATAGGTAATGAAGGTCAGCATAGAATTGTACACTTGCTAGATGCCAGCTAGCTATCATGTGGTTGCTATCAGGATACATGTCATTTACTTTTATTATTGGACTGTTTTGATGGAATGGCAAGGAAAGGTAAATATTTTGTTTCTTCATTACTATCTCCAAATACTTTAGAATTATTACTTATGTGTATTGGTTATATTTCAAAAAAGTAAATCATTTTAATAAAAGCTTCGAAAGTTTTGCATTAGAAACCAATCTGTGGAGTGTCACTTCTAGTAATGGCAGAATATTTCATATTAGATCACCATCTTGCCAAAAACAAGTAAAAACCCTTAACAAAATATTTTTTTTAAAAAATCCAAGGACACTGGATATTTTTTCCTGATTTGTCAATGATTAGTTGACCATAGAGGTGAGGTTCCATTCCTAGAGTCTCTATTCTGTTCCATTGGTCTATGTGTGTTTTTGTGCCCATACCATGCTGTCTTGGTGATAACACCTTTGTAATGTATCTCCAAGTAAGGCAACATGATGCCCCAATTTTTTCTTTTTCAATCTTCCCTTGGTGATTCAGGGTCTTTTCTGGTTCCATACAAATTTTGGGATATTTTGTTCCAGCTTTGAAAAGTGTAAATAGTTCTGGGGAGGACAGACATTTTAACAAGGTTTATTCTTCCAATCCATGGGTATGGAACATTTTTCCATCTTTTTGTGTCTTCCTCAATTTCTTTCATAAGTGTTCTGTAGATTCTAGAGTTCAGATCCTTTATGTATTTAGTTAGGAAAAAAATATCCAGTGGAAAAAATACAGCTGGGAAATAATTGTGGTGCTGGGAAAATTGGAAAGCTACATATAGAAGAATAGAAACTGGACCATTCCCTTACATCATACCCAAAGATAAAGTCAAAATGGGTGGAAGACCTCATTGTGAGGTAGGAATCCATCAAATTCCTAGAGGAAGATATAGGCATTTACCTCTTCATCACAGACCACAGTAACTGCTTTCAAGACACATCTCCAAAGGCAAGTGAAACAAAAGCAAAAAATGAACTTTGGGACTACATCAAGACTAAAAACCTTTTGCACAGCAAAGGAAATAGTCAACAAAACTAAGAGGCAGCCCATGGAATGGGAGAAGATATTTGCAAATGACATTATGGATAAAAGGCTAATATCCAAGATCTATAAAGAACTTTTCAAACTCAACACTCAAAAAACTAATAACCCAGTAAAAAAATGGGCAGAAGACATGAAATGATAATTCTCTAAAAAAGACATACAAATGACTAACAGGCACAAGAAAAAATGTTCAACATCATTAGCCATGAGGGAATACAAATCAAAACCACAACGAGATACCACCTTACACCAGTCAGAATAGCAAAACTAACAAAATAGGAAACAACATATGTTGGTGAGGATGTGGGGAACCCTCTTACACTGTTGGTGGGAATGCAAGTTGGTACAGCCACTCTGGAAAACAGTATGGAGGTTCCTCAAGATGTTAAGAATAGAGCTACCCTACAACCCAACAATTGTACTACTGGGTATTTACCCCAAAGATACAGATGTAGTGAAAAGAAGGGGCACGTATACCACAATATTCACAGCAGTAATGTCCACAATAGCCAAACTACAAAAAGGAGCTGACTATCCCTTCAAATGTGTATGAATGAATGGATAGAGAGGATGTGGTACATATACACAATGGAATATTATTCAGCCATCAGAAATGATGAATACCTACCAATTCCATTGACATGGATGGAACTGGAGGGGATTATGTTAAGTGAAGTAAGTCAAACAGAGAAAGACAATTATCATATGGTTGTACTCATATGTGGAACATATGCAATAGCAAGGAGGACCATAGGGGAAGGAAGGGAAATCCAAAGGAGGAGAAATCAGAGAGGGAGATGGAGAGGGAAATGAACCATGAGAAACTATGGATCCTGAGAAACAATCTGGGGGTTTCAGAGGGAAAGAGTGTGGGGATGGGGGGCGGTATGAGGATGATGGGTATTGAGGAGGGCATGTGCTTTGATGAGCACTGGGTATTATACTTAACCAATTAATCACTGAACACTGCATCAAGGACTAATTATATATTATACAGTGGCTAACTGAATATAATAAAAAAATAAAATCCAAGGATACTGAAGAGTGGCCAAATGTAAGGAAATTCTAGAAGGGAGGCAACATTTGGACTTTCCTCATTTAGTAGCTTTTTGTCAGAGAACATGGGGACAGTTTCCCTGTTTTATGAATTTTCATCTAGATGTGGGTCCCAGTTTTTGTCCTGAGGGCTGGAGAAAACTGAGAAAAGGAATATCACATTCCTACTGCTTCAGGAATGCTAGTATAGTGTTCACCATGACCATGACAGCTGCAAGGTGAAACATAAACTCTCTCCAGCGATCTGATGACCTATGCAGTATACATGTGTGGGGCAGACTCCAGAAAACACAGCAAAGTTTAACAGAACTGAACAGAGATTTTAGCATCTGCCTGCTGCAAGGGAGAAAGAGTTTAGAGGTTGAATTCGATCATGCTAACACCCTGCTCAGAAGAAAAAAAAAAAAAACAGTACTTTGTAGAGCATACCAAAATTAACAGAGCACAGATTTTATGACTTATCCAAAGTATAACTTAAAGGTTGTGATCAATCACAGTGAATGACTTGACCTTTGGGAGAAAAATACCAGTAGTAAGAATCGACTATATCCTTCATTAGTCACACTTGTCAACTTGTTTGGTACCACCAGGATATTACTGATGAGGAAACTGAGGCTTTATAATGTTACACAAAAATACCCTTACCCATAAAGTCAATAAGCAATAGAACCGCTGTTCTCAGACCGTTAGTTCCGACACTAAAAATGGAAATGTGCCACTCAAGTAATATTACATATATATGTAACCGCTGACATGATTTCCTGAGGTTGTGCATCCCAAGTGTTACATTCATGGGCACTTTCCTCAGTGGAAAATCTCTAAATATCACCCACTTTTCTTGACATTGGAAAGAAGAAATAATAGAGCGGAGAAAGGTATTTCTGAAGACATAGCAATAAGAAGCTTTTCTTCGGAGCTACACGCTAAACTCACAAGAGAATAAGCATAATAATAATTATCACAGGATAAGTGATTTTATTATTTAAATAAAACCCAGGGCCACCTTTAGGCACTTGAACCCAGGCAGACTAACCGTAGGCACTAATATTTTCAGTGTGTAACCTATGTGCTTTTAAATAGCTTTGGAGCCATTCGTCTGCCCACACTCTACTTAGAGTTCTATTTTATCCAGATTTGTAGGCTACGTCCCATTTTAGTTATGGGACCATGGAGCCTGAAGCTAAAGGCATTAAAAATAGATACAGCCTATATTTAAGGACAGGGCAGCAAGGCACTTCATTCAACGGTGAGAACATGCTGTATCTAGGACTGTTATCTTGGTCGTCATTTCATTTCTTAGACTTGGCCTTCCCTTGGCATACCAGTTCTGATGTCTATGTTTTATTTTGCCTTTTTTCCCCCCCTAAATTAAAGATATGATGACCTATATAACACCACATTCATGAGGCTCTCCTTTGTTTTTGGCAATCTCTTAGGGTGACAATCAACCTAAGATTTGTCTTTATCTAAATACTCCAGAACTATGTTAAATGTACTTTGGGACATCCTTAGACATTCTGGTTCTGAATATCAGGATTGGAATTTATATTGCCAATTCTTTTTCAGATATTACTATACGTTTTGATAGCCAACCAGAGTCTTCTTTTTCTACTACTCTATCTGGCTTACTTCTCTGAAGATCCTGTCTTGACTGTATGAGTATGGAGAAAACTGAGAAAAGGAATATCACATTTCTCTCTCTCCCTATATAATTTCAAGAATATAAAAAATAATCTCCCAGGTATCACAATCCCAGATTTCAAGATACACTACAAAGCTGTAGTAATCAAAATAGTATGGTACTGACACAAAAACAGATACAAGATTAATGGAACAGAATAGAAAGCCCAGAAATAAACCCACAATTACATGGTCAATTTATCTTTGACAAAGGAGGCAAGAATATGCAATCGGAAAAAGACAGTCTCCAACAAATGGTGTTGAAAAAACTGGACAGCTACCTGCAAAAGAAGGAAACTGGGCCATTTTCTTACACCACACACACACACACACATACACACACACACATACACACACATGCAGAGAAAACCCTCAAACATAATATACATAATATATATATTAACATATATAATGGAATATTACTCAACCATAAAATATGAAATCTTGCCATTTGCAACAACAAGGCTGGGTCTAGAGGGTATAATGTTAAATGAAATAATTCAGTCAGAGAAAGACAGATACCATAGGATTTCATTCATATGTGGAATTTAAGAAATGAAACAAATGAACAAAGAAAAAAAGGGACACATCAAAAGACTCTTAACTGTAGAAAACAAACCGATAGTTACCAGAGGGGAAGTGAGTGCAGCGATGGGTGAAATAGGTGAAGTGGGTGAAGAGTACACTCATCGGGGCACCTGGGTGGCTCAGTGGGTTAAAGCCTCTGCCTTGGGCTCAGGTCATGATCGCAAGATCCTGGGATCGAGCCCCACGTCGTGTTCTCTGCGATCAAGTCCCACATCGGGCTCTCTGCTCAGCAGGGAGCCTGCTTCCCCCTCTCTCTCTGTCTGCTTCTCTGCCTACTTGTGATCTCTGTCAAATAAATAAATAAAATCTTTATATAAATAAAAAGAGTACACTCATCATAATGAGCACTAACATACAGAGTTGTTGAATCACTATACTGTAGACCTGTAACTAATATAACACTGTGTGTTAATTATACTGGAATGAAAATTTTTTAAAAAAGAAAAAAATAATCTCCCAGAGTTGTGGCAGGATATATACTTCATACTGAAAAAAACACAGGTTGTCAAAAAGGAAGTTTAAAAATAACAACAATAATAATTTAAAAATCCCCCAAATGCAGGCTCAATAAATTTTACAAAACAGAATTTAAAAAAAAATTAGAAAGTCTCCAGTAAAAACCCAGGTTAGTTACAACCAAAAGCAAATCATATTTCTTACCAGCAACACTGAATTCTAAAAGGCAATGGATACACTGCCCCCAAAGATACATTTGAGACTGATTTTGAATGAAGACTTCTCTGCAAAATCACACTATCCATAATGTATGAGAGTAAAATAAAGACATTCTTATATTTTTAAGATCTCAGAAATGTTTTTAAAAGTACTAAATCAAAATAAGAAAATCAAGAGAGAGGCAGATAAAATATATCAGAGAATCATATGAAAAAGGTATGCAATGAAAGAATTTTTAGAATAACAGCAGTTCCAAATACCTGGAAAATAGTTTATATTCAATAAGCAGCATAATTTAAAAACTAGATGAGGATAATAGTGATATTTAAAAAGACATATTAGTTTTTATGCAGAAAATTTAAACGATAGACAATTTTAAACTTTAAATTTAAGCTTTTAATCTAAAAGCTGCCTATGTAGCGAATGATAAAATATAACAGAGAATTGACTGTGGCATGATTTTTGAGTAGTTGGTGCAATGAAGGAAAATATCTGACATGATGATACTTTTTTTTTCTTGAAATTTCATAAATTTAGAGAGTGGATTATATACTTAATATGTAGTTCTAACAGCCCTATCAGACTACAGATTTAATAGTTACATACTCATAAGTTTTGACTCTATTCTTATTGTTTTTTAGAACTAACTTAAAGGCAAAACAAGAAAGGGTTATAGTTGCATAACCCGGTGATATAAAATCAATGTGAAGTTTGTAATTATAGAAGGTTGAGAGTAGAAACCCTATGGCTCTCATCTTAAAGGAAGACTCAAAGTGAAATAATGTATAAGGAGTTGAGTTGTATAACTTCTTTATTATTTTGGATACTAACTTCTTATCAAATATATCACTTGCAAATATCTTGTCCCATTTGGTTGCCTTTTTGTTTTGTTGATGTTTGCCTTCACTGTATAAAGGCTTTTTACTCTGGTGTAGTCCCAATAGCTTATTTTTGCTTTTGTTTCCCTAGACAGAGCTAGAAAAATGCTGCGAAGGCCAATATCAAAGAAGTTACTGGCTGTATTTTCTTCTATAAGTTTTATGGTTTCATGTACCAGATTGGGTCTTTAATCCATTTTGTGTTCGGTGTAAGAAAACAGTCCAGTTTCATTCTTCTGCATGTAACTGTCCAGTTTTCCCAGGACCATTTATCAAGAAGGCTATCTTTTCTCCATTGTATATTCTTGCCTCCTTTGCCATAGATTAATTTACAAAAATCTGATTAAAAATGGATGGAGGACCAGAATAAATGTTTCTTTCTAAAGATGACATGCAGATGGCTGACAGACACATGGAAAGATGTGCAACATCACTCATCATTAGGGAAATACAAATCAAAACCACAATAGGGTATCACCTCACACGTATCAGAATAGCTAAAATCGAAACCACAAGAGATAACAAGTGCTGGAGAGGATCTGGAGAAAAAGGAACCTTCTTGCACTGTCAGTAGGTATGCAAAGTGATGCAGCCACTGTGGAAAACAGTATGAAGATTCCCTCCAAAATTAAAATTTCCATATGATTCAGTAATTCCTCTACTGAGTATTTACCCAAAGAAAATGAAAACACTTCTTTGAAAAGACACAAGTACACCTATGTTAACTGCAGTATTATTTACAATACCCAAGATATGGAAGTAACCTAAGTGTCCATTCATGGATGAATGGATAAAGATATAGTGTGTATATATATATATATATATATATATATATATATATATATTTGTGTGTGTGTGTGTATATGTGTGTATATATATATATACATACATACATATATATACACAAAACGGCAATGAGACCATACTTCACACCTATTAAGATGATTAAAATTCGAAAAGCAAAGCAAAACGTAACAGAAAGCAGAGACTTGAACAGACACTTGTATGCCAATGCTTATTGTAGTTATTCACAGCAGCCAAAAGGTGGAAAAAACCCAAAGTGTCCATTATCATATGAATGATAAATAAAATGCTGCATATACATATAATGGAATATTATTCAGCTATAAAATGAACAAAGTTTGATACATGTTATGTACATAAACCTTGAAAACATAATTTAAGTGAAATAAGCCAGATATGAAAGGAAGAATATTGTATGATTCCTCATACATGAAATACTTAAAACGGGCTATTTTAGAGACAGGAAGCAGATTAGAGGTTACCAGGAGTCAGGATTTATTGCTTAATGGTTACAGAATATCTGTTTGGTTTGATGAAAAGTTCTAGAAATAGATATGATGGTTGCATAGCATGGTGAAGGTAGTTAATGCCACTGAATTGTATACTTAAATAATACTTAAAATGGTAAACTTTGTTAGATGTATTTTATAAGTGAAAAACAATAAAGCAATATATTAAAAAATCACTGAACAGTGTATTTTATTTATTTCTATTTTATTTATGGTATGTAAATTATGTCTCCATAGAATGGTTTTAAAAAAGATAACAGGAGGGTTATTCAAAATGTTTAATAATAGCAACCCAGTAGGGTCACCAAATCAGAATGCATGCCGGCCATGTTGCTGATTATCTGCCTAGATGTGACATTCTAGTCACCTGCAGACATACAATCTGAAGTATTTTAATTAAATACTATCCTGCTAGCCTTTAAGAGTGGCTCCATTTTTAAAGCTTTTTCTTGAAGTGCGATATAAATAGGAAAAAAAAATCACTTTTCATTAAGTTTAGAGCCGTGATTCACAAACTGTAGGGTTAAATCTGGCCTGCCTTCAGTGTCTACGTGGACTGTGAGCCATATAAGATGAATACCCATCTTTTCAAGTTCTACTGGACAGCCTGCCTATGGGTCAATGGAACAGAGTCATCATGGGAAATCAGGATGTGTGAGGTGTAGGGCAGGAGGCAGGGGCATCTGGAGACACTGTCAGGTTGGTGTGCTGGCATAAATTTGGGTGATGACCACGCAGAGTTGGTAATCACAGCAGCAGCACATGAAACATGAGCAGGTGGGGATGAGACTATTTAAACCAACATGTAAGAGGGGATTCATAAAACAAATTCCAGAAATAACTACTGTAGGTAATTAGAATGATCTTCAAACACTTCCATATTTTTAGAAAATAATAATAAGCAAATCCCCAGATATCTGAACTAGTGGGATATAAAAGTAGTAAGTACCTAGTAGGAAAAAAAAAATGTAAAAACTTCAAATAAATTGGAATGATTGATTAGATAAGTTATTTTAATTGGATTTTTAGCTCTAATTATTCTCTTTATATTTTTAAAGGTTATATTCAAGAATGTGGAGGATTTGGGGGGTCTGAATCTCCTCAGTTGTTTCCCCACATGAAGACAGAGAAATGAGTTTCATGTTTCACAAGTTGGAAAGAACAACTGGTTATGTGATGGATGGACTGTATCTTTCCCAAGTCCATAGTATCACTTTCTCCCATTTGTTTCTGTGGTGTGTTTGATTGCCACTTCAATGCCCCCAACTCTATTTGATACCATCTTTTGTATTTGCTCTCTCAAGTGACTGCAGAAATAGAAGCAGCTGGTATTTCCAATTCTGACAACCGCTGTTAAGCACTAACCTCAGGTTCAGATTGCAAATCTGTCACTGGTTGCTATTTTCCTGGAAAATGACATGTAACTCCTTTTGCTTGCCTTTTACATTTTTGAAAACTTATTTTTATTTCCTTCTAGCTGTGAGATAATAGTTAAACAAAAACTTAATTGAAGCTAACTGAGGGCATTTATCTTTTTGAAGGCATCTACAAAATGTCCTCAATCAAATGAATTTATTGACTTCAAATAAGAAAAACCTCCATCAGCTCTTTTCTGCAAAGAAATAACATGATAGGCAGATTAAAGAGGTCTGAGAGGAAAGTGTGGTGTGTATGGATTTTAATTTGAAAATTTCAGGAGGTTTGATCACTATGTTCAAGGAAAAGAAAAACTCATGAAAGAATTGACTATTATGTTGAAAGTTATAACAAGTTAAGTACATAACTTTAATGGAGAACTTACTAGAAGCATACACAGTGTTAAGAAATTTATAAACTTTATTTCATTTCATCATTATCTCACCTGTTTAATAAGATAAGTATTATTATTATTGCCCTGTAGATGAGAGCCCTTAATGAGACCTCTGGTTCCAAGCCAGAAGAAATTTACCTGGAAGATGATGAGTAAATGACATATCCAGATGCAAAAATGAGGCACGTGGTACACTCTTCTTTAAGAAGAAACCTTGTGCTCTAACCTATATTATTTGTGACCTCATTACTTAACAACAGAACTCTGATGTATTAGTTAACTATGGCTGCCATAACAAAATATAGAGCCAGTGGCTTAAACAACAGCAAACTATTTTCTTATAATTCTGGAATAAAACTAAGATCAAGTTACCAGCAGGGCTGATTTCTTCTTCAGCCTCTCTCCTTTGTTTGCAGATGGCTGCCCTCTTGCAATCTTTTTGTCTGGTGTCCTTCTGTGCATGACAGCCTAGTGTCTCTGCCTCTTTTCCTAAGGACACCAGTCAGATTGGATTAGGGCCTTACCCTAACTTTTATTTTAATTTAGTCACTTCTTCAAAGTCCTTATCTTCAAATATGGTTACATGTGAGGTCCATCATGAGTCTTGGGGTTTGGGACTTCAATATGAATTTGGTGGGAGCACAATTCAGCCCAAACATCTGTTTTGTCAGAAGATTGGGAGTTCCAGATCAAAACCCACAAACAGCAACAAAAGAAATCTTCCATTTTCTAAATTCTGTGGTAGATAAAAGTATATGATGTACTTTTTGCTAAGGAGATAGAAGCAAAAGTAGTTGAAGAGGCTACTCTTATTATTCCATATATTTATATTCCCTGTATATTATATGGAAACAGAGACTTCAAGTAACCCACCCACATCACCACACACATCATGAAACTGATAAGAATGGATTTGGGATAGCATGTGCGGTGTGAGGGGCAAAACTCTTACCATACATTAAACATATTCACCACGATCAACAGCATGAAGTAGCAGAACTGTAGAGGAAAGAAAAAAGACAGAAACAAACATCTCTGAGTCCCCTCACCAAGTCAAGCATTACCTATGGCCTACCTCCTCCCCCAAACAGATTACTTATTTAACTTCTTAATAAAAGCCACATAAAATCCTGTGCCAATGTATGGTGTGTGTAGGTGTGTGTTTATGTATGTGCATCTGGGGATTTTGATTAAATAGAATAAGTATAATGTACCTAATATGATTTTTAGGTATTTTTCAGAACGTCATCAGCTCAAAATATCCTGAACTTTGCATACTTACAAATTTGAACTTTGTAATACTTACAAATTTTGTCATTGGAGAAAAACTTCTTTGGCATAATGCCTGTGATTCCATTATATTTAAGAAACATATAATTTTGGGATAGATCATCCTACTAACTTTTGATATTTTATAATAGATTAATTTATTAATTAACGAATGAATATTTTTTATATTGGCAAGTAGGACCCTTTGGGAATGAAACAACACATAGAATGTGGAGTTGGGGTGAGGAGGAAAGCGTGAGAGGCAACACACAGAGAGTGAGCCAGATGGGAGTAGTTGAACAGCTCAGCTATATAGACTCCAAGAAACTACTTAAAAGAGCTTTTAACAGGGAAGTTGAAATGGAACCAAAGAACTTGCCTGCCAATCACTGAGGTTCATGGTTTAAGGAACCAGGTGGACAGTAGGAAGAAAACCTCTACCCTTTCATTTAAGTACCCTCACATAATCACTTTTAGAATCCACCCTGAACAAGCTATGCCTTGTGCCACTTCCTGTGGAAGATACTAGAAATAGGTAGTAAAGCAAGATAAATTTTGTACTGGTTGTGGTGGTATTTTGGGAGGACTTTAAATTTCTTGAGTTCTTTTTTCATGTACAGGTGGAGAAGTCGGTTTTATTTTTTTCATTAAGTTGGATAAAAACCAAACAATTTGGCTAAATATGTGATAGATAAACTGAGGAAAATGGGTATTTTTTCAGTACTTAAAAGCACAAAGAGATGTTTTGAAAAGGGAGTACAGAGTAAGTACTACTCAGTTAGGTACCTGGTGAATACAATCAAATTAGAAGCTTTATGAAAGTTTTGTTGAGCAGAAAATACTTAATTTGAGACTGGACATATGTAAAAGGGTTAACTAAATAAAGAGGTGGTGGTGGTAATAGGGTAGTGGTCATTACAAATACCAAAATATCTGAAGATTATGTAATTATTAAAAGACTATAGCATTGAACAGGAACAGAAGGAAATGAAGTAGTATTATAGTGAAAAACTAAATGATGTTAAGAGGAGTTGTAGAGGTAGGCAAGGATACAATTATAAAGTAATTTATGTTTAATATTATAAATGTTTGTCTTAATACAAATGGCCAATAGACACATGAAAAGACACTCAACATCAGCCATCATCAGGGAAATTCAAATTAAAACCACAATGAGATATCACCTCACAGGGGTCAGAATGGCTAAAATCAAAACCACAACAAGTAACAAGTGCTGGAGAGGATGTAGAGAAAAAGGAACCCTCTTGCACTATTTGTAGGTATGCAAACTCACCCAACCACTGTGGAAAATAACATGGGGATCCTTAAAAGTTAACAATAGAATACTGTATGATTCAATAATTCCACTACTGGGTATTTACCCACAGAAAGTGAAAATACTAACTTGAAAAGACATATGCACCCCTATCTTTATTGCAGCATTATTTTATAATATTTTATAATAAGCCAAAATATGGAAGAAAACCAAGTGTCCATCCTTAAATAATGGATAAAGATGTGGCATGTATGTGTATGTAGTGGAATATTATTCAGCCATAAAAATACTGAGATCTTGCCATTCACAACACAGATGGACTGAGAAGGTATAATGTTAATAAAGTGACAAAGACAAATACCATATGATTTCACTCATTTATGGAATTTAAGAAAGAAAACAAATGAACAAAGAGAAAACAAACAAACAAAAAGTTTCTTAAGTACAAAGAACAAAGTGTTGCAAGTTGGTGCAGCTTCTTTGGAGAACAGTGTGGAGATTCCTCAAGAAATTAAAATAGAGCTTCCCTATGACCCTGCAATTGCACTACTGGATATTTACCCCAAAGATACAGATATAGTGAAAAGAAGGGCCATCTGTACCCCGATGTTTATAGCAGCAATGGCCATGATCACCAAACTGTGGAAAGAACCAAGACGCCCTTCAACGGATGAATGGATAAGGAAGATGTGGTCCATATACACTATGGAGTATTATGCTTCCATCAGAAAGGATGAACACCCAATTTTTGTAGCAACATGGACGGGACTGGAAGAGATTATGCTGAGTGAAATAAGTCAAGCAGAGAGAGTCAATTATCATATGGTTTCACTTATTTGTGGAGCATAACAAATAGCATGGAGGACACAGGGTATTAGAGAGGAGAAGGGAGTTGGGGTAAATTGGAAGGGGAGGTGAACCATGAGAGACTATGGACACTGAAAAACAATCTGAGGGTTTTGAAGGGGCGAGGGGTGGGAGGTTGGGGGAACCAGGTGGCAGGTATTAGAGAGGGCACGGATTGCATGGAGCACTGGGTGTGGTGCAAAAATAATGAATACTGTTATGTTGAAAATAAATAAAAGAAAAAAAATGGCCAATAGACACATTAAATAAAATGTGTTAGTAGCCTGAGGGGAGATGGGTGGGAGGTTGGTTGAAATAGATGAAGGGGATTAAGAGTAGACTTATCATGATCACTGGCCCTCACTAATGTACAGTATCACTGAATCATTATATTGTATACCTGAAATTAATGTAACACATAGTATGTCAGTCAGACTTCAAAAAAACCCACAAATGTATGTCTTTATCTTAAAGGCAATAGGAAGCCATTAGAGGATTTTAATCAAGGGAATCTGACAATCAGTTTGCATTAAAAAATGATTATTCTGGTTTCAATATTAAAAAATGAATTTTAAAAGGTAGAGTTTAAGAAAGAAAACCAGTTAGGAGGCAATGACAGTAGCCTAATTAGAGATGATGACAGCTTCTTGACTAACAACGATAGCAGAGAAAAATACAAATTTAAAGTTGTTTTATTCTCATTGAATTCGACATTTGATTGTATGTGGGAGATGAGAAATAGATAAGAGTATAGGATGGTATTTTTGTTTCTTATTTGAGCAACTGGATTGATGTTTCAGATTTGGGAAAAATAACACATTTATTTTTACATGTGTTGAGTTTGAATTTCCGTAGAATTTTTTTGAGGTAAGATGTTGAGTAAGGATTTGGATATAGTGATTCGGAACTCTACAGAACATACCGACTCAGATATATACATTTGGAAGACATTGGCATGTAGAAAATAAAGGATTAGAGAAGAGATTTTCCAGAAAAAGTATACAGAGTTCAAAAAATAAGGGGCTAGGATATGGTCATATGAAATTTCTCATGTAATAACTAATATAAAGGTGGTTAGCACAGGAACCCCAAGATAGAAGGAACCTGACAATGTGTAGAAACAAAAGAATAAAAGTGTTCTGGTAACC
This sequence comes from Mustela nivalis, assembly GCF_964662115.1. Taxonomy (NCBI): domain Eukaryota; kingdom Metazoa; phylum Chordata; class Mammalia; order Carnivora; family Mustelidae; genus Mustela; species Mustela nivalis. Next base: position 41,520,774 of record NC_139027.1, read on the forward strand.
AAAAAATGGTCGATTTTGTCAAATACTTTTCTGATATCAAATATAACTGGAGAATATCGAGGCTTACAGATCTGGGATTTGTTTTAAATTTGGTTGCAGGGCCAGGGACAGAATCAGGATATACGCTGATTAAAAAGTGAGTATGTGGGAAGTACTGTAGGCTGTCTTACTGAAAGCTAATCCATATACCAATTCCGCATGCATGCATATACACATACATATTCTTGCTTCCTTCCTGACAACACTTCTCCCATAATAGAGGCTGCACTTGTCCAATAATTGTCTTCCCTACCTTCCTTGCACAACATAGGCCTGTGACAAAGTTCTGGCCATAGTGTCAAGGGTGAGTGCTTGCTGGAGAGATTTCCTCCCTAACAGAAAGGAAAAGCTGAGGCAAAACTTTTATTCTTCTCTGGATAAATCATGTTTGCTTGTGAAACACAGAAAATCTATGACCATCCAAGGAGCAAGATAGAAAATGCCTGAGTTCCTGGTGACACTGTTAAGCAACTGAGTTAGCCTCCCCTGCACCACCAGTGAGCCCTATCTTTGCATGTCCTACCCATGACATGAGATGTAAGACCCTAAAGGGTAAAGTCATCCATACAAGGTGTCCTATAATAAGCAAGGGAAAACATCCTACATGATACAGAAGGTTGAAAATGGAGATACGGATTCTTCCAGGAAGTTTTTTTTTGTTAACATGAAAGACTGGAGAGACCCAAGAGAGACCAGGAATGTCAGTTGGAGAGTGTTTTTCCTTTCTTTTCTTATTTTTTTTTTCCTTTTCTCCTTTCTTTCCCGTCCCATTCTTTCTTCATCTTTTCTTTCCTTCCCTCTTCCTGTCATTCTTATTTTTCAAGAAAGTGAGAATTAACTATGTTTGAGTATCAACACCATTAGGAAGGCATTGGGGAGAGAAGTACTGAGAGAGGAAGCGATGGGGGTTATCAAGACCGAAGAGTAAGGGAGAACCGTGCTAAAGCAGTGAAATGGCAGTAGGGAAGGTGGAAGAGTAACAGAGGAGATGGGATGGTGCTGGAGGAGAAGTGGTGGGGGATGGTGTGAGTCGTGAGAGGTTGCCTTGGAGGCTTAGCTCTAGAGCACATATGAATAGTTGGTATCAGGGAGAACAAGGGAAAACCACCTATTATAATGGGAGGGAGGAGGGACGGATGGTTTAGAATCTGGTTATGGTAGACTTTGGGAGTGGGGATTTATGGAAATTCCAGTCTGATTATATATTCCTGTTAAGCAGGAAGTAAAGTGACTGGCCTTAACTGATACAGGATTGGAGAAATTACAGTGATGAGCAAGGAGAATGGAGCTGAATGGTAGTTCGGACTTCGAGGTGATAGTTTATTTAAGACTTGAGTCATAATCCAGTTTACCTGTAGCTTGGCATGGAGGCTGACTTGTGGGGAAGGAAAGTCAGTTTCTCCATCTGTGGATGGAGATGTGCTTCTCCATCTGTGAGGAGGGGGAACAATACAGGCTACTTAGAGTTGGCCTTTCCTTTCTTACTCCTGTTAGTTGAAGAATGGCATTCACCAGATGTCTCCAGCAAATAACAATAAGGAAGTACATGTTCTTTGGAATTTAGAGTAAAAGATGTAAAGAGTAAAGAGAAAGCTATATAGCTTAAAAATTAAAGATATATTGATTTAAAATTATATACAACATGAGATTAATTCCCAGGTAAATATAGCATTAAATATGCTTTAAAGAGTATAGTCTCTTTGACTTATATAGAATAGCACTTTATACCGGATATTTCAGAAGGTTTTATTATTTGAAGCTAGGTTTTCCTTCATCCCAAAGGGAATATCTTTAATTTTATGTATTAGGTAACTGTGATTAATTGATTATAAAATAATGAAAGGTTGTCTTTTTTGGGTTTTAAGAAGTAGAATAAAAGTGGTTTTAGCAAAGAATTATCATGACATTTAGCAAACCAAACCAAAACTTTTGAAATGAACTGATGAGGTTTTTTCTTTTCTTTTCCTTCTGAACAGATATTTATACTAGATGTGGGCAGTGTTCTGTGTTGGTATAAAATTGACTAACAATTTTATAGAATAAAAACCAAATATAAATTTTTGTGTGAAGCCAAGTAAGTGTGCCCATAAATTCAGCAATTAGATGGGGATTAAAAATGTCAAGAGGGATGCCTGGGTGGCTCTGTTGGTTAAGCGGCTGCCTTTGGCTCAGGTCATGATCTCAGCGTCCTGGGTCTGAGTCCTACATGGGGCCTCTTGCTCCACAGGGAGCCTGCTTCTCCCTCTGCCTCTGCCTGCCACTCTGCCTGCCTGTGCTCTATCTCTCTGACAAATAAGTAAATAAAATCTTAAAAAAAAAAAAAGTCAAGAGACTATGTATCTGAATTTACTCCAAACATATAAATAGAGAAGAAAGGGTATAAATTTATGGTACATTGATATGGGTAGATAATTTCCCACAATTTCGATTAAATAACAAAAAGTTCAGGGATCTAGTTCATTCAAATAGACAATTTACTATGAGTATCTGAAGAATAAACAGTTAAAACAATCTTTCTGGAAAAAATTGGAAAAGTTGTTATATTCATGGTTATGATTAATTACAGAGAAAGATTCAAGATCAAAATCAGCAAAGGAGAAAGATGCTTGAGTCAAGCAAAGGAAAAACTACAAAAAACAGACAAACAAAAAACTTCTTTAGGAGTCCCCTTTCTGTGGAGTTTCGTGAGGCCTTGCCTAATTTTCCCAGCAACAACCTGGGACAACTGGTGTCAAATGTTGCCAAACAGAAGAGATCACCCAAATCCCAGGGTCTGGCTCTTTACTGAGGGTCAGTAACAGGCATGTAGCACCCCGGGGACTGACCTGAGCTAATCAGCTCCACCTCTGTCCGCAGAACAATAACAAGCATTCACCATATGTCACACTGTTCGGATAAACTCACTGATCAAGTAACAAAACCCAAGCCAGGGGCATACAAAAACAATCTAAGGCAGAATATTCTAAGGGATCAGAGGTTAGTACTCAGGAACCAGCCAAGGTCTAGCCTGAAAATAAACTTCCCTTAGAATGTGCAGGATTTGAGCAACAACCTTGTTAACCTTGTTAACCGCCTTGTTAACGTTTTCTTGCCCAGTAAGATAACCTTCTATTTTATTTTTAGGGGTATTGTGATCAGTTGGACATTGCAAAAAGCCCCATAGTTCAAAATAACCCAACTCTTGTTGCCTAATACAGTAATCAGACCCACCATGTCTGGAGCTTCATAGCTGGCATTTAGCCTCTGCCACTCCAGTGTCCCATTAACCCAATCAAGGTCAGAGAGCGAGTCTCTGTGATGGCATCTGCCACTGTCATTCCCAACCCAAAAAGGACAGCTACCAGAGATGTCTTTGAGGATGTGATACCTCTCACTAATGTTTTTCTCAATGTTTTCATTAAAATAAAAGTGTCCACTGAGCTTTCTCTGGGGATATAGTGTGTGTGTGTGTGTGTGTGTGTGTGTGTGTGTGTGGTGGGGGATAGGGCTAGTGTGGGAGGATGTTGGCCCTTCATACATGAAACCTCAATTCTACCATTTCCATTTCCCTAAACTCTTTTACTTTATCCCCTGGATTAGGGTAGGGAACTCTTGGCACATTTCAACCTTATTGAATATAAGTTGTTATTGAGTCTAATTTCCAATCAACCAAAGCAAATGCTTGAGGTGTTTCCCTATTGTGTGAGATAACACAATAATTCTGAATTCTGGCAAACATAGTCACATTGATATACTCACAAAGATCTAATATATACACACTTTCCTCTTTAGATTGATTCCTTTGACATTCATTCCCACCCATATTGCATAAGTTTCTACTGAAATGAATTAGTAATCTCTTGCAACTTTTTGGAGGATAAGTTATTTCATCTCAGGTCAGGCTTGACACTTGTTCCCCTGGAACATAAGATCTCATCCTAGTTACAGTTTGAGAAGCAGTTGAGTTGTAGGAGTGTGTCCTGAGAAAAACAGACATCCCTTTATAAACTAACATACATACATGATGTTACGTGGTTGCCAAATTAGGATAACGAAAGTATGAGACCCTGGCAATATCTCAGAGAGACTTAGGGATTCAGGATCCTCAAGTTTGTTTTATTACAGGCAGATGTCCCTCTTCTAAGCTTCTGAATCCCACCCTGTGCTAAAATATGCCCTTATTTTCACTTAAGTAGCATGGTAAGGTAGTGAACTCAACTTCCATTAAAACTCTGCCACTAGTAAAATTATCTTTGGGCCTGGTTTTTATTTAGGAAGGACTGCTACTACAAGAACTAAGAGATCAGTGAAATCACTCTGGAAAACAGCATGGAGGTTCCTCAAAAAGTTGAAAATAGAGCTACCCTATGACCCAGCAATCACACTACTGGGTATTCACCCTAAAGATACAAATGTAGTGATCTGAAGGGGCATGCACACCCAAATGTTTATAGCAGCAATGTCCACAATAGCCAAACTATGGAAAGAACCTAGATGTCCATGATGTCCATCAACAGATGAATGGATCAAGAAGATGTGGTATACCCCCGCCCACACACATATGCAGGAATACTATGCAGCCATCAAAAAGAAACGAAATCTTGCCTTTTGCAATGACGTTGATGGAACTAGAGGGTATTATGCTGAGTGAAATAAGTCAATCAGAGAAAGACAATTATCATATGATCTCCCTGATATGAAGAATTTGAGAGACAATATGGGGGGTTTGAGGAGTAGGGAAGGAAAAAAATGAAACAAAATGGAATCGGGAGGGAGACAAACCATAAGAGACTCTTAATCTCACAAAACAAACCAAGGGTTGCTGGGGTGAGGGAGGTAGGAAAAGGATGGTTGGGTTATGGACATTGGGGAGGGTAGGTGCTATGGTGAGTGCTGTGAAGTGTGTAAACCTGGCAATTCAAAGACCTGTATCCCTGGGGCTAATAATATATTATATGTTAATAAAAAAATAAAAAAATTTAAAAAAAAGAACCAAGAGATCATTTTAGGCCCTCCATGGAACAGTTCAGCTTCTGACCATGATTTGAAATGAGAGTTTAAAATTTTGAGCGTAACAGTTGTTTCCTTCTTTTATCTCTTGAGTGCATTCAGAAATAACAATCCCACTCAGTCTTTGCAGTCTTCATCATTGCCATAGATTAACACAGATGCACAAACTACATGGTCTGTCAAGGTATTTCCTTTTTAAAAGGCACCTGGTTTCAACAAACTACAGGTGATTTTCCAAGTAGCCGTGATGCCCATGTGTTATCAGAGCACCATTTTCCATTGCATTTGAAACCAAGAATACAGCTAAAGTAATCATGGCACTCCATCTTTTTGAGTTTGTTTTCCTACAGCCATTCCTCCAGCCATGCCATGTATGCATCAGCCATATAATAAATACTGTTTATATACCCTCTCTATACCTCTCAAATCTTGCTGTTGTAGTACAGGTGGCTCTGACCTCTAATTGCTTCAGGGCTTTCTCTAGATCCCAAAAATCTATCTCCCAGCACAACTGGTCAGAAAGGCTGGGAAATTGTTTCCTAGCAATAGCCATCAACTAGTGACTGACAAGAGGCGCTGTGTAAATATTCGAGCTCACTTGTCCTTTTCCGAGCTAATGCTGAAGCATGTGTTCTACACGGATCTGCAGAGTTCCCCAGGCAGGTTTAGCTCCCACAGTAGTGACTGACTAGATACATAACCATTTTTGGTTGGTTCCATTCTTTGTCTTATTTCCTACTACTTTTATTTTCTGAGAGCATCCCTAATGCCCCCTATTGGCATAAACTAACAGGAAGACAGCAGGCAACATGCAAAGTAGTTTAAATAATTTTTACCCTCTAATGCAAGGAAATAATTTTCTTTTCCTTATGTAATTATAAATGATAATAATCTTTGAACACATGGCCCTGGCTTTTTTGCTTTCCTGCAGATGGAATTACACAAAAAGCTTGTATGCCAAGGCTGGGTTACAAGAATGAGTATATAGGTTAAGTGTAAATTCATTATAGAAGTAAAATAAAAATAGAAAGAAATGTGTCCCTAGAGCAATTTGGTAATATGAGAACCCTCTCAGAAATGTAAAAGAATTGTCAAAGAAAAAGCATAAATTTCAAAAACATCTTAAATAGCATTTGTATGCACTTAAGTAATATTTGTATTTTTATTTATGATTTACATTTAACACTTCCTCTTTCTGAACCATTACCTCACTTACTAAGATATAAAGTGGTTAAGCTACATAGTAAAGTTTGAATTCACATTTTTAACTACAGTTTTTCTTTCTTTATATCTAAATTTGCTACAAGGCAAATTGTGTTTTATTTATTCAAGTACCTTTAACAACTTTACCTAATCAAACCAAGTATTTTCCCAAGAAGGATTCCCATGGCATTTATTTAATCACAGAAATGATTGTGATTATCCACATAGCTACTATTACATGCACAAACATACAAACATAGTATATATAAATAAAATAAATGCTTATTGTCAATATGTATGGTAATTTATAAGTATAAGATATGTATGATAAATTTATAAATACAGAATTGTTAATATAAAAATGCCTCCTTCATAATTGCTTAACACAACTTATCTCCTATTATGGTTTCCAAATCAGGGTGTCTATAAACCACTTAGTCCTACTAAATCAGATTGCTTGGTATGCAATAATTAGGCCATTGCAAATTTAGGAAATATGTCCCACACCAAATGAACCTAAATTTTGATATTTCACTAGAAGGACTCATAGAACTCATTGAAAGCTATTATAATCACAGTATGATTTATTACAGAAAATGTGTATATACCAAAACCAGCCAAGGGAAGAGATACATGGGTCACAGCCTAGAAGAGCTCCAAACACGGAACTTCCAGATGTTCTGCCCGCATAGAATCACAGACAGCATTAATTATTGTTGGCATGAGGTGTGAAAGTACATATAGACTTGTCAACCAGGTGAATTCACTTGAATCTTGGTGTCCAGCATCTTTATTGGAGCTCCATCAAATAGGTAAGGCTGATTGCCCACAAGGCTGATCTCTCAGTTTCCAGACCCTCAGGAGGTCAAGATGATAACTGACACTTAGAGTCCTCACCCTAAATCACATTATTATTATTATTATTATTATTATTTAGATTTTTATTTATTTATTTATTTGACAGAGAGAGATCACAAGTAGATGGAGAGGCAGGCAGAGAGAGAGGGAAGCAGGCTCCCTGCTGAGCAGAGAGCCCGATGCGGGACTCGATCCCAGGACCCTGAGATCATGACCTGAGCCGAAGGCAGCGGCTTAACCCACTGAGCCACCCAGGCGCCCCACATTATTATTATTATCAGATGATCTCAAGCTCTACAGACAAAGAAAAACTCCTATCAGGCATGACATTCCAAGAGCACAGACATTATCTCCCAGAAGTCAAGAGCAAAAACCTAGACCTCTCTGAGCAAAGTTAAATTCTTTACTTCACTGGGAGGTAGGGGAATGGGACTATAAATTTTCCCAAGTGAATCAAATATAGCTGAATTAGCACTGATATTTAAATCAGCATTTTGGAACTACTGCTTCAAATTTCACATCTCTGCCCTATCTGGTCTTCACTACAATTTGCTGAAGAAATAATGTTTGATTGCCTACAAGTAAATTTTAAACTGCCCCTTTTAGTCTTTGCATGGATACTTAATTACCATAATTTAAATTAATGACATGTTGATGCTTAAAAAATGCAAGGAAAATATGGAAAATGGGGGAAAAGTATAACATATGGATTTAAAAAGGAAATATTAATTAAGCCATCTGGCACATTGTCTTATACATAGTTATTCAAAAATTCACATATCACATTGATTTTCAGAACTAAAGGAGCAATTTAAATTCAAAGATATGTCAATGTTTGGATAATTTATGGTTTTACTTTAAGGGGAAAAACCTATGTTAGAAACACTGAGCTTAGAATTTGTCTAATTCATTGACAAAATAATTAAATTAGGTCCTTTAGATATGAAATGACTTTCCTAAAATCACATTTGAATTGGGATTGTATGCAACAGAAAAGTCACTATAATGGCTTAAGCAAGTAAAGGTTGACTTTTTTTATTTATGAAGAACTCCAGAGGCAGAGCCCAAGCCTTGAGTGCTCAAGGAGGCCATTAGGGACTTACTGCTCTGTGAGCTTTTTGCTCTATTATTTGTAGCGTGTGGGTTTTTCACGCATGCTCTTGTGATGGTTTCACCTCTTTGAGAAATTATATCCACGTTCCAGTGGATATATAGCAGGCAAAAGAGAAATACAATACCCTTTGCAGTATATTTTGACTTACATTAAATTGAATAAAACCGAGCACTGTAATAATTTTCATATAAGGGAGTACTGAGAAGTACAGAAATGTGCATATAATAAATAGCAGGATGTTTTAAAAAAAACTTATATTAGTAAGAGAGAAGGGGAGATTGGATATTGGATATATCTGTTTGTTGTATGTTTTTTCATCAAATATCTATTAATCATCCCTTTGTCCTAGGCTCAGATTATAAAGTACTGAACATGACCAACAGAGTCCCTAGCCTCTAACCTCAGAGAACTTGCGGTAATGGGGAGAAAAAGCAAAACAAAACTGTAAACTATCAAGTACACAAACTATATGAGTGAAAATTGTAATAAATGTTATATAAGAAAAAAAAATGCTATGAAAAAGAGAGAAACAGGATGGCATGATCCACTTCGGGTTCTGTAACCTGGAAAGATCTTTTTTTTAAAGGGATGGAATCGCAGCTAAAGCTTGGACGAGAAGTATCAGCTTCACTGCAAGAGGGAAGAGTGGTCTATTAAGCAAGAAAAGAACATGTACAGGTGCTGAGTTCTAAGGGACTGAAATATTTAAGAACAGGAAGATAGGCTAGTGTGGCTAGAGTATGATGAATGAGTGAGATAATCTGTGAGAGAAGGCGAGGCAAGTGTTTGATTTCTTTTTACTCTGATCCCCACCCTACTCTCCCTAAAATAGGCAGATTCTAAAATAGTAGATAGCATGGAGAAAAAACGATAAAGCAGAAATACAGAGAACAAGTTTTAGTTTCAAAAGCCAAGGCTGCAAGGTGATAAAAATCTTGATAGGTAAGAACGATCACCTCAACCTAGACAGCAGAAGATTTCCAAGTAATGGGAAAAAGAAAAAAAAAAAAAAAACAGAAAGAAATGGATGGTGAGTGTCAGTGGGTCTTAAGATGGCAAGGCCATACCCGCAGAGATCTCACGGAGAGGAACACTGGTGTTAGTAGCCAGAAGTTGTCCGTGGTCCCCTCTGTGGCCCTCCGGTAAACACTGCTTCAGCCCTAGAGCAACAGAAGATGTAAATTGGTCCCTTTGTCTATCCGGACTCCATCTGAGAATGCCACTGGGAAGGTCTGTGCTCACCATCTTTACCCTTGTCATCAGAAAGGGCTTTTTCTTTCCCTTTAGTAAACATTGCTCATTGATTACCTAGAAGTGATGTCTACTTATGCCCTCTGGCTTTGCTCTGCCTAAAAAGGCACAAGTCTTTGTACTGAGAACATAGTCACTAAAACATGGCCTCTTTTTTCCTTTATAGTTTAGTAAGGATAATAAACGAAAGAGGGAAAAAGAAGAGGGAAAAAGAGAGAAGGGGCAGGGGAAAAAGAAAAATAATAGTAAATTCTATTATTGCTACGTAATTTCACATAACTACATTTCCTTTAAAGACCAACTTTTTAAATTCAACACATGATTACTTAGGGTTTACTGTAAGGCCCTAAGCCAGCCAGCCATGAAGACACATCTTGAACAGGTGTGCAGAATTCATGGCATTCATTGAATTCCTTTACTTGTATCTTATTTCCTGTCCACTATTTGCTGACATGTGTCAAGACCTTTATTTCTAACTAACCTGCTTCTCTAGCTCTGGCACTCAGTCTTTTTGATGCCACTCCTATGTATTGGTCCCGATGCCATTAACACCTTCTACCAACTACCCAGCTTCTCTTCTGGCAGGGTCTGGAATTGCTGCCTTTCAATACGGCTTGTCTGTGTCTTCAGGCCACGCCAGCGTCTGTTGGTTTAAGGGTGAGATCATGGACTGCTACAGCTGATGTTTATACCATTTTGTGCAGTCCCAGACAGAGGATTTTGGCATAACAATCTCTTTAGTCACTTGTTATTCTTGTCACCATTTTATCAGCATCTGTCAAGCAGGGACTCATGCTGTCTCTGTTTTGTATGACATGACTGTCCCCGGTATCTAGTGATGATGCCACAATCCCCACAGGCAAGCACTTAACATTGATCATGATGCTGGTGCTGAGACCCGCTCATCAACCTTTCATGAATTACAAACATTTCAAGTTTGACTCACATTTTATTTTTAATATGATTTCAAAATGCCTTGAGATTCCTCAGCATGATAAAATCCTATTGGAGTTAGAGCTGCTTTTGTTGCAATTCTGAACAATCAGAAGTGTGGAGTCACCCTTGAGTGACTATGATAACTGTGGCATTTCTAAAGAAAATGTTAAAACTCTTTAGAATGATGGCTTAGGGGCTAGTCACATCACACAAATATATGTAGATATATATATATTTTTAGGAGCAGACTTTTCAATAAAAAAAACTAATGAAATCAGACATATTTAAAAATCTCTGTAGTTTACTATTTGGTATCTAATCTTATGTTCTCATCTAAAACACAAAGATATTTGGGAGTTTATTTCCTTGAGATTTCAGTTCTTCCCAAAATAGTAGTCTGTAATTTTAATTGTGTTTTGGCTCAAGGGAAATGTAAAGATTAACCATATGGGCTATTTAATTGGTCCTAGGGGGGTTATTTTTAGAATATGCATTATATAAAAATGGACAAAGCACAGAAGAGGAGAAGGCATGAGGGAACTGTAGAAAATGCACTGGTCTGGGTTAGGAAGTTCCAAACTCAGTCCTATGCATAGGACTTATGTTTGTTTTCTTATTTCTTAAATAAAGGTAAATGATAATTCCTACTCCATAATTTCATCATGACATTTTTTTTGTTCTGAGAAACAAACAAACAAAAAGCATAATATACATAATAAGTATAAAGCGCATGGAAGAAATTATAATAATTATTAACTTCATTATTGGTGAACAATTACTGAACTCACTCAAGTAAATATATCAGCCAACCAAGCCAAGCCCATATCCAGATTCTGCTTATTTCTTAACCCTAAAAATTCAAGTTAAGAAAAACTGTTTTTTACCCAGCTATCCATCCATCGCCATGTGCTGTAAGAGAATATTTAGCTCTGAACTTCATAATTTGTGGCATATGTTTGTTCATATTCTATAGCAATTCACAAATTCACTCACTCTGTCCTTGCAAACAGCCCTGTTTCTGTTTGAGTGGACTCAGCCTTGGCCTGGAGGAATATATCAGGATAGCTGGGTCCAAGCTAATGATGGCAATCTAGTTCACCTGTGGTGATGACTGGTTGCAACCCAGCCTTGAAGGGAGAGAGGAAGGGAGAGAGACAGAGAGAGAGAGAGAGAGGAGAGTAGATGACAGTAAAGGGGGGGGATATCTATGTACATATATAGATATCTTCCCTATAGTTATCTATAGATATAGATATAGATATAGATATAGATATATGATATCTATATATCCCTACAGGATATCTATAGATATATAGATATCATATATAGATATGTGTATATATATATATATATATATAGAGAGAGAGAGAGAGAGAGACAGAAAGCTATGTAGAGATATAGATATGAAGAGTCCTGGGTTCTTGATCAATAAAGTAAACAAGTCAATCTCATGACTTCTAATCACTGAAAAGCTTGCTAAGTAATAAAAAAAGACCTTGTGATTTAAGCCAGTATTAGCTATGTTTTCGGTTCCTTTTGGCTGAAAGCATCTGACATCAGTGGTGTCCCCTTCCTACTGCCTCTGGCCAGGTGATGGTACTACACACTCCTGGCTCCCTTGCGCCGATGACTATTCAAGAACCAATCGTGAAACCCTGCCAGGCTCTTTTTCCCTCTGGAACAGTGATGGGCAACTTTTGAGATGATTACTACCCATTACCCTGGATCCCGAAGTGACTATGATAAGAAGAATATCATCATCTAGCAGGAACAAGATATGTCTGTTACTGTAAGCCCCATATATCTTGGACTTAGTTACTACAATATAAGCTAGCCTGACCTGAAATGAGACCAGGGTTATGGGTTGATACGTGATCCTTAAAATATGTGGAAGTCCCAACCCCCATACCTTGGAATGTGACTTTACTGTAAACAAGTTCATTACAAATTAATCGGTAAAGGTGAAGTCATCTGGAGCTCCTGTTAATCTAAGATGACTAATGTTCTTGTAAGAAGAGAAAACAAACGGACATTGACATACAGAAGAATGCCAGGTAATGATGAGTAAGGAACAGGCAGAGGTAGGTAGGGAGAGCTAGGTAGGGGGCTACCAGAGCAGGCTCACAGAAATTCCAAAAACAGCAGAAGTGAAAGGAAATCAGAGATAAGGAAACAAACCGTACCCCGCCCCTAGGTGTCAGAGGTGGGGTCTTTTTAAAACAGCTTCTTGTGACAACAAAGAATTGCTATAATTACCCACTCTAAAGAAGGAAGTAAGCAATTGAAGGTGTTATCACTAGCCCTTGCTCAATGGTGCTATCAGATGTTAAAAGGATTTAAGTTCCTTGGTTAGCCCTCAATAAAAGACCAACTCTAAAAGCCCTCAGTAGCAACCCTGTCATTTTTGAGAGCTTCTTCTGTATCCTTGCTTGATAAAACTCTATTGCTTTACTCACTCCTCTTTGTCTCCAAGATTCATTCTTTCACTCCATGAGACAAGAACCGTGTTCTCCAGCTTCAGGGACACAGGCAGAGGTTGAATTATTGCAAATGCAAGCTAAGCAACATCAAGAACTGCCAAAAAATTACCAGAAACTAGAAAGAAGCAAAGAAGGATTCTCCCCAATGGATTTCAAATGGATCTTCACCTGGGTAATACCTTGACTAAAGACTTTCGGCCTCCAAAAAAAATTCTATGGTTTTAAGCTACCCAGTTTGTGATACCTTGTTGAGAAAATCTTAGGAAACTAATCTGATCAAATAAAGTTGTGTTATTTTATGTTATTGTGTTGTTTTGTTTTCATTCTTTGTAAAAATGATGTAAATTATGTTCAAAGGCATAGTAGATGTTATGCCCCAAGAACGGGTCCATGATTAAAGGAGCGAGACTGATATAAAGGGAAGGTCAAGCAAAGCTTTATTTCGCGCCATGCATTCAAGAATCTAACCGAACGTTCGGGGACGCACCTCTTACAAGAGAGGGCGACCCCTCTCTGTTTCACAGACTAGCTTTTAAGGGCAAAGGCCATGCGGTGGGGCCTGGCCACGCTCAGGTGGCCAATGAGATTGTAAGACACACAGAAACTCCACAGTGATGCTAGGTGACCAATTGAGTTATAATTTACCCTATAGTAGACATTTGAAGCAGCCTATTACACCTTGATTGGGATTGGCGCCCAAAAGGCTCCCAAAAGGCCCATACTCTTTGGTAACCAGGGAGACAGTATGCATCCCCCCACTGATCAGATGTCTCCACCTGGCCTGACCCATCTTTGTATCTAGGCTTTGTTACCTGAAGCTAGTTTCCAGGACTTGTCTCCAAGTAAATCCCCTGGGGGAAGGGGAGCAGGAACAGTTTCTAAATAGGTCCTTACAGTAGACATGGCCTTCCATGCTTGGTAGTACTTTCAGTAGGACTTTGAAAATGTATTCACAGGCATAACCCTTAAAGGAAGCCAAAGTTTTAAAATATCCTAAGTAAACATTAAGAGCAGTAACTGACTGAGGGTTCACATAATACTTCTGCACAATCTAGATAGCCTCAGAAGTTAAATACACACACACACACACACACACACACACACACACACACACACGCACTTAGGTATCTCCTTTGTATGTATATGTAAGTATGTAGGTGTGCATGTGTGTATATAGTTATGAATATAGCTAAAAAGTCTTCTAGAGTCATTCCTGTGAAGAAGGGTTCAAAGAAGTAGTACGGTCAGAAATCTTAGCCTGAATTTCTCAAATATACAGAATCCAAAGTGTCCAGCTTTCTCCGGGCACACACACTAGAGAATACTTAACCACAGACAGTACTTGCATTCTACACGTAGTTTGGCCTAGGATGGCTCTCTTGCTACTCTGATTTATTGCTGCTGAAGTCCTATATATCCTGTCTCTCTGAGCTCCAGATTCACCTCCAAACTCCTTCTTTGGGCTGGACTCTGAGTCATATTGCCGTTAATTAGAACCTTCTTTGGTCTTAAGTCTCTATTTCATTCTTACATCTAATTGTTCCCTTTTCTTGCGAACCCATTTTGCCACTATCCTGAAATTGCCTCAAAATCATGACTTGTCTCAGCCTTTCCACCACAGAAGAAAAATTCTAGTACAAAGAAATCCATAGAAGTATCTCTGGGCTGCAAGAATGGTCTTTTTCTTTTAATTCATAAAATTATATTCTAAGACAGAAGCTCAGAGATGGTTTATGCTAGATGACTTTTCTCTTAGCAAAAATATAGCAAGATATAGAATAAACAACAAACTAGAGAATTTTCAGAAATCCAGGACCAGATGACAAAAGGTTGGACATTATGTTCCATAGTCACCATTTTACGGTATTTTAGCCCAAGGCCAAGTTATAATTAATTGGTTCTCTTTAGATACCAGAGAGAACAAATTCTGACTCTTCTAGAGCCAGGATCTATGGACATGGCCTCTCCCTACTTCCCCAAGACTCAGACAACCTGATCCAGATGAATAAGAATGGTATGTATTTATATCTTTCTTAATTTTGGACCCTGATAAAAGCGGACTTTCTCTATTTAAGACTATGATAATTACAAAATAGCAACTACATATAATTTATCTGGACAGAAATCAGGATCTAAGAGCTTGGCAAAACATGATGCTTTTATTTCCTTCCTTTATTTGTCTTAATTTTGATAAATTACTTTTACATTATTTGATAAAACTCCTGTTTTTGAGGTGAAGGAAAGATTTTTACTTGGCAAATGACTAAAAAAACCCTCTAGCCTGAACAGAAGATTCCCTAGTGTTCTTCTGGCACAGGAGTAGTTTGAGAGATTAAAGATGTTTAACACAGAAAAAAAATGATTTAGGCACTGCTGAATGTTTTACAGGTTATGTACAAGAAGGATTGATTTTTTCCCCCCTAAATAGTGCCACAAAGCAGAACGAGGGAAAGAGGGTGATAGTTAACAAAATAATGATTTCTGCTTAGTAAATGCTGTCTTTTGAAATATTATACTTCCTGTTACGTAGCATGCTTAGGTAAAAAATTGAAGAATATTCTCCAGGTAAAATAAAGATGTTATTCTTTTTTTTTTTTTTTTTTGACAGATAGAGATCACAAGTGGGCAGAGAGGCAGGCAGAGAGAGAGAAGAAAGCAGGCTCCATGCCAAGCAGAGAGCCCGATGCGGGACTCGATCCCAGGACCCTGAGATCATGACCTGAGCCAAAGGCAGCGGCTTAACCCAATGAGCCACCCAGGCGCCCCTAAAGATGTTATTGCATTGGATGGGTTTTTGGTGCCACTGAACTTCAAAATTATATTGTTTCTAAAAGAGACGTGACCCAATTATTTAAGTTGGTAATCACTCAGAGTGAAAGGAACTATGCAGGTTAAAGAGGCTTCAAGACAGCAAGTATGGTCCCATGGAAAGAGCAGGATGTTTGGAATCAGATCCACCAGCCAAGTTTCTGCATGTTAAAGATAAGATTTCATCATTACTAAAACCAGTAATACCCACCATTCTAAGCTTCATAAGTGACAAAATGACAGTTGTCAATTATAGTCAAATGATAAAAGATTTAAATAAACCTTTCTTTTCAAAAAGAAATGTCAGGATAGTATAAAGAAAAACAATGGAACAACAGCTTAGAAAAACTTCTTCAGAACAACAGCTTGGAACAACTTCTTCAGAACTTCTTCAGAACAACTTCTTGCTGATTAGGCAAGAGGCTTATTAATGACACAGTGACATCCACAACTTCCCTGCCCCTTTTAGGCACAGTAACTCTATTGAAGCAAAGGGTAACTTATTCATTCATTTGTTTGTTTGTTTGTTAAACATATTTTTACTATTGTTCTATTCCCCCATGACTATCAATTATGTAGGAGCAATGTTATAGTGAAACCAGACCAAAAAAAATTCATAAGTGACATAGGGACAACTCCTTCTTCCAAATGAACCATAGATGCATACAAATAACTCTACTCCCCAATTTTCTGAAGTCCATGTCTGCCTTTCAACCACCCTGTAGACAGTGGGGAATAGATCAAAGAAGTGACATCAACCTGCTCAATACCCATGGACTGTCTATCAGAACACAAACCTTGCCTCTTCGTCCCTTCTATTTTCAGTTTTCCTCCTTAAAAGAATCACTGATATCTGTATAACTTTTGTGATACATTTTCTCTCTGACATACCTTCAAGTTTTTACTTTTACTCTGTATTAAACAGTTCCAACCCAGGCTAGGCAATATTCTTATTCTTAAACTTCGTATCTCAAATGTCATCTCTGACCTTGATCAATGTATCTCAGGAATCTGGCTCCATGGGGAACAGAGAATCTTTCTGATTTATGCTGACATCTCTGTATAGGCAGCAGAGCTGAGACAGGATTGAGAATTCCTCAAAATAGAGGGTTAAGATTTTCTTTGATCAGAAGAACTGGTAGTAGCTGCACAGTGGGTAGGGTTATGTGCTTTATGTACTTATTTGAGATTGCAAAGAAGGTAAAGAGATGACCAGATCTTGATTCTCAGAATTCTTGATCTGATCTTCATTGTTGAAGCTGATTCTTAAGGCAGAAGCAAAAAAAAGGAACATTCTAGGAAAAAATCATTTTCTATTGTTCTAACGGAAAAAAATTGAACAGAGTTAGTATTCTAATTACTGATGGAGGATTTCTGGCAACAGATACCCTTTCAGAATCCTTAGAATGAATCTTTGCATTTAAATAATTTGAAGATGGAAAGACCCCTATTTCTAGCTTTCAGGGAGTCAATGTTGTAAGAATATGATAATACCAGTCTCAAACATCTACATTTTAGAAAGCAAATCACCTCTCCAATTCTATCACTAAATATGAAGATTAAAATAGCTTTAATATATTGATATAGAACTATGCTTCATATAAATTCTACCCATCAGCAGAGCAAAATGCATCTCCAGAAAAGGATCTCCATTCCTAGCAAAAACTAATTACCTTAGATACAAAATTCAATACCCTTTCTCAAAGCATAAATTTGCTCATGAGAAGTGTGGCTGCCATTGCAATTTGAGGTTTCATACAAGTCTCCTTTAACTCTGAAACTGGACATCCACCTTTTAAAATCTAGATTTTTTTTTTTTTCCAGACTAAGAATTTTGCATGGGATTTTGCCCATAGTAAATGCAACTATGACCACCTTTTGGGGAGTAAGTCCACCTTAAAAAACACAAGATATTGTACATGTCCCACCCTGGTATGCAAATCTATACATCTCTCATTTGCTAACTCATAATTTTTGTGGTTAATACGGGAAAAATACAGCAGATATAACTCTAGAATAGTACGAAGTGGGAGGTATACGAACAAAGAGTCTAGATGAAGTTACTCTGTAAATTATGTTATTTTTTTATTCCAAACCCCTATCTGCAAATCATAACTCCGGTTCAACGTCCAAACTTATTTGGAACCCTTCTGACTAAATACTGAATCTTATACTTGGGTTAATTCTCCTAGAAGCTCAGGAATAGTAGAAAAAAGTAAAGATATTTACTCCTTGAAGAGTTTAGCACACCTACCCCATACTGCTGCTTTCACAGCCATTTCCTTCTTCCTAAGTAAATGTAACTGAGTTCCTGATAGGACTTCCCTGGCAGCCAGGTCAACAATCTCCCCTACCTCCCTGGGTCCTTCCCCTTATACAATCAACCCCTTAGGTAAGACCCCCATGGAGTTTACCAAACACAGCACTCTTTTTGTTTGGAATTAACCATTCTGGCCTTAGGCTGGGAACCCCAAAACACTGCACCCTTTGTCTCATCCTACATCTCTCTCTGCCTGTACCCTAACTTTACCTACCCTTGTGGACACTTGAAGCATGTCTTATACTTCTTTTAGGATCTGTGAGGAATAAATTTCTTTATTTCAACTTCTCTTGTGGTCTTTTGTTGAACCACG
Organism: Mustela nivalis; assembly: GCF_964662115.1. Classification (NCBI taxonomy): domain Eukaryota; kingdom Metazoa; phylum Chordata; class Mammalia; order Carnivora; family Mustelidae; genus Mustela; species Mustela nivalis. The sequence continues at coordinate 41,539,085 of NC_139027.1, forward strand.
GCTCATCATCCATCAGTCTGTGTTCACTTAACAAATGTTAATTTAACAAATTCATCACAGCCTCCTATAAAGTAAAAGGTAAGCCATTTACTCATGTATATTTCCTCTGGGGCTTACCTAAATTTTTGCCTGGATCTCTTAAGCTTCATGCCTATGCTGAAAAGGAATCCCCTGGCAAAACTTTAACAAACATCCACAGGGAAAAACAAGTTTTAAAGCTGGAGGATATACAGGTATGTGGCAATGTAGTATGAATCAACAATTTTACCCCTTAGTAAAGTCATACCCTCACCAGGGTGTAAAACAGAGTCTGTCTCCATCCCCCACCCCCCCAATCCCCACAATGGTTGAAGACAGAAAACAGAGCAAGTTTATGTTTTCCTACAGGCCAACAGATATCACCTTGGGCTAACAGAACTAGAAAATTCTACAGCTTTCTACATGATTTGAAATCCAGAAATAAAGACTGGGGGAATTTGGAAAGCTGAATATCTCTTTCAAACCATTAGTTTGGAGAATATGATGAGCAAAAATCAAAATCATGATCAATCAGGAACAAATATCAGGAACAAAAATAATTCCATGTTCTCTTTGGGTAAGTTTTCAAAATATCCTACAAATACTGTAAAGTTTTTTTTTTTTTTAAGTGTCCTATTTATAGTCTATCCTAGAGAAGTTCTATAATCACATTCACATATGCTACACAATAAAGAAATTGCCCTTGGTCATCATTATTTTTGGATGTCAAGATAGCACACAGTTGTAAGCACAGCATATCTTTTTTTTATTTAATATTGTTTTTAACCAAAAAGCTAGGGGCAATTGTCAGGCCATTCTGTGGTTCCCTTTCTTAGAACTCTCCTGAGTACTGAAGTGTTAGGAGATGATAATATCCAGGACTCCTTCATCTGGAGGTGATATCAGACACAATAAAATCAGGTAGAGTATCATTCTATGTTTCAAAATCATTGTGTCAGTACATTGTCTAGCTCATCCCGTTGGGCTGGCTTATGACAATGGATGTGTTTCAAATACAACCAGCCTGGCATAATGGGTGAAACCTGAAATTCAAAATCAGCTCAACAGTATTTCGGTCTAGTACTTACTTAAAATCTCTATTTATCAAGTCTTCGGTTGCATTTTAAAAATTTGTTAAATGAACACATTAGGAGCTGCCTTGCATGGATTATTCTGTGCATCAATTTCATTAATGTTGTGGTATGGAATATTAACTGTATATCATTCTGCAGATGCTAATTATTATTTAGAGGAGCTGAAAACCTTCCTCTCACACACACTGAGGAGTCTACCTACCATCCTCTTATAATACCTATATTTCTCCATTATTTACTCCTTTAGACAAATAGATGAAGAGTTTAATTTTAAAATATAATCTTACTGTTTAGAAGCCATAATTTAATAGTTATTCCACTCAATCAAAGATTAGGACTTTTAATTGAGCAACGTTCATTGACTACGGATAGTTTGTCACACAATTTGCAAAAATATACTATAAAATTATCATGCGTGGAAATAAGGTGACATAAACCAATTACAGCTAAGGTTGCAAAGTAGAAACTAGTATCAGGGTAACAAGTGCCAATTTTCTTTCTTGGTTATAGAGAGTGGTTTTAAAACATTTCAGTCAATAATTAAAAATAAGGAGAATTCGAAAGGCAACCTGACATCTAGATTCTTTACTAATTAGATTAGAAAATATGTAAGAACTTGACACGGTTTTCAGAGAACAACCACACACAGGAGCTGAATAGCAGGTACCACTAGATATAAACTCTCTAATTTGGACTACCCTCACTGCCCCTTCTTGCCTTTTCATAAAGGTTACTTACCTATCTGGTTTCTGGACTAGAGTCTCTTTTAACTACAATTTGAAATTACTAAGAAGAGATTCTAACGGATCCATGTAGGCCAGGTATTAATTGCTATTATAATGTTTTATGACTAAGGCCATGGGAGCAAATGACTTAGCAGTATTTATGGGGTCTGAGAATTGCTTGTTAAAGTACTGTAGCAAAATTTTTCTCTATGTTGACTACGTATTAAAATAGCCAATGATAATGTGCAACCCATGATATTAAATAAGTGTGTGTGTGTGTGTGTACATATCTATTCCACACTTTTAACTCCAGGCCTTCCTTTCCCTTCTCTTCCACTCCCCTGCCCTCCCCCTCGCCTTCCCCCCTTTTCTTTTTCCTTTCTCTTTCCTTCTCTCCCCTCCCTTCCCTTTCCTTTCATTTGGAAGAGTAGAGGTGGTTATTGCCCCTGGTTTCTCTTTAATAAAAAAATGCTTACTTAAGTTAAAAACCCCTCAAAACAACAATAAAAAAGTTTACCCATTTCTCTCACCCCTACCCTTTGCCTTTTGCAACCACCAATCTGTTCTATCTATGAGCTTGGGTTTTTTGGGGTGTAATTTTCTTTTTTCTTTTTGTATTCTACATATAAGAGGAATATAGGTTATTTGCTTTTCTCTGTTTGACTTATTTCACTTAGCATAATGCCCTCAAGTTCCTCCATGTTGTCATAAATGGCAAGATTCCATTCTTTTATAGTTGAAGAATATTCTACTTTATATATAAAATTATTTCTTTGTCCATTCACACATCAGTGGACACTTAGATTGTTTCCTTATCAAGCCCTGCGTCAGGCTCTGCACTGAGCATGAAGCCTTCTTGAGATTCTCTCTCTCCCTTTACCTCTACCTCCTACCCCTGCTCACATACTCTCTTTCCCTTTCTCTTTTTTTTTTCTTTCCCTTTCTCTTAAAAAAGAAAATATATATATATATATATATATATATATATATGTGTGTGTGTGTGTGTGTGTGTGTGTGTGTGTGTGTGTGTATACATTACTAGGCATTTTATTCTTTTTGATGTAATGAAATCTCAGGAACTGAACAATATCCAGAAATCGTGTCACCTGAGATGTGAACCCAGAAGTTTATGGGTATGAGGAGAACAAAGGGGTGGCAGATACAATGGGAGACCAACCCAAATTTACCCTCTAGGTCTGTAATAGTCAGTGATATGTCAAATAAACAGAAAAAAAAAATCTGGACTTATTAAGGAGGTATTTATTTCAAAAGAATTATTGTAAAAAGGTAAATGGGACTATTGTTACAGGGAAAATGCTATGAACATTAGATCTGCAAGCATCACACACATTAGACAAAACAGGGTTTTCTTGGAGTGCCTGGGTGCCTCATTGGTTAAGCATCTGCTTTTGGCTCAGCTCATGACCCCAGAGTCCCAGGATCAAGCCCCACATCGGGCTCCCTGCTGGCCGGGGAGCCTGCTTCTCCATCTCCCTCTGCCACTTCCCCTGCTTGTACTTTCTCTCTCTCTCTCCCAAATAAATAAAATCTTAAACAAACAAACAAACAAAACCCCCAGGGTTTTCTCTTACATGGAGGAATAAACAAGGATACAAAGAACCAGATGCATAGAAATTGGATGAAAATATAGCACGGTCAGACAGTTGATCAGAAAGTTTTATTTTGAGGCCATCCTATTTTCATTTTTTAAATTATTTTTATTTATTTATTTTTTGGCAGGGGAGAGAGAGCACAAGTGGGGTGGAGGGGCAGAGGGAGAGGGAGAGAATCTTAAGCAGGCTTCATGCCCAGCATGTACCCCAACATGGGGCTCAATTTCACAACCCTGAGATCCTGACCTGACCCAAAATCAAGAGTCGAATCCTTACCCAACCACCTAGTTACCCCAAGCCCAGCCTATTTTCAAGAGAGACTGTATGATGTCTCATTCTGAAAGTGGGTCAAAATTCAGGGGCCTGGGAAAAGGAGAGACTCTTAACAAAAGTCTGCTTAACAAGAATTTTATTTCTTTTGATCAGCAGGGACAAGTAGTTCAGCTAATCACTGATGAGACAAGAAATGGGAATTTGAAGGGTTTGTGTCTGTCCTTGTAATGGGTAGACAAGGGAAGCATCCATGAATCTTATCAAAGTCCTACAGGGAAGGATGGTTCTTTGAAATGAGTCATTTTTTAGAAAATGAAAGAGCAGAGGATTTCTTAATCCTTTTTTTTTTTTTAAGATTTTATTTATTTATTTGTCAGAGAGAGAGTGTGTGTGCATGCACAAGCAGGAGCAGCAGGCAGAGCAGGCAGAGGGAAGCAGGCTCCCTGCCAAGTGAGGAGCCTGATGCAGGACTCGATCCCAGGACCCTAGGATTATGACCTGAGCTGAAGGCAGCCGCTTAACCAACTGAGCCACCCAGGCATCCCAATTTCTTAATCTTGACTGTTTCCTAGGATCATGTGGCTCCAATAAAGTTAAACATTGTCAAATATATTTTATTCATTCAATTGCACATCTACATGCCAAAGAATGGTATCTTTGAAACAGTACTGGGAGTCTTCAGGGAAATACTGTTAAATTGTAGATAATAAGACCAACACTTGCTGTGAATGTTGCCTACATGTAATTTGTTGATAATGGAGTCTTTATAACAAGTACATATGGTATTTAGCACTGCCAGTGATGTGTTAATTAGCCAGAATACCTAAATTTTTAGTACCTAAAAAATTACTATTTTTCCTGCTAACAATTACCTTGGTGGTTTCTAGTTTCTAAACTACATGCTAAAATATGCAACCAGGAATACTGTTTTCAAGGACAGATATAGGTGGGTGAAATCGAGAATTTTTAAAACATCCTCTGAGAATACAGACCAAAGAAAATGGTAAGTTGCTGTAAGAACAGTAGAAATCATTATAACATTGGTGAAATTGTGTAGAAAAACTGGTAGTGAATACATTAATGTTTCACTAAGCCTTTACCTTCTATATTCAATTCAGTTATTAAAAATGAAGTCCATTGACCATAAGACCTGAATGTATTCTCAAAAAAAAAAAACAAAATTAATTTCAACAATGACAAATCACAATTGCATATACCCACCTTCTAGTATAACCTACATCACTAAGAAAATATTAATTTCTTAATAATTGTCAAAATTTGAAAGCACAAAATAAATCATAAAGACTAATGAGTGGTACAAGTGATCATGATTATAAATAATGGCTAAGGCCTTATCATGCTAAATGTAACGCATATCAGGTAACAGACCACAGCTTGAAGTTCAACTATCAGTGAATAAAAGATCCAATCACATCACTTTAATTCTCACAGATTTCAAAAATTTCTTCTGAAAGTGAGAAAAAAAAGCTTAAATAATCTTGAACTTTTGTGAACACACAATAATTCTACAGTACTATTTCTAGGGTATAGCTTAAGGGGTAATAAAATATTTGATTTGAATAGTAATATGAAATTTCAATTGTGTTGTCATATATATTAGGAAAGAGAAGGAATTTCCTGTTAATTGGGTTTCTGCTATGTAGCAGTCACTACCCATGCATTACCTCAATACTAAGTTCATGTGAGAAATCCACAATTTGCTGATGAGGAAGGAGAGACACAAATAGGTAAAAGAACTTGCTTTTAAGTCACCTTCAGGAAAAAAATATGAATTTCAGTGGAAAACTTTATAATTTAGAGGACATCCCTGCAGGATATCTGATATTAGCCTTTCATTGTCTTTGAGGTACTATACAAAGCTTTGTAAGTTGTCGGTAACTAATAGATGTCACTTCAAGTGTTCTTGTCCTATAAATCAATAACTTTCTTTCTTCCTACCCTTTGGAAAAACCAACTTTGCTTCCATTTACATAATCATTTTAATATTCCTGGTACACACATGCTACATATACACAACACTCTTCCTCATTAACACAAAGGATAAAATCTGCAAACTATGTTTACTTTTATATCTGTTTGACCATTATTACCGAAAAACACTTTTCTGAAAAAACCAAATTTTGCACGATAAAATGGGGCATTGAAATTTGGATCATTTGGTTCAAAATCCCACAATTTTTCTGCTACCCTATGGTATCTTTCCTCCCAAGAATCCCGAGGAGCCAGAAGAAGAGTTAACATGTAGCCTCACTAAGCAGAAAAGAAACAGCATTTTCTTGACAGAGTCAGCATGGCTGTCTAAATGGCATATTCAGCCCCAGATCTCGAGTATTTGGACTCCTTGTCTGTTAGCCTTTTTTGCCAAATAATTGCACTGGGATGATGTTTTCCTGTAGAGGGGGAAATGGTCAAAACTTTGAAGTGGCACTGGAAAGTAAAGGAAGAAATAGCAAGAAGACTTTTAAAGAGACAAAGCAGTAGAAGAGACTGAAGTATCGTGCGCACCAGCCAGAGGACTGTAGGGCCAGGATGAAGAGATGTGATTAGCTAGCTCAGGGGAGAAAGAAATCGATATGGATGGTAAGCCATTTGAAATCATGAATTGAGGGAAGCCCAAGTTCAATCTGGGGCAGGGATTACTTTTTCTGAGCCTCGTACATACTATTTTCAGCTAGATAGTTTTAGCAAAAAATCCTACTTGTCTGGTTACCAATGAACTCACAGATATCTACTACTAAAAATAAAAATTGTTTGGGCTTAAAATGAAATAATAACCAAGTAAAATAAAAACTCTAAAAATAGGACATTTATACATTTTAACTTTTCTAAAACCTTGTATTGATAAGCTGATCCAAAAGAAAAATTTGGGGCCAGAAGAATGATTTAGCTGAATATTGATTAAATAAAAAAAGCAAATCAAGGTCAAGGATAATTAAGGAAAATTGAATTATAATGGTTTATTTCATTTCTGAGGAGAAAAGACCAGACATAATGGCTCTCAAAAATCCTTATTTATTGATTTTGTTTCATTTGACCATTTGAAGAGCTAATCTGACACAGGCTATTAATTCATCCTGTTAGTGCAAGTATCATAATGGCCAATTGAATCAAATATTCTAGATAAATGGTTGACAAATGCCTGGAAAAAATGTTTGATCACTGAATATTGAAATTTTCCACACAATTAATTGTATCTTTGTAGGAGGAAGATGAGCTTAGAAATGGAATTAGGCTATTTTGGAAAATGGCTCTCCAACTATATACCTGAACAGTCTCCAGGATAATTATCAAATTAATTCATTGAGTTGATGCTTTCACATAGTCCTTCTTAGTGCATTTCAAAAATACAGTTTTGTAAGTGTTGAAGGACCAGCTTTGATAAGATGAAAGGTATTAAAAATGTTTATTCAACTGGTTTTCATGCAATTTCTTTCAAAATGCAAACTGTCAGTGATGAAGGAAAGACAGAAAAGACGTAATTGTTGATGCTTTCTCTTTTCTACCAGTTTGTAGTTAAGAATATATTTTAGGGATAATTTCAGACTCCCATGCATTTTACACTCACAGGGAAGAAACTATGGCATGTTTTAAGTAAACAGGAATTATCTATAAATGTGTTTTAGTATCTCTGGATGGTTCTAATAATGGAAGGATTGAGATAAGCTTTAATTTCTAGAAAAAATATCCCTTTGGCAAATATTAAACAATATTGGCGTGAAGCTTCTGGAGTACTTGATTTTCATTGAGAAACATTTCATCTTAAGCATGAACTCACATGTTCAGCAGACATTTATTGAGGACTTACTATGTGTCCCGATCAGTATTCAGGATGCAGCTCTAAATGATACAGAGGGGAATTGTCCTGATATTCACTGATAGTAATTAGGATAATGAAAAATCTAGATATTAAATAGAGAATGTTACTTATGTTTCATAATGCTATAAAAGAGAGAAAACGGATATAATAAAACTATAAGAGGTGACTTTACCCTGTAGTTGTGATTAGAACACCCCTACATTATTTGGAATCACTCAGTTCAAAAAAAAAAAAAAAGAGAAAGAAAAATATTGTTAGGTTATATGGCTGTTCTTAGGTTAAATTTATTTTAGTTCTGCTTCATAGTTATGAGTACTTTATCTAGAAAATAAAAATATGAATCTGAACTGAAACATATGAAAATAGCTTTGATCACAAACCTTTCCTAATACTGTCACTTGAAGAAATATGTAGGAAGAGTTATTTACACAGTTTGGTAGGCGATAATAAAACTAAAACACTTCACAAGCTAACAAAACTACATTTTCCTCCCAAATGCACAGTAAAACAAACAAAAAGCAAAATCAAGTGTCCGAGAAATTTAGTAACACTTAGAAGCATAAATAAAACACTAATCTGAGAAGTTCTGGGAAAAGAAGTTGCACATGTGGGAATTCATTTTGAAGTTATATTTACTAAAACTTTAAGGTCCTAACATAAGGTAGACCCTCTACATCATTTTAAACAACAAAATATATTACACATGGATCAATAATGTAATTTTAAAGTATAAAATTATATGCTACTTAAGTAAAAATTTTAGTCTATTTTTCTAACACTGTGGTGAAAAATAATTTCATTTGTATACTTGGGTCAGAAAAGTCAAGGTTAAAGATAATTTAGATACAGAAAACACAAAGTATCTGTATGACAAACTATTAAATTAGAAAAATCAAGTGAAAACGCTGTAACACATGTGGGAGATGAAAACTAAACATTCTTGATATATAATTAGCCTTCAACAATAAATAAGACTCTATGAATAAGAAAGGCAAGAGGAAAAAAATGATACTACTTGGAGGTCCACATGCAGAAGATTTGCCAACTGCAAATGAATATTTAAAATTTAGTATTTCAGTATTTTGTATTCTGTATTCAGTATTCAGTATTTTGATTAATAAAATGAATACAAATGAAAATGATAATTTGTCTTTCTACAAATATTTTTCACCTGTACTGGCCAAATTCTGCTTTTCTGTTTTGAGATTTATTTCTGCAAATATAGGTTTCATTATTATAAGGGTCAGGAAGAAGTTAGGAAGATACATTAGACAGTGACTGTGTGTGTGTGTGTATGTGTGTGTGTGTGTGTGTGTGTCTGTGTGTATGGAAAGGTGAGAACTGAGAAGCATTTACTTCAAGTATGATAATTAGAAATATCATTTTCAGGGAGATGACATTTGAAATGAAACTTAAAAGATAAGGAGTCTAGGGGCACCTGGATGGCACAGTCTGTTAAGCAACCGACTCTTGGTTTCAGCTTAGGTCATGATCTCAGGGTCATGAGATGGAGCCCCATGTCACGCTCTGCACTCAGTGTGGATCTTCTTAAGATTTTTTTCTCTCTCTGTCCTGCCCCCAAACCCCTAAGCATGCCCTATCTCTCTCTTTTTATAGACTCTGGCTTAGAGTAAAAACAACTGGAATATGATGAAGACTTTAGAATGACTCAAACCCAGAAAGGGGACCAATGTGCCAGAGAGGAAGTAAAGTGAGAAAAAACGGTGAAAGGAAATAGGGTTGAGTAGGCAGATTCTTAGATTTAGGGGTTGGGGGGGGCAAAAATTTGGAGCACAGGCAAGGATTCTGGATTTCATTCTAAGTGTTATGGAAAACCATTGATGGATTTGATGCTGTGTAGACTTCATCATGCTGATGGGATGGGATGGGTAAGATGTCTCAAAATTTGGATAAAAAGACATGTCCTTAGTTGAAATATGATCACAACTTGGAATCAAGTGCTAGCTATGGAGCTAGGGAGAGAAAGATTCAAAATGTATGCTAAGAGTAGTAATAATACAACCTGATGACCAGTTAGATATAGTTAGAGAGATGACAGGAATCAAAATTAAGACTTCTTCTGTTTCCTAAGCAATTAGATGGAAGGTTGTTTCATTTATTGAGATGATACTGGCCATATTTCCTCCTTCAGCTTCACTGAATCCTGGGTGTTTAGCTCTAAAGGGCACCAATGTCTCTTGAAAGTCTAAGCACTGAGACTGGAGGAGGTGAGAGTCATCTGGGAGTTAAGGTTTGTCTTCATGGGTCCCAGTGGTCCTCAAGTATTCTCTGCCCTTGCTCTTGTCCGTATGAAGCTTTCTTTCCCAGCTGTTCATCTCACTGATCCGAAGTGATGTTAATTTAAATACCAAACACAAGATAACACCATGCAGTCTTCTCCACCAGATCCATTAATTGCATAAAGCCTAATCTTATTAATAAATTCTTTATTTATCACCTCTAGTTGTTCTGCTTCTTGATCACACCCTAATACAGAAGCTTTTCAACAACTGTGGACTCTGAGAAACAAACTGAGGGTTTGGGGGGGTACTCAGGGGACGGGTGAGCCTGGTGATGGGTATTAAGGAAGGCATGTTTTGTATGGAGCACTGGGTATTGTATGTAAACAATGAATCTTGGAATATGCATCCAAAAAAAAAAAAAAAGAAGATAGGAGAAATATATGGTGATAGTTGAAGTAGATTGTGGGTGTAGTGCAGGAAAAAAAAAAGATTTTCTGTCTGCTCCCCTTTTCTCATTGAATTATGAGGCAAGTCCTTGAGCTGGCCTCAGCCAAGAGTGAGAAGATGGGAATTAACAGAAAGGAGAACATACTAATTAGGGAAACATTAGTATATCTGAATCACTACTGAGAGGCTGGATTATATGATTTTCCATTAGTATTTTCAGTTACTGAACAGTCACTGACTAAAAATAGGCAACAGAACTTTCAGTCTCAGTTTAGCTAATGCTGAAGGGATTTGCAGTAATCAATGTAAGTTGGGGTTTCAAATATTGGTACTTACTAGTCCTGATTTTTATTTTGAATTCATATAACTTTCTTAAAGAACATTACATAATTACATATACTAATAACTGATTTAATAATTTATATGGTCTTAAGAAAGACTAATCTGATAGGGAAATAGTAGGTTATTGATTTTTGTAATTTTAATTTGCAAAAACCACTTGTACTGGAAGGATCTACTGAGTTCTGCAATGACAAAATATGATGGCAGTGTTTATGGAATTTAGATGACCAGCTGAGGATTTAAATTTTCATATATAAGTTTCACAGCACAATGTAATAACAAACTGAAAAAAAAATCTGCATGTGGACGTTATGCAAATAAACTTTATCTCCAGAGTGTTTATGATCCTGTGGCAAGAGGAACTTTTTATGTTAATAAGCAGAATTACATTTTGAAAATATATGGTGACATCTTTTACTTTTGTACTTAGGCTTGTGGTCCCCATTTATTTTCATATAAGATATTATGGAACAGTTATATTCCCTCCTATTGCTTTTATAAACATTTCCTCCAGGGGATAAAAATATGTTTATTCCAAATCCTTTTACAATTCATCTCTGCTGAATATGTATCTTAGATAAGACCATCTTCAATTAGAAATAATAATACAAAATTAGGTACACAATAAAAGTTACTATAAAATTCTCAAAGATCTTATTTAACTCTTCTGCTAACTTATTTTAATTATATGATTCAAAAACACATTTATAGACAAGTATACAGATGTTTAATAGTTGGAATGTCAAAGGAAGGAGATAATGTATGAATTTGTGCTTATCAATCAAACATTATAATCAGGGAACTTTTGAGCTTTAATTTCAAAGACATAAAAATCCCTAAAAGGAAGATAATTTTAGGTTTCTGTACTAGTTATATTGGGCATAGGTCTGCATCCTAAGAATTAAATCACTTTTTACCTTAAACACTTAATTTTTGTTGATTTTCTTGGCAAAATATAAAACACTTTTTTGTTGTTGTTGTTCTGCACAAGTTATCCTTTTATTTGGTCAAGGGCAGCATTAGGAAAAACATTAGAAGCCGCCAGGATCAATTTTCTTAAGAATAAAACAAGTAATTCAAGGATATTTAATGGAAAAAATACCCAAACTTATCAATGGTAATTTTGGGCAGTCAGTGTCACTATGAACTTTTACTATGGGTCTTTTACTGGTCTTACATTTAAAGACCACCCAGGGGTGCCTGGGTGGCTCAATGGGTTAAGCCTCTGCCTTCGGCTCAGGTCATGATCTCTCAGTCCTGGGATCAAGTCCCGCATCGGGCTCTCTGTTCAGTGGGAAGCCTGCTACCCCCCCACCCTCTCTCTCTGCCTGCCTCTCTGTCTACTTGTGATCTCTCTCTCTGTAAAATAAACAAATAAAATCTTTAAAATAAAATAAAATAAAAAGAGATCAAAAGTACAGAAAAATAAAGTTGTGAGGTTAAGATTCTAAGAATAGATTCTAAGCTAGGATTTTATCCTTAGGCAAGTAGAAAACAAACCAAGAGGATTAAACTTCATGCTAGTCAAATTAGAAAAAAAAGCTAGGTTAATGGAATAATACTGTAGAGCAAAGATTGTTATAGAAGGTGAATGGATAGCTTCAGGTTACACAGAATATTGTTTTAATAAGTCAATGTCACCTGAGATTTTACCAGAAGATGAAAAGTGGAAAGCTAGTGTTTTTTTTTTAATTTTTAAATTGCTCTTTCTTTTATTAATATTAGAGCAAATTCAAATTTTCTAGTAAAAAATTTATTCTTTTTAAAACTTTCATTTTTTTTCTAGTTTTCAAAGATATGATGACTTTATTGTTCTCTTACCAGAAGACATTCTGATTTCTTACGAGCTATGTATCTGAGCTAATGTCAGGGATGTTTCAAAGACAGCTGACTGCAGAAAAAATTTAAAGCTATTTGATAGACCTTTCTAAAGTGATGTAGATTTTTTTCATTGTTATATTTTATTGGCCATTTGTCTTTTCTGTGAAATACCACTGATGTCTTTTATGTACTTTTTTAATAGGTCTTAAAGATTTCTTTATATATTTTGGACACAAATCTTTTGTCATTTCTATGTGGAAAATTTTTTCCTATACTTTTCTCAAGTTTTACAAATACTTCATGGTATCTTTTGCCTTTTAGTGCAATTAAAATTTAATATAAATTATAATCACTAAGATTTTCTTATGTCAACTATAACTTCTATATATTGTTTAAAAAATCATCCATAAACAGAACTTATTAAGACATCCAGTTAGGCTAAGGTTTCTTCATAGGCACACTTCTAATCAAGGCACAAAGAAAGAGAGAAAGGGGAGCAAGAAAAGAAAAAAAGGAGACAGTGGTGAAATGTACAGAACTGGAAGAAAGAAAGCAACATAGATGGGAGAAAGTGAACCCACTCCAAGAACTGTGCTATGAGTTCTACACCTTAACTTAGTCATCTACCTTGTCCATCAGTCATTGTAACTTCAGCCACTTTACTTTTTCACAGCTAGAGTACATGTGGATAAGGCTACATGTGAGTTCAGTGAAAGACTGCAGGGCGTGCTCCTAATGGCTGTAGCATAATTCTTGTTAGGAAAATGTAACAGAACTATAAACAAAATTATCTTCAAACACCTTCTCAAAATAACTCTGTATGTTTGGGAACTCACTTCATTTTCTCTTCTTTTTGGGCCCTTGGTGCCCATTACAAAACCAGGGGGTCCAAACAAACAAACATTAAAGACGTTTAGTAATGTGAGAGCCATATGGTAACCCAGAGCTCATCTTAGTAAACACAGAGAGGAAGATAACTGAAGTACAGAGAAGTGCGTGAACTTGGATGTGAATTTACTGAACAAGTGTATACTGAGTGCCTGACAATGCTTTGGACTCTAATGTGCCTTAGATATATTAATAACTAAAGAGGACAAATAGGGATCCTGTCATGCTGGACCATGTAAGTTAGTTGTGGAAACATACAATAAAGAAGTAAACCATATATATAGAGAGAGAGAGTTTAGTTTATATATAGTTTATATATTTATTTTTATAAATATATAAAAGTTATAATAATTATATATTTAGTTTATATAGTTTATTTATTATTTATATTTATATTTATATATTTATACAAACACACAATCTCTATACAATAAGACGTACAATAAAATGTAAATTTTCTCTCTCTATATATAGATATGTATATATAGAGATTATATATTTATACATAAATTAGTCCTACTGTGTTTTGAGTCTAGTCTCAGTTCCCAGATCTTGCTGATGCACATTCACCTGCTGCTAGCTGAATCCTCATTAGACTATATACATACTACATTTCACTTACAACAAAGCAAGAGAATCAATTTTATCTGTATTGGAAGATCCTTAAGCACAAAGAATACTGAAGCTTTGCACCACTGTATCTAGCTCAGTATCCTAGATGTTTGGTAAATATATCAGAATTTAAATTTTTATAAATGTTCTTAATGCATAAAGGCTGCTGGAATAAAAGTTTTTAAATATACAAAAGCAGCTAGTCTAAAAATCTCTACTTTTCAGAATGAACAATGATGTTCATGAATAAGCATTTCTGAGAAATAAGCCCAAATATTGCAGAAGGTAGGGAAGACTCTATAACTGATGACTTCATGACTTAACTCTGAAAAGTCAGCGCCAGAAGTGACTTATTTGTATTTTAGATGAGAGGTTTATGAGTTTATGCTCTGTGCTTTTTTTTTTTTTTTAAGGTTTTATTATTTGAGAGAGAAAGAGAGAGAGTACAAGCGGGGTGAGTAGCAGGCAGAGGGAGACGCAGGGAGCCCAATGTAGGGCTCGATCCCAGAACCCCGAGATCATGATCTGAACCCAAAGCAGATGCTTAACCAACAGCCATCCAGGTGTCCCTATGCTCTATGCTTTTGATCTAAAAATGCTCTATTTTAGGATGTCAGTCACAAGATTTATTTATAAATGTATACATTATATAAACTTATATAAATATGTATTAAATATGTAAAATATTTATATAAATATACATCAATTATGTATGTATATTCTTCAAGAGAAGAGAAAGGGCATAGAATTTTAATTTCCATTGCCCAATTTTATTGCATTAATAAAAAGTTCAAAAAACATAAATTGCATTTTAGATAGATATTTTCTAATTTTCTAATTCAATGATTTTTTTCATTTTTTTTAGTAAAAAGTCAAAGAATTCTCATCATCATTTTATAAGAAATATTAATACTCACTTCTTTCTCTCATTAAACCCTTGACTACAGTGCCCACCTGAACATTTCTTGTTAGGCACAGAATTCTCCATAGAAATAGTAGAAGGGAAAGAGGCCACATGGAAACACGACATGTTATCACAATTGCAAAGGAGAAAAGACTGAGAATTCCTGGGATAACCTTACACATGAAGGAAGACAGAGTGCAAAGGTCAGTCTCCTTGTGCCCCCTCTGTAGGTATAGGCCCTGCCTGGCCTTTCAAAGATTTGGGCCTATAGGGTATCTTGCAAATCTCAGGCCTGCCTGTCACATTCCTCTGACTTTTGGGTACAGTTACTTAAAAACTAGGAATGTTGTTGTTCCTGTTCAAGCTCATTTAGAAGAGTGTAAAGGTGTTTTTGGTTGTATCACTTGTGACATTTCCTGGCTGGGGGGAGGCCAGGTACGCATCCTGCACAGTGAAGAATTTTATCTCGCTCAAAGGGCCAATGGTGTGTGCACTGAGAAAAAAATGTGTCGGGTCCCAGGATAGAGGAGTCAGGGGGCCAGATTTTTACTATTGCTCTGGTTACAGCAACACACACCCAGAACAGCTCAGCAGGTAGGAAGGAGAAAGGGATTTAAGGAAACAACTTTTATCCCAATTAAAGACTATCCTCAGAAGTTCCCTCATGCTGCATCTTTCAGAAATGTACATTAATATGGATACCTTATTAAAGATATTACACAAGAAAAGGCAGCAGGAAGCTAGGTATCAATGCATATGTTGCTGTATCAATTTAGTCACACCTATTAAGAAATTACAGAAAGTTCACCCTAGCCCATGCATTTTCCTCATTTTATAGAGAAGAAACCATGGGACTGGGGCACCTAGCTCAGTCAGTTAAGCATCTGCCTTCAACTCAGGTCATGATCTCGGGGTCCTAGGATCAAGCCCCATATCAGACTCTCTGCTAAGTGGGGAGAGTCTGCTTCTCCCTCTTGCTCTCTCCCTATGCTCTCCAGCCCCCAAATAAACAAGTAAAATCTTTAAAAAAGGAAATCATGGGACTAATAAATATGTTCAATTACTTGTCTATATTTAATTACTAAGCAGATAGATACATTTATCATAACCCATAAGATACATGATTATTAGCCACATAGTAATGACTGAGCAACATTTGAGGCCATGCTATTCTAAGATTATTTGCAGATTAAGGATCAGTTGCAAGTGTGAGGGTATGCATGGGGTGGCATGGTGGGAGTACATGGCAAACTGGTTTTTATGAAATAATTATTATTTTAATTTCAGTTCATGGTTCTTATGACTTGTTTTCATATTGCTCCTTTAAAAAAATTTGTACTATTAACCTGACTTTCATTGAGGTGAACTACTCAAATCTTTCTCAGAAACAATGAATAGAAATTGCCATTATTTTTGGAATGGTATTTGTGAATTAGGACCTCCTTGCATCTTCTCTGAATGAGCGCTTTGGAAAAATAATATTCCAAGAGACATTTGAGCCTTTGGTATTCTTCCTTTGTGAAGCTATTTTGTGATATTTGTTATGTAGTGTTTGTGATTTCTGATATGTTAAATTTTAAAAACAGAAATGGTTTTCTTGCTATTACCCCTAGAAGAAGGGGTCAAAGTAGACAGCATGAAGAGCAAATTAGAACCATGAGTGCTTCCCCTCAGCATGCAAAACCCTAAAAATATAAACACCTATGCCTAAAAATTCATTTTAGAAAATCAATAGAGAAATCTTCTGGTAGTCAATAAGGGTGATGAATTTCTCTGGTAGCTGAATCTAGACTGTGAAGGTAAGCCACAGAGCAGTAGGAATGTTTGTCTCCTGAAAAGAATCATCAGAATTTGTGAAATCCAATGCTAGTTTCTTTACCACATGTGGAAAACTGTGATGATTTAGTATCACTAAAATAAAATTATTTGAAAAATAAATACAGGATTAAGAGAAAGTAGCTATTAGTGTTGTCCATTCAACCACATTTTGTTGCAGTGAACTACACTATTATAGCTATAAATGGTGATTCTGAGTTTATTTCCCTTATGAAGTTTTGGAAGATGCAAAGCTTCAACTGCATGCTGCCTGAGCTTTCTGCACTTCCCTGGGTAGGCACCTGGAGGTTTTCCAATTGTCATCATTTTCAGTGTTTCTTTTCTTTTCTTTCTTTCTTTTTTTTTTTTTTTAAGATTTTATTTATTTATTTGACAGACAGAGATCACAAGTAGGCAGAGAGGCAGGCAGAGGGGGAAGCAGGCTCCCCACTGAGCAGAGAGCTGGATGTGGGCCTCGATCCCAGGACCTTGGGACCATGACCTGAGCCAAAGGCAGAGGCTTTAACCCACTGAGCCACCCAAGTGCCCCATTTTCAGTGTTTCTTAAATATCTGTGTATCCAGGAGTCTACCATGCAATGATGATACTAAGGCTTATTTCTGAGAAACTCAGTCAACTAAAAAGGTCCATTTATGTCAAATAATGAATACCAAAATAAGTACCAGTGCTAAGCATCAGGTATGTGTCATAGATCAGAGTTCTCCAGAGGTTCAGAGAAGGGGAGAACAATTAAACATACTCTCTATAATACACATTCTTTATAGCTATGGGAGAGGATGGTGTGAGCCAAGAGCTCCCTGTTGGATTAAATGGGTGTTATAAGTGGTTTTCTCCAGGAGAAAAGTCAATAGAGTATGGTGACACCAGATTAAAGAATTAAGTTAGCATCCCCTGGGTTCCCTCCACTTTTCAATTACAGTAACAAGAGGCTCTTATGTGGAAATAGGCTAAACTGAAAATAACCACTTTCAGCCAAGTAGTTCCCAGAAGATGGACTCAAAGAATTCAAAGCCAACCAAAATCAGGTGGTATGATCAGTGGAGACAAAAAAATAGCACTAAAAATGGGGGCGGAGGGGGGGAACCTGAATGGGACTTAGTGCCAAATATTAAGTCGATGAGATGAATGGTGGTGGTTTTCAGTGAAATTTACCTAACTTGGTCAGCTTTTAAAATTTACATTTAAATAATAACTAAAATCAATGAAATGATTTGATTTTTAAAATGCATTGAAATTCAGAATTCACTAACAAAAAGACTGGTATTTGTACTTCAAAACTCATGAAATTTCCAAGAGTAGCCATGAAACTATCCATCTTGAGATCAGAATGGGCAAATCCTGCAGACCAAACTGAAGTGGAAGTTAGTTTATGCAGGTCTGTTGCAGGAGGAGATCTGGGGCAGGGCCTGGCTGGAAGGAGTGCGTGCAGGAGAACTTGGTGGGGCTTGGGGGAGCTGTTAGCAGGCTAGGTGGAGAGGGTCAGGGCTGTGCTGGTCCTGCAGGTGTCAGTGTATACAGTCTGTGGCTCTTGTTTTTGGAGGAGTCTCCTACTGATTCCTGCCCCTCCAGCCCAGGCTCTGAGGTTAGTAAGCAAATCTCCCATCCGTATAGCCCAGGCATTTTTCTCAAACTTCTGCTTTGATGTTCATTCTCCACAGGGTTGTTTGTTGTGCTCTCTTTCAGGACTAGGACTCATTTTCCTCTTGCCCCCAAACCTAGCCCACTGATTTTAAAGTTCCTTGTGTTAACCCCTGTCAATTTTAAGAACTGGCAAAAGTATGCCAGTGTGGGTCTCCTATGCCCAGGATGCCTTCCATGAGGCTCTCTTTCTGTCTTCATGCCCAAGTCGTTTCTCCCTGCTATGGACAGTCCTGAAGGTCGTTTAGCCCAGACTGCTTCTCTGCTCTTTCCTACCTTCTTTGATGTGGCCTCTTCTCTACAGTTAGCTGTGGAGAGTCTGTTCTGCCAGTCTGCTGGTCGTTTTCTGGGTTATTTGTACTGATGCGGGTGTTATCTAGATGTATTGTTGGAATACGATGAGCTTTGGGTCCTCCTGTTCCTACTCCCATCCTCCACGGAAGTCCCACTGTGGTTTCAATTTGCATTTATTGTTTGCACTTGTGGTAATGATTTGCATAATTTTACTTAAGCCTTATAATGTAATGATTATTTCACCTGACAAACATCCCTACCTCCCTGCAGTTTATCTTCCCAATTTCTATTGAGCTATTTATTGTGTTTCATACTTCTACTTTGTCTTGAATTTCAAGACCACATGAATTAGTAATTTTCATTCTTTAAAGAAGGTGCTTATTTTAGGGAAAGACAATAAATGTCCAGTCCAATGACAATTAAAATAATAAACTCCCAACAAAAAGTATAAGCCACCAGTGTTACCGACATCTTGGAGTCCAAATTTTTTTTTTCAGATCCTCACAATATATCATTAAGTAAAAGAGATTCTATATTCTGACAGCAACTCTTGTACTAAAATACAATTCGATTCTGATGCTAACCACCTGGAGCTGGTGTTAGAATCCAAAAGTTTAAGGGCATGGTCTCCAACAAGACTGCTCCTCCTTGCACTTTGATCAACTGGCCACAAATCTGGGGGCTTCCATGATGCCGCTCATGTTTGATAACCCACTAGAAGAACTCACAGAACTCTCTACTTACAACACCCTCTTGTCACTATTTACTCTAAGAATGCTTTTTTATATTCAACCCAATATATGTCTCCTTTTAATGATCCTTTCCCTTGACTTCAGGCAAGAGTTCATCACTTAGTGCTACTTTTCAACATAGTCATGAGGACTTAATTAGGCATTTGGTTGTGATTTTAGTTTAATTGCACATGTCCCTTCATAAATTCTTACCTCCTTGAAAACAGGGCTTATGTCATTTTTTGCTCTTCATCCTCTGGGGAACAGGACTATGTCTTTCACACACAGACACACACACAGACACACACACAGGTATGCATATATATTTAGATATATATGTGTGCGTCTGTGTACATGTGTATGCATAATGTAGACGGTCTTGAAGTTGTTTTCTAGCAAATTATGAAGCCCAACTGTATGTCTAGTTTCTTGCTTGCTGTTTTCCTGATTTCTCTTTCTCTTGCTATTGATCACTCACATGAAATACAGAAGAGGGATGTTCCTCTGTTCAAATGTCTTCGAACACTTGCAATTCCTACTGATTAAAAGCTTAGTCTCCACACAAGAATAGCAATATCTAATAGGTTCCAAACTGTGAGAGAGGCTTTGCTGATTTTTGTGACACTTTGGGGAAAAAAAAGTATTCCTAGAATGATTACAGCATAGAAACATTCTCATTACTCCTGAAATGACTTCTCTTTTTTCCTTTGGACCCATACTCTCTTTTCTTCAAAACAAAAGAAGACACAGAAACATTTCACTATGTTCTTTGAATCTCAGTTTCCTAATCTAATAAAAACTGCCTTATTTCTATTGATACTAATGTACAAAGACTGAAAGAGATACAATCCCTAGCTGTTGTATTAAGTTTATCCAACTTAAGTTGAGTCTTCCAGCTGCAGTTGTTTTTTAAAAGGAAAATTTGTTGCACAGGTAATTAATTTTGTTTCCTTGCATATCCTTTAACAATCTCAAACAAATTTGGGAAACCAAGAAATAGAAGTATGATCAGCTGACTGATTTTCAACTAATTAAATGAAGACCTTTCAAGGAAAGTCATATATTTGTTAAAGTTAAGAAGTTTGCTTAAAAAAAAAAGTGAAAGCATGATTTTTTAGAGAACAAAGGGAAAAAGAGAAACAGAAACATTATCCTCAGTTTGAAAATTGCTTGACCTACATCAGAAGTGAGAGACTGTAAACTGAGACTGTAAACTGAGACCAAACAATGGCAACCCCAGTGTGATATTAGTCACCCAACTCTGATGGCCTGTGATACTTAACCACCTCCTGAGGATGTAGGTGCTCACTTGAAAGTAAGTGTTAAAAAATGGTCGATGAAGCAGGGTCATGATTTCTCAAAAGTGACCAACTTTTTTTTCCCCTGGGTGCACTAAAACCGAGTAGGAAATTTACATGAGAAATTACTTTTGGTAGATAGAGTGTGTAGCATTAGATTTATTGTTGAAAAAATCAGGGAATTACTTCTTTGCCTACTGGGACTGTTTAATAGGATACCTGATTCTGTTGTAGCATATCATTAATGGGTCTGTAAGGAACAGAACATGGGATTATCTTTCCTTGAAGTAATTAAAGTACCAGTGTAGGTAAGGCACAAGAGAAGCTTTTATAATTTGGGTGATCGTATCAAGCTTGGTAATAAATCTCTCAGAATATTTTTCTTAAATTAACCAATCACAAAATTTAAAAACTTGATAAGACTACAAATAAAGAAAACTCAACTATACCAATAAATTTTTAAAGACAGGTGATAACATACCTTATGTTGAAGTGACTATGACTACTACATGCTATATGGGGTATCTATTCAAGAAAAGTAGCAAAGGGAGGAGAAGAATGTATTGAACAAAGTTAATACATTCCTTATATAGAATTCTAGAATCTAGAATCTAGCATTCGTTATATAGAATATGATTACTATAAAAAATAAAACATCATTAAATATTTTTAAAAAATGACTGAATGGGTTTTGGACCAGAATTCTGAAATCTCTAGTACTATGATACTCATTGAATATTCTAAATTCATATGTAAATTCATATGGAAGCATTAAAATTAATGTATCTAATCAACTGTCCTGTAACTTCAGTTTCTTTAATTTAGTCTCTATTTTAGAAGATTAATATCAATCAGATAATATTTTTAAAAATTAATATACTTTATCTTAAAAGACAGTTTTCGGTTTACAAAACAATTGAACAAGTAGTATAGAGTTCCCATACACCTGCTTTCCTTCTACATCTTGCATTTAGGTCTTGCATTTGTGTGGTAGATTTGTTAGAATCAACAGAACAATACTGATACATTATTATCAACTAAAGTCTATAGTTAACATTCTGATTTACCCTGCGTTATACAGTTGCATGGATTGTGACAAATACATAATGTAATTTATCTGTCATTACAGTATCATGCAGAATAGTCTAACTACCCCAAAAAGGTCCCATGCTCTACCTATTCATCTCCATCCCCACCAACATCTCTGTTTACCACTAAATGATTTACATTCTCTTACAGTTTTGTCTTTTCCATTATGTAATATAGCTGGGCTCATGGTATGTTACTTTTTCAAACTGGCCTCCTGCACTTAGCAATATGAATTTGGGATTCCTCTTCTTTATGTAACTTGATAGGTCATTTCTTCTCATTGCCAAATAACATGCCATCATAAGCATGCCCCACAGTTGTTTTTATATACTCATCTACTGAAAGACATTGTCATTCTTTAAAGTTTGGGGAATAATATAAAATGCTGTTACAAGCATTTGTGTACAGGTATTTGTGTGGGCATAATTCTCAACTGATTTTAATGAGGACACAATTGCTGGATCATATGCTAGAACTGTGTTTAGCTTTCTAACAGGAAAAGTGGCTGGACCTTTTTTCATGTTCGCCACCAATATATAAGAGTCACTGTTTGGGATTTCAGCCATTCTGAAAGGTATGTAGTATCCTACTGTCGTTTTAATTTGCAATTTTCTTTTTTTTTTTTAAATTTTTGTTTTTTGTAAACATATATTTTTGTCCCCAGGGGTACAGGTCTGTGAATCGCCAGGTTTACACACTTAACAGCACTCACCATAGCATATACCCTCCCCAATGTCCATAACCCAATCCCCCTCTCCCAAGCCCCCTCCCCCCAGCAACCCTCAGTTTGTTTTGTGAGATTAAGAGTCCCTTATGGTTTGTCTCCCTCCCAATCCCATCTTGTTTCATTGATTCTTCTCCTACCCCCTTAACCCCCCATGTTGCATCTCCACTTCCTCATATCAGGGAGATCATATGACAGTTGTCATTCTCTGATTGACTTATTTCGCTAAGCATGATACCCTCTAGTTCTATCCACGTCATCACAAATGGCAAGATTTCATTTCTTTTGATGGCTGCATAGTATTCCATTGTGTATGTGTACCACATCTTCTTTATCCACTCATCTGTTGATGGACATCTAGGTTCTTTCCATAGTTTGGCTATTGTGGACATTGCTGCTATAAACATTTGGGTGCACGTGCCCCTTTAGATCACTATGTTTGTATCTTTAGGGTAAATACTCAGTAGTGCAATTGCTGGGTCATAGGTAACTCTATTTTCAACATTTTGAGGAACCTCCATGCTGTTTTCCAGAGTGTTTGCAACAGCTTGCATTCCCACCAACAGTG
Organism: Mustela nivalis; assembly: GCF_964662115.1. Taxonomy (NCBI): domain Eukaryota; kingdom Metazoa; phylum Chordata; class Mammalia; order Carnivora; family Mustelidae; genus Mustela; species Mustela nivalis. Next base: position 41,562,081 of record NC_139027.1, read on the forward strand.
TAGGAGGGTTCCCCTTTCTCCGCATCTTCGCCAGCATCTGTCATTTCCTGACTTGTTAATTTTAGCCATTCTGACTGGTGTGAGGTGATATCTCATTGTGGTTTTGATTTGTATTTCCCTGATGCCGAGTGATATGGAGCACTTTTTCATGTGTCTGTTGGCCATCTGGATGTCTTCTTTGCAGAAATGTCTGTTCATGTCTTCTGCCCGTTTCTTGATTGGATTATTTGTTCTTTGGGTGTTGAGTTTGCTAAGTTCTTTATAGATTTTGGACACTAGTCCTTTATCTGATATGTCATTTGCAAATATCTTCTCCCATTCTGTCAGTTGTCTTTTGGTTTTGTTAACTGTTTCCTTTGCTGTGCAAAAGCTTTTGATCTTGATGAAATCCCAATAGGTAATTTTTGCTCTTGCTTATGTTGCCTTTGGCGATGTTCCTAGGAAGATGTTGCTGCGGCTGAGGTTGAAGAGGTTGCTGCCTGTGTTCTCCTCAAGGATTTTGATGGATTCCTTTCTCATATTGAGGTCCTTCATCCATTTTGAGTCTATTTTCATGTGTGGTGTAAGGAAATGGTCCAATTTCATTTTTCTGCATGTGGCTGTCCAATTTTTCCAACACCATTTATTGAAGAGGCTGTTTTTTTTCCATTGCACATTCTTTCCTTAATTTGCAATTTTCTAATGTTATATGATAATTGAGCATCTTTTTATGTTAATTTGTCATTTGAGTATCTTCTTTGATGATCTTTTCCCCATTTTAAATTGGTTTGTTTTCCTCTTATTGTGTTTATGAGTTATACATATTATTGAATGATATTCCCCAGCTTGAGTCTTGCCTTCACTCTCTCAACAGTGTATTTTACAGAGTGAAAGCTTTTATTTTTAATGGAATTCAATGTCTCAATTTTTCCTCTGAATTACGCTTTATGGTATTTTATTAAAAAACTCATCACCAAACCAATGGTCACCTAGTCTTATCTCCTATACTATCTTCTAGAACTTCCAAGAATTTGCATTTTATTTTTAGGTCTAAGATCCACATTGATTTAATGTTTAATGTATAATTTCTGTGTCTAAATTTATTTCTTGACATGTGGATGTCCAATTGTTATGGCATCTTTGTTGAAAGACTATTTTTCCTCCTTTGAATTAAATGGCTTTGCACCTTTATCAAAGATTAGCTAACTATATATGTGTGGGTCTATTTCTGGGCACTATTTGGGTCCATTGATCTAACCATCAGACAGAGTTATACCCATTTCACTGGTCTTTATGAAGAGCCAGACTTTGTTTGCACTGATTTTCTTTATGGTTCTTTTCCTATTTTTATTTTGTGTGTGCTCTTTATTATTTTTTATTTAACATGCCTCTAAAAAATGTTCTCCTCTTCCAAGTTTTCTAAATTCTTGAAAATGGAAGATGATATTGTTGACTTGAAGTCTGTCATTTGTTTTAATATTAGCTTTAATGTGAGGAAAAGGAAAAATATGCTTAAAAAGCCTGTAGTAGATATTCTCAAAAAAGTCATTTTCCTCTACATCAATCTGTAGTTGTTGTTGTTTTAAGATTTTAAAAATTTATTTCTTTGGCAGAGCACAAGCATAAGCAGGGGAGCATTAGAGGGGGAAGCAGGCTCCCTGCTAAGCAGGGAGCCCAACTTGGGACTCAATTCCAGTACCCTGGGATAATGATCTGAGCCAAAGGCAGACACTTAAAGAACTGAGCCACCCAGGCACCCTCTGTAGTTGTTTTTTTTAAAAAAAACTTTCCCCCTTTCCTTTTGTTGTCTTTATCCCATCAATTTCCCTTATCTCTGGGCTCAGCCCTCTGATTTTACCCTGGAGAATCATTCCCCTCTTGTTCTCAGTGCTTATAAGACACTGTTGGTGGGAATGCAAGCTGGTGCAGCCACTCTGGAAAACAGCATGGAGGTTCCTCAGAATGTTGAAAATAGAACTGCCCTATGACCCAGCAATTGCACTATTGGGTATTTACCCTAAAGATACAAATGTAGTGATCCAAAGGGGCACATGCACCCGAATGTTTATAGCAGCAATGTCCACAATAGCCAAACTATGGAAAGAACCTAGATGTCCATCCACAGATGAATGGATCAAGAAGATGTGGTATATATACACAATGGAATACTATGCAGCCATCAAAAGAAATGAAATCTTGCCATTTGCGACAACATGGATGGAACTAGAGCGTATCATGCTTAGCGAAATAAGTCAAGCAGAGAAAGACAACTATCATATGATCTCCCTGATATGAGGAAGTGGTGATGCAACATGGAGGCTTAAGTGGGTAGGAGAAGAATAAATGAAACAAGATGGGATTGGGAGGGAGACAAACCATAAGTGACTCTTAATCTCACAAAACAAACTGAGGGTTGCTGGGGGGAGGGGGTTTGGGAGAAGGGGGTGGGATTATGGACATTGGGGAGGGTATGTGCTTTGGTGAGTGCTGTGAAGTGTGTAAACCTGGTGATTCACAGACCTGTACCCCTGGGGATAAAAATATATGTTTATAAAAAATAAAAAGTTAAAAAAAAAAAAAAAAAAAAAAAAAAAAAGACTGCCAGTCAAGGCACTCTTTCCCTAGTTAAGACGATGGAGCATTTTCCTTAGTTTACTAAGCCAATCTTTATTAAGTTGAAACTATATTCCACATCTAGGCACTGGAGTTCCAGTAGGAAGCTGAACAGAAGATTCCTCCCTGCTGCATTTACATTCTAATGTGGGATTCAGATATAAAACAGATAAACAGTTTATGATAAAAGAACTCCAGGTGGAGAAGAGCAATTAAGATTCGAGTTAGGAAATTTGGACTAACTCTCCCAGAATGGTAGATATTAAGTGGGTAAGGTGAGGACAGAAGATAATTGGAACTGACTAGAGTTGGGAATGTTAGTCCTTTCTGTATGGTCAGAGATCCTTTGATTTTTGTCCTGTGTGATGGCTGAATTATTCTCTAATATCTTTGATTTTGTGAACTCCATAATATCCTTCCTATCAATTTCTTTTAGTTAGCATTATCTAGAGTTGGTTTCTGTTGCTTACGTCCAAAGTACTCTAATTGACACAATGTTGAAAATCCTTCTAAGTGCAATAGACCAATGGAACATTGGAGGGTGAGATACTCTTAAATTTTCCCTTGCTGTTTCAAATATAAAATTAGGGTATAGGCTTAACATGTTTTCCATGAGCCAGAGATATGTTACAGGAAATCTACACACTAAGTTATTTACCAAGTCCCCCATTCTAAATTCTGAATGTAGCTCACACAGACCACTATGAGAGTCATCACCATCTTATATGATATTTAGTATTTTGTGCAACTGTCTTACCTAGACTTAGTTTTCTTGACTGTACACAAAGTGAATCTCATTTTTTTATATGCCAATTTCTCTAGGACTACATGCAAAAAAAGGATTGGTGTTCAATACATTTTTTTTTTTAACAAGCAGAAAACAATGGGATCTCTTCAGTAAAATTTTTCTAATTTCCTTTGTTAAAATATTTCCTCTCCCCTATGTTCATTCACTGCTAGTGCCCTAGCTTTTTGTGCATATTAAGATTTTGTATATCCTTGGGATGCCTGGGTGGCTCAGTCAGTTAACTGTCATGGGACTGAGTCCTGCATCAGGCTCTTTGCTCAGCAAGGAGTCTGCTTCTCACTCTGCCTGCTGCTCCCCCTGCTGTGCTCTCCCCCTCTCTCTCTGACAAGTAAATAAATAAATAAATCTTAAAAAAAAAAATGTTATATATCCTTCTGCCTCTCACCTAAATCAAAATAAAGCAATCTTGAGACTTAACTAGGGCTGTGTGTGTGTGTTTTTCATTGCAATGACATAAACAAACCTAAGTATACTTGGATTATTTGGATGGCCAACCTATAACCAAGCAACTCCATGCTCTTTCAGAATCAGCATTTTTGTTTGTATTTAAAATGATTCTGGCACCAAAAGTATGACTTTAATTGTCTTAGGGTAATTAGAAAAGAAAAGAAGTAAACTTAATAAGTAAAAGATGACTTTGTGCCAAGTGAAAGCCAATTGATTCACAGCATGCTTTACAAATAAAGTTTCCAGTCCTCTGAATAGAGAAATGTGGTGGGAAATTGAGTCCTCAAAGGGCCCAGGAAAGTAGAAAAATGCTGACACAAAAGAATCTGAACTATGGTCGTCAATAGCATATTCCTACAGTGAGTGGCAATTTAGTTCAGAGAAACCCTCAACTGACATTTTAAATAAATGTTGTTAATTTGAATTTTATTGGTTTTATAGTTTTTTTCCTTGTATTTAAGATATACATTTGTTTCAGCTTTATGGTTGTGTAAACAAGCTATTACATTAGGAGTTTACACTTTGCTTGATGTTTATACATATTTAAGTAACATTATAATCAAAATAATTTAACTCAACAATGGAAGACTGAGACTATTTCCCTTTTAATAGGGTTTTATATATTAAGTCAAACTGGAGAAACAGCATCTTAAACCAATATCTGAATTTCCAAAGTCAAATGCTTCAACAGCATCAGAACTCTGAAAGACCAGATATGTCCCCTGCCAGAGATGGGTAGGAAAGGGTATAGCTGAAGCTTCTGTATACTGTGTTCTATTTAATTATGCTTTTATCACCTTTTTAATTTCTATTTAATCCCTCAGCTAATAGTCTAGATAAAAATATAACATTAGTCACATTGCTTTAAATATTTATGACTCATTAGGTATATCATTATTAATATTTTATATCAAAGTCACTGCTGTTTTTCAGTTTATGAGGCATCAAAATGTTTGCTACTTTCTAAAAACAAACAAACAAACAAAAAAACATAAAAAAACCCTTCTACAGTTGGGGCACCTGGGTGGCTCAGTGGGTTAAGCCTCTGCCTTCGGCTCAGGTCATGATCTCAGGGTCCTGGGATAGAGCCCCACATCAGGCTCTCTGCTCAGTGGGGAGCCTGCTTTCCTCTCTCTCTCTGCCTGCCCCTCTGACTACTTGTGATCTGTCTGTCAAATAAATAAAAAAAATAAAAATCTTTTTTTTTCTTAAAGATTTTATTTATTTATTTCAGAGAGAGAGAGAGAGGTCACAAGTAGGCAGAGAGGTGGAAGCAGGCTCCCCACTGAGCAGAGAGCCTGATGCGGGCCTTGATCCCAAGACCCAGAGATCATGACCTGAGCCGAAGGCAAAGGCTTAACCCACTGAGCCACCCAGGCACCGCAAAAAATAAAAATCTTAAAAAAAAAAAACACCTCTATGCCTTCTGAAGAATTTTATCTGTACCTCTTCTATAAGACTTACTAATTTTTACCTTTTCTAGCAAAGGCCCTGGCCTGAGAAACAGTTCTGTTTGCTCTCTTAACCAGGTCCACTTTGGAATTCATCAGCTCCAGAATTAGTTATATTACAAAACAGAGAGCCTGGTGGGAATTCTCTTATCCTGGGGGACTCAAGGAACTTGCAAAACAAGTTTATTTCCAGAGCACATTAATACTGAATACATTACAAATGTATACTCAAACAGCCTCTTCACTTGGGAAATACAATTAAAACATACATTTATAAACTAATTATAAAATTAAAATTAAAATTAGTTATAAAACTAATAAACTAAAATATTCTCCTACAAATTCTGGGGAGGACTATGTTTTTCGGTGATCAGGGGACAGGTGACTAAAGCACAGGCTGCAGCGTTTGCAGAGGCAGGAGCCAACGATGTGCTGCCGGGCATCAGTGGTGGGATTGATACTGGTGGTAACATTGTTTGGACAGCAGGAGCACTGGCTGTGAGCACTGTTGTTATAGTGGAAGGACAGGCCATGCAGCAACGGTGCCGGATGCACAGGTCATCGCCCTGATTGGTATTCAAAAGCCATGTTTCTGCTAGAAGCACTGGCCGGGGTACTGTGGATGACAACAGCAACACTGGCTCCCTCTGTATCCTTAGATGTGGGCACTGATGCCTGATTCTAGGCATAAAATTGGCAATTGCCATATGAAATAATTGGGAGAGACAAAGGGGATGGATATTTATAGCTTTAGCATTTGTCTCTCTTCACTGAACTCTTCCCCCTTTGCCCTTTTGAAAGCTCAGTGTTAAGTCTCTGCTTTTCAGTTTCACATGGTTGAAAGCATTGACACACGCTATTGAAAGTCAATATGGAATTCATAAGATGATGCAGTCATTAGATATGTTTCAAACAGCTCTTAAACAGTGCATGTTTCCGCAATTTATACTCCCCAAAAAGGCAAAAGTGGAGAAGAATGTAATAGCGAACGGTGGCTTTAGAGAGGCTTGCATTTTAGAGCACACCGGTGCCAGAATTCTGGAAAGCAAGTTAGCCATATTCAGCACAATTAAATATGTTAGGTCATATGCAAAGTGATCCTGTATATATTTCCACAGGGATAATTAAGAAGATGTGCATGGGGCATCGGTTGTGGAGGTGGGGAGGTAGGGGAAGCCTATGCTGCCATTCTAAGGGGTCAGTGAAAATAAGATGCACTGATGTGTCCCATGGGATGCTTCACAACAGACAGAAGCCAGGAACTGAGTATCTTTTCAGAGCACAAAATAGATCATGTACTGTGAAAGACGCGACGAAGCGAAGAAGGAATGCTCAAAAATATTAGAATGGGTGTCTGGCCTGCAAGAGGGAGGTGGATGAGCGAGGGTAGAGAATGAAAGGAAGAACAAAATGGACCAAGGGAAAAATTTTACGTGTGCAGGTTATGATCATGTATTGTGAGCTGAGGAGTACTATTCACTTCATTGTCGACAATGGAGATAAATACTTTTTAAAAGGAAAAAACATATGTGGGCTTCTCTCTGCTTTGTGTGTGTCTGTGCTTGTTTGTTTGTTTTCTGTTTTAATTTACTACCTAGAGAAAGTAAAATGTCTGAAAGAATACACCTACTAAGAAAGGAAAATAACAATTTCATGGATAATGTAAAAGTGACTTTAAGAAAAAGATGAGTTTGAGTGTACGACCCACCCCAGAAATATCTTAGCTCCCCACCAGTTCAGTTGTTGGCAGAAAATTGTTGTGCAGCCAAGCAAGAAATTACAGTAGGCAAGGAATTGTTTTCTGAGTGTTACTTTAGACTAGCCTTTTTAAAAATATTTAAGCTTTCTTAGACTTATTGTTGATCCAAATTGATTTTATTATCACAAGTAACAAAGGCCAAGACTTAGAGTTAAACAAGAGAAAGAAGAACAGGATTGAATGGTAGTCGCAACAAGCTTTTAGCAAGTGTGTCTGTTCCCTACTAGATAATTATAACATTTTTTAAATAAGATTAAACATGTACCAAAAAAGAAAAGGTATTCTTGCTTCATAATTCTTTAGTGACTTCATTGGTCTGAAAGGTGCAGGAAGTACAATTTCTTTAAGTCAATGATTTTGTAATATTGCATTAAGTAAGCTACTAATCTTAACACGTTTCTGAAGGTCTGAGTGAGCGAGTATCCGTGTGTATGTGTGTATGTACATGTATGTATGAGTACCACGAAGGGTGAATGACAGATGAAGATGTAAACACAGATGAACCTGAAAGACTTCATTTTGTCAGTTTCATTATATTGTTGTTATTATTATTACTATGAATATTATACTGGAGAGAGAGGAGATTATTAGGCATATGGATATGTGGATAGACTTTATGAGCAGTTTGGGAACTTCCTTTTGTGCTTCCATGGTAATATATTGGGAAATAATTGAAACGTCAGGAGCGGGATAGAACGGACAGGATGGATGACTCACCAAGAGCCAGTCTATCCCCCTTTAGGCACGCAGCCAAGTGGGTAAGGGGGTGGTGGGAACAGAGGCAATCTAGATGCAGGGTTGGAAGGACAGCTATGGATGGCTTTGACATTTGCAGTAGCAGCCATCAGATGATGGCATATTTGTTGTGATTTGGGGACCAGAGGAATCAGCAGCTTACTTTTCTGAAACCAGCTCCAGAGATGGGTCCTAATTAGACTCAGCTACTCATTGTCTTCTCTTCCTCTTTCATCAGTAAAAGTAAAATTAATGTGAGTCACTGAGACATGAGAAGAATTTGAATGGAAGCATCTAAAACTAAAGATGTTTTGTTCTGAGGTTAAAAAAAAGTCAGAGGAGGCTTGTTTTCTGTCTCCCCACACAAGATACGTCCTTAGACATGACCACAGAAACTCTCATATTATGTTTACTGGCAGTCATCTTAGAACTACAAGAGAAACTATGTGTACTGTCAACATATAGAGACCTGCAGACATACAGAGCCAAAGACTTAAAACCTTAAAGGAACACTGTGATTCCAATTATGTGGATGAAAATAAAAGCTTTACTAGCGTTAAACATGTTTAAGCTGAATTTTTATTACTTTAGATCAGTAGCAATCTATTTGATACAAAACAACAAGGCTAAATATACTGTTATATTATAACATCAGGGAGAATAAGAAAGAGGAAGGGAGAAAGATCACTTGAAAAGTGATAGATTTCTCAATTATTGAGCATGCACAATGTGTCATGAATGTAGCAGGTGAATGCTAATCAATATTCCCAACTTTTATCATAATCTTTCAGTGTAGGTATTACTACATGGCATAATTAAAATGAAAAAACTGGGGTGTGCTTAACACAAGGTCAGCTATCCAGGAACAGAGAGGGTTTTTATTTTTATTTATTTATTTATTTATTTTACATTCTTTTTTTTTTTTTTTAATTTTTTATTTTTTATAGACATATATTTTTATCCCCAGGGGTACAGGTCTGTGAATCACCAGGTTTACACACTTCACAGCACTCACCAAAGCACATACCCTCCCCAATATCCATAATCCCACCCCCTTCTCCCAAGCCCCCTCCCCCCAGCAACCCTCAGTTTGTTTTGTGAGATTAAGAGTCACTTATGGTTTGTCTCCCTCCCAATCCCATCTTGTTTCTTTTATTCTTCTCCTACCCACTTAAGCCTCCATGTTGCATCACCACTTCCTCATATCAGGGAGATCATATGATAGTTGTCTTTCTCTGCTTGACTTATTTCGCTAAGCATGATATGCTCTAGTTCCATTAATGTTGTCGCAAATGGCAAGATTTCATTTATTTTGATGGCTGCATAGTATTCCATCGTGTATATATACCACATCTTCTTGATCCATTCATCTGTTGATGGACATCTAGGTTCTTTCCATAGTTTGGCTATTGTGGACATTGCTGCTATAAACATTCGGGTGCACGTGCCCCTTTGGATCACTACGTTTATATCTTTAGGGTAAATACCCAATAGTGCAATTGCTGGGTCATAGGGCAGTTCTATTTTCAACATTTTGAGGAACCTCCATGCTGTTTTCCAGAGTGGCTGCACCAGCTTGCATTCCCACCAACAGTGGAGAAGGGTTCCCCTTTCTCCGCATCCTCACCAGCATCTGTCATTTCCTGACTTGTTGATTTTAGCCATTCTGACTCGTGTGAGGTGATATCTTATTGTGGTTTTGATTTGTATTTCCCTGATGCTGAGTGATATGGAGCACTTCATGTGTCTGTTGGCCATCTGGATGTCTTCTTTGCAGAAATGTCTGTTCATGTCCTCTGCCCATTTCTTGATTGGATTATTTGTTCTTTGGGTGTTGAGTTTGCTAAGTTCTTTATAGATTCTGGACACTAGTCCTTTATCTGATATGTCGTTTGCAAATATCTTCTCCCATTCTGTCAGTTGTCTTTTGATTTTGTTAACTGTTTCCTTTGCTGTGCAAAAGCTTTTGATCTTGATGAAATCCCAATAGTTCATTTTTTCCCTTGCTTCCCTTGCCTTTTGCATTGTTCCTAGGAAGATGTTGCTGCGGCAGAGGTCGAAGAGGTTGCTGCCTGTGTTCTCCTCAAGGATTTTGATGGATTCCTTTCGCACATTGAGGTCCTTGATCCATTTTGAGTCTATTTTTGTGTGTGGTGTAAGGAAATGGTCTAATTTCATTTTTCTGCATGTGGCTGTCCAATTTTCCCAGCACCATTTATTGAAGAGGCTGTCTTTTTTCCATTGGACATTCTTTCCTGCTTTGTCGAAGATTAGTTGGCCATAGAGTTGAGGGTCTATTTCTGAGCTCTCTATTCTGTTCCATTGATCTATGTGTCTGTTTTTGTGCCAGTACCATGCTGTCTTGATGATGACAGCTTTGTAACAGAGCTTGAAGTCCGGAATTATGATGCCACCAACATTGGCTTTCTTTTTCAATATCCCTTTGGCTATTCGAGGTCTTTTCTGGTTCCATATAAATTTTAGCATTATTTGTTGCATTTCTTTGAAAAAGATGGATGGTACTTTGATAGGAATTGCATTAAATGTGTAGATTGCTTTAGGTAGCATAGACATTTTCACAATATTTATTCTTCCAATCCAGGAGCATGGAACATTTTTCCATTTCTTTGTGTCTTCCTCAATTTCTTTCATGAGTATTTTATAGTTTTCTGAGTATAGATTCTGTGTCTCTTTGGTTAGGTTTATTCCTAGGTATCTTATGGTTTTGGATGCAATTATAAATGGGATTGACTCCTTAATTTCTCTTTCTTCTGTCTTGCGCTTGGTGTAGAGAAATGCAACTGATTTCTGTGCATTGATTTTATATCCTGACACTTTACTGAATTCCTGTATAAGTTCTAGCAGTTTTGGAGTGGAGTCTTTTGGGTTTTCCACATATAGTATCATATCATCTGCGAAGAGTGATAATTTGACTTCTTCTTTGCCGATTTGGATGCCTTTAATTTCCTTTTGTTGTCTGATTGCTGAGGCTAGGACCTCCAGTACTATGTTGAATAGCAGTGGTGATAATGGACATCCCTGCCGTGTTCCTGACCTTAGCTGAAAAGCTTTCAGTTTTTCTCCATTGAGAATGATATTTGCAGTGGGTTTTTCATAGATGGCTTTGATGATATTGAGGTATGTGCCCTCTATCCCTACACTTTGAAGAGTTTTGATCAGGAAGGGATGCTGTACTTTGTCAAATGCTTTTTCAGCATCTATGGAGAGTATCATATGGTTCTTGTTCTTTCTTTTATTGATGTGTTGTATCACATTGACTGATTTGTGGATGTTGAACCAACCTTGCAGCCCTGGAATAAATCCCACTTGGTCGTGGTGAATAATCTTTTTAATGTACTGTTGAATCCTATTGGCTAGTATTTTGTTGAGTATTCTCGCATCTGCGTTCATCAAGGATATCGGTCTATAGCTCTCTTTTTTGGTGGGATCCTTGTCTGGTTTTGGGATCAAGGTGATGCTGGCCTCATAAAATGAGTTTGGAAGTTTTCCTTCCATTTCTATTTTTTGGAACAGTTTCAGGAGAATAGGAATTAGTTCTTCTTTAAATGTTTGGTAGAATTCCCCCGGGAAGCCGTCTGGCCCTGGGCTTTTGTTTGTTTGGAGATTTTTAATGACTGTTTCAATCTCCTTACTGGTTATGGGTCTGTTCAGGCTTTCTATTTCTTCCTGGTTCAGTTGTGGTAGTTTATATGTTTCTAGGAATGCATCCATTTCTTCCAGATTGTCAAATTTATTGCCGTAGAGTTGCTCATAGTATGTTCTTAAAATAGTTTGTATTTCTTTGGTGTTAGTTGTGATCTCTCCTCTTTCATTCATGATTTTATTTATTTGGGTCCTTTCTCTTTTCTTTTTGATAAGTCGGGCCAGGGGTTTATCAATCCCCTCACTGAAATGGACAGATCATCCAAGCAAAAGATCAGCAAGGAAATAAAGGCCTTAAACGACACACTGGACCAGATGGACATCACAGATATATTCAGAATATTTCATCCCAAAGCAACAGAATACACATTCTTCTCTAGTGCACATGGAACATTCTCTAGAATAGATCATATCCTCGGTCCTAAATCAGGACTCAACCGGTATCAAAAGATTGGGATCATTCCCTGCATATTTTCAGACCACAATGCTCTAAAGCTAGAACTCAACCACAAAAGGAAGTTTGGAAAGAACCCAAATACATGGAGACTAAATAGTATCCTTCTAAAGAATGAATGGGTCAACCGGGAAATTAAAGAAGAATTGAAAAAAATCATGGAAACAAATGATAATGAAAATACAACGGTTCAAAATCTGTGGGACACAACAAAGGCAGTCCTGAGAGGAAAATATATAGCGGTACAAGCCTTTCTCAAGAAACAAGAAAGGTCTCAGGTACACAACCTAACCCTACACCTAAAGGAGCTGGAGAAAAAACAAGAAAGAAACCCTAAGCCCAGCAGGAGAAGAGAAATCATAAAGATCAGAGCAGAAATCAATGAAATAGAAACCAAAAAAACAATAGAACAAATCAACGAAACTAGGAGCTGGTTCTTTGAAAGAATTAATAAAATTGATAAACCCCTGGCCCGACTTATCAAAAAGAACAGAGAGGGTTTTTAAAAAGAAGACTTAGTGAACAGAAAGAAAAAAATAGAGCATAAAGACAGAAAAAGAGATGACGGGGGAGCCAAGTTGGAATGGTAAACTAAGACATTTTGGAAAAGGAGGGGATAGTCTGTAATTCTCACTGTAAAGTCATTTAGAGCAAGAGCTTTGAAGTGTTCCTTTAAGTGGATCATTCATATATAATTGGTAATTTTTTAAAGATCAGTTTTAGAAGTAGAGACAGTCAGGGGAAAACTATAGAGTGGAAACAAAGGGTGGAAATACACCAATATTTTAACAAGGTGGACAGTTTCAGAAAAGGAGATAGCAGTCTTCTGGATAAAAGTACATTAAATCTAGGTTGAAGAGTCAGTATAAGAGTAGGCGCTGAAAATCCAAGAAAAGTGCTAGCTAGAGAAGCTGGGTTTGGGCATTTAATTATAGAAGACAGAGATGGCTAGTTCAGTAAAAAGGCATTTATTAAAGAATATTAGGTAAGCCAAACATTCATCTGAAGTGATGGAGAAACTAGTTACATCTGAACTTATACACGCAATCATCACAAACACACTGGTGAACTAGCCACATAAGGAAGCTGTTGCTTCCACTCATCTTCAAACCAAAGCAAATCTGCTATGACCCAAAAGCTGCTGCTGTAAAGCTCAGACCCACAACCAGTTCCCAAACCACCATGCTGCCTCTGCCTCCACTCCACCAACACAAAATAAATAGCTGTGATGTCACAGGTAGCACACAAGCTGTAAGTGTGTGTGTGTGTGTGTGTGTGTGTGTCCTTCCACATGGGAAAACAGACTGACAATGGTTGCTATTTTCAAAATGTGGAGAGTTTTAGAAAATGGTGGGCAGTCACAAATGGTACATGCTCACCACAGAAATTCTAAAGAATGTGGAAAGAGAGGTCACTAGAGCCCAGCAGAATTAAAAACAAAGGTATAGTGAAATTGATGACTTACATAATTCTTTATACTTTCAATAGTACGTAATTTATTGTTTCTGATACATTAGTGACATGCCTCACGTGCCCCAAGCTCTAAAGTCTAAGTTGTTGCTAGCTTTGGGCATCCTATATTGGTCAAGCTTTTCGGCTTTCCAAGCATTTCATAATTGAGAATGAAAACAGGATGGTGGGAAGGGGTGGACCTCTGCACCTTTCTGAGGATGTGTAGCAGCTATGTGGTTCAGGACCTGGGAAATGAGGTTCCCAGGTGTGAGGGTGCATCCTGATTAGACTAAGTTAATCAGAGTAGTCTTACCCCCATCATCAGTTGCTTTAACCAAGAAATAAATACAGGTAATCCCTTCTGTGTTTAGTTCACATATGCACAAATTTCAGTTCATATTATTTAGTTAAGTAACACCAGCTCCCCACCATTATGGCTCAAATTCCAGTTTCCTGGCATAACAATTATGAATTAATTACACGAAGTACAAATTCCTTTGTTTCCTTTTCAACACACACATCATTACATAAATAACAAATAGGTATTATGATCAGTGACCAACCTCATCACTTCTTTCAAAGTCTGTTGGCAACTGGTCAGTCCCTGCCTATATGTTATTCAATTTGTGCACAAGTAGTAAAGTATATATTTGCGTTACCTCCTTATCTTTCAGTGACAAACTCTCATAACATTTCATAAAAATTGGATAATTAAAAGAGAGGACTGGCTAACAAAAATCAAAGTCAGCAAAGAAACAAAAAGTGATAACACCAGAGGTGAAATTCAAACAGAATATAAGTGGCATTCTAACAAAATGACCTGGGAATGTTGACACCACTGCCACTGGGGAGATTCTAGATAGGCAGCAGGGTAATTTAGTGAAGGTGAACTTATCAGTATAAATGAAGAAAGTGTTAGTAATGAAAAGATAAAGATGTCCCAGAAGAAATGACACCAGCAAAAAATCTTCCCACTAAAGGAACTTTCAAAATTAAAAGTGCAAAGGATAAAATGCTGGAAGCTGATCCAATCTTAGAAAGAAACACACCAACTCACCAAGGCTTTAAAAAGTATTCTTTTCATCCTCTAAGTTATACTATGAGAAGAACGGAACACCAGCATTGTTCAAATTACCCTTGACACATTTTTTAAAAAAGAAATAAAACATTTCTGTTGTCAATGTTTCTAATATTTTAAATTATGGTATACTGTACTATGTTATACTAAATATAGGATGGTATACTGTTTTAAAATATTATATACTACAATATAGTAAATTAATTTTACTATTTTTATTGTAAAATTAATTATTAATTTTATTTTATTTACTATATATTTATAATTAGCTGCAAGGTAGTTTTTAGTATTATGACAAAAAAATTAAAGACTATGGAGCAATCATCAATTTTCCCATCGATTATTAGTATTTCTTTCCGTGGTTTCAGTTTGCAGGGAGCACCACTATAATCGCATCTGTAGACGCAAGAGCTCCCTGCAATTGCCATTCCTCCCCAAATAGATATATATGGTCACCACTTATGCAGATTACAGGAAGAGGAAATAAGGAGAGGACAATTCTACAGCACAACACACCTGGATTTAAGCCACATTAAAAGAAGCAGGGAAGAGATTCACTAACTCCACACAGACACAAGATGGACTGCAGAGAAAAAATTTCTTTGTCTATCTTAAAGGTAGAGTTCGAAGGGTTTTTTTGGAGGGTTAAGAACAGTTTATGACCCAAAAAAATGCTATAGGAAATATGGATAGGTGAAAAATTAAAAAAAAAGGCCCTGTCTGCATGTAGATGAGACCAAAGAAATATAAGCAAAACTTAGATCTGCTCTGATAGAAACCCATGGGAAGGGGCGCCTGGGTGGCTCAGTGGGTTAAGCCTCTGCCTTGGGCTCAGGTCATGATCCCAGGCTCTTGGGATCGAGCCCTACATGGGGCTCTCTGCTCAGCAGGGAGCCTGCTTCCTCCTCCCTCTCTCTGCCTGCCTCTCTGCCTACTTGTGATCTCTGTCTGTCAAATAAATAAATAAAATATTTAAAAAAAAAAAAAAAGAACCCCATGGGAAGAAACAGATTAACAGAGAATACCGCCTCATCTAAGAAGGCTGAGTGAAGACGTGATGTCATCCTTTAACATGTGAGTGTTTCAGCGGACTATCAGAAAGAACTGGAGAGAGATCCCCTCTAGGTAGTGATTTCCAGGAGCAGATTAAGAATACATCAAATTTGGGACAACTGGGTAGCTCTATAAGTTAAGCATCTGACTCATGATTTTGGCTCAGGTGGTGATCTCAGGGTTGTGAGATGGAGCCCTACGTCAGGCTCTGTGCCCGGCCGGAGTCTGCCTGAGATTTTCTGTGTCCCTCTGCCTCTGCCTCTGTTCATGCTCTCTCTCAAATTAAATAAACAAAATCTAAAAAAAAAAAAAAAAAAAGACCACATTAAAATTGAAAGCAGTTATTGGACTAAATGAGTCTCCTGGGCTAAGACATGATCCTAAGGGCATTTACAATTAGAAAATCTAAAAAAGCATATTTTAAATTTTGATCACAGTGAATGCTACATGAAGAAAATAAACAACCTGGGTCTTGTGCATATAATTTCTAAGCCTCCCAAACCTGCATTACCCACCCTCTTTAAAAGCACCCAGTCAGTGGTATTTTTGTCACAGCAGCCAGAACAGACTAAGATGACCAGAGGGCAGTCTGGCCTTGAAACTGGGTTTGGTCCACCTGGCTTTTATGGGTTCTTAAAAACCCCAGCCTTAATGGGAAGAGATTTAAGGCTTCAGTTGAAAAAGAAATCCTTCTAAAGTAAGGTGGGCAAAAGAAAAGGTGCAGCTTCTCCTGTTCTCTGCAGCTCTACAGAGAAACTTCTGGTACCTGTTGCCTTGGGGAGAGATTAGGGAGATCTTTCTCCCGAAGGAATTGAGGACGGGAAATTTCAACAGGTTCTTGCTCTGTAACCATGACTGTTGTATCACTGAACTGAATGCAGAGGCCACAGGATGAGTTTTGTGTTCTGGCTTGGCTTTGTCTTTTGAGGATCTCACGGAAGTCACTCACTGCTCTCCATCCATGTGGTGGGGAGTCGGTAAGGGCTAGTTGCTAATAAACCCCCCTCAGTAACATGCTGTGAAGATTCTGTGGGACACTATGAATGAAATAAAAGTAAAAAATAAAAATAAAAAAAAAGAGGCACCCACTTCTGATAGGATTATTTTTCTTTCTTCCTTTATTTATTCTTTGTGTGTGTGTGTGTGTGTGTGTGTGTACGTGTGTGAAAAGTGATTTTGAAAAATATTAACATTCTTGACTGGAAAATGAGGAAACTGAGGTTTTTCACAAGTTGAACAGGAAACATGGGGGTCATCGATTTACTTCAAGTGTGGAACTGGAAAGGAAAGGGTCCTACATTCATAGTAAAAGCTGTACAAATTAAGAGCTGTACAAAAAAGACAGGGAAAGTTAGAAGACTTAAAATGATTATTATAAGGGGTTCCTGGGTGGCTCAGTCATTTAGGCATCTGCCTTTGGCTCAGGTCATGATCCCAGAGTCCTGGGATTGAGCCCCACGTTGGGCTCCCTGCTAAGAAGAGAGCCTGCTACCCCCTCTGCTTGTGCTCTCTCAATCTCTCTGCCAGGTGAATAAATAAAATCTTTTAAAAAACATGATGGATTATCTCATCACTTCTACAAAAAGAAATCTTACTTTCCGCTGTTTTTTTACTATTTCTATTTTAAGATGATTCTGTCAGTAAGTCAGTCAGAGTTGGGGGCAAAGGTTGGGGTTTTACTCTAAGGGTTTTATTAGCGAAAATTGGTGTTAGTCCTGAGATGATTGCATTGTACTAATGCTTAAAAAGTTACTATTCATTTAATAAATTATTAATCAACATTTATTCTATTTAAGTCATATTTTGGACATCTTATAACTAAAACATTAAAAGAATAACAGAGATTCACATCACATTCAGAGGTACTTACACTGATGGGGTATTTACAGATGTTGAAAATATAATGAAGTGCCCCGTAGGCAAAATTAAATAATTAAGAGAGAGAACTAGTCTGTGATTTCAGAACTTTCAGAGAAAGTTTCCATTTTAATCAGGTTTTTTGTTTTGTTTCGTTTGGGAATGGATTCTTAGTTATATTAACAGAAGAAAAAACTCCATTACTTTTGAGTTAAAGAATTCTAGACTCTAGTTCTTGTTTCAAAAAACATTCACAGATTTTGGGTTAATTTACCATAAGTAAAACTTCAGTATGATGCTAAGGAACTCCAACACATAAAGTGTTTCTCTTAACAAATATCATTAATTGATTTCCCGGGCATTTAGGAAATAAGAATGGTCACCTGTCTTTCTTTCCAGATATATACCCAGAAGAATGTGAAACCTTGTACACAAATGTTTGTAGCAGAACTACTTACAATACCGAAATGATAGAAACAATCAAAATGTCCATTATCTGATGAATGGATAAACAAAATTTGACATAGCCACACAATGGAACACTATTCATGCATAAAAGGAATGAAATACTGGGGCATGGACCAACTTGGATAAAACTCCAAAAGAAGTGTGCTAAGTGAAAGATACCAGACATAGAAGGTCATATACTGTATAATTCCATTTATAAGAAATATCTAGATTAAGTAAATTCATAGGGACAGGAAGCAGATTGGTGATTGCTAGCAATAGGGAGTGGAAAAGAGAGGCTGACTGCTTAATAGGCATGTAGGTTTCTTTTGGGATAATGAAAATATTTTGGAACTTGATAGAGGTGGTGGCTATCCAATGTTGCAAATGTAGTAAATGCTACTGAATTTCATATTTTAAAATGATTAATTATGTTATGTGCATTTCACTTGAATAAGGACTATTAGATACTCACAGACATATGCAATTATATACATACACACACAGACTAGATTTTTCATACATTTAATGCATGGCTTTCCTTCTTACACCTGCTGTTTCTCTTCCTGAAGTCCATCTACATTAAAGTATTGTCTATCACACATTCTAAAGGATTTGAGGTAATTCTTTCCTAAGGTTCTTTTCCACTCTGAGACTCTGGGATTTTGTAACTTGTACCTAAAGACAACATCTGATCTGCAAGTAATAGCAGGACTTTCACTTAACCCTTCTTTAATTTTCTCACGACGTATCTAATTGTCTTATTCCCCCTGAACCTGTGCATCCTATCAATCACAACATCCTCTTATTTATACTGACAAAGTGTTTTCTAGTCATCCCCATATTCACGTATCCCCAACCGTCTGGTTAGTTCAAGTTCTCACCTACATCCTTGCCACCACTCCCGGCATGCAGTCGCTTCCACCAGTTGCTACTTCACATTCAGGGTTCTGTCTCCTATTTTGTTTTTCAGAAAATTAAGCTACCAAATTTACAGAGAATTATAGTGAAAGGGCTGCGTGGGCACCATCCAGAATAAGGCTGTATTATTATATTTGCATAATTTTTGTAAAGAAAGGTGGTTAAGAATGAATGCCTTTTTATAAACCTCTCCAGAGACCCTACACAGAGACCATGCAGAAGCATTTTGAATATAGTTCTAATCTATATGTTTATATTTTTAGCACAAATATGAAACCATTATGAAAATATTAGGGCCTTGGGAATTTAAAAAAGTATTAGAAGCTAAAACACTAAGTGCATGACTTTACAGTGTAGTTTTTTTGTTGATGCAAGTTTTTGAGATTTACCGTAGTCTTTCAAGTTCATTGCTTTTGACAGCTCTAAGATCTGCCACAATGTGAAATAACACAATGTTTTTCTTTTCTTACAAAAAGAATTTAGATTATTTTTATTATATGCAATGGTGAAAGAAGAACCCTGCATGTGTGAACAGGAATTATACAGATTAATATTTAACTTGATGTTTCCCTGAAACATGATAGAATAAATATATACCCAACTTTATGGATTTTGGAAAAGTTCTCCACAAATCAGTTTCCATCTATGCACATGTGCTCCTGGGTCAATGTCATGTTGCATTTCTCTGGTTCTCCTTTTCAAAAGATTCTATGTTTTCTGAATTTTTAAACCTTAATAGTTATTGACATCTCCTGGGTAACTCTGTATATTTCCCATTTTCTTTGTATTTCTGAGATGAACCCTACCTTGCCATGGTTTTTAATATATCTCTACGTAAAATTAATAATATTTTCATAGTACCCGTGCATGCATGTCTTTGTATTAGTGAGATTAGGTTTATTTAGCTTGTCTTTTACCATCTTATTTCTATTTTGCTGTCATGGTTAGAGTAGTCTCATAAAATGATTTGGGTAGTGTTGATTCTTTTGATTTCTCTGGATTGTACAAATTACCATGTACCTTAAAAGTTTTATGTAACTTGTGTATAACTTTTTGGGCCTACTATCTATTCTGAAGGAAGATTTTTAAAAGACTTTTAAATTTTTTTTAAGCAAACCCTATACCCAACATGGGGCTCAAACTTAACAACTCTGAGATCAAGAGTCACAGGCTCCACCTATTGAGCCAGCCAGACATTCGTGAAGGAAGATGGTCTTGCTATAAGTTTTATATATTTTAGTCATTTTTGTAATTTCCAGTTTCCCATTTCTTCTTAAAGTCATTTTTTTTCACTGTAATTGTTCACTTCATCTAGATTTGCACAAATAACTCAATCTTGTATTAATTTATTAGCATCTTAGTTCCTGTGGTTTAGTTCATAAAGTTTGCTGCTGAATTATTTTTGTTGTTTGGGACATGTATTAGTTTGTTGTGGTTATTCTCTGACATGTATGTGTGTGCTTATCTATTCACTTACATAAATGGCCACATTCAGCCATCCTGTGTGATCCCTGGGTTGCAGAGGTAATGCAAGGGATGTTGGCAGGGTACTACTCAGTTTCTGACTTTTCTGGGCTTTGTGATATTCACTGTTCTGGTAGCAATTTGAACTTTACTGTTTACTGGAATAACAAAGACTTCCTGTTTTTCTAAGTCCTATCAAAATTTAGCACAAACGATTTTTAAATTCTGTAACTGAGGCTCTGATCTCTTGGCTTGGTTTCCTGCCTCATCTCTTCCTATATGGCACTGCCCCACGTGCCTCCTAGATGCTGTTGTACATGTTTTTCAGATGCAAACTATTATTTCCCAGGTTCCAAGTTCAGGCAGGGTGTTACATTCCAAGACAGCATTTGCAGCTTCTGTTTCTGTCCTAGGAGGGCATGAACACTCCCACTTTTTCTTTTTTTTTTTTTTTTAATTTTTATTAACATATAATGTATTATTAGCCCCAGGGGTACAGGTCTTTGAATCTCCAGGTTTACATACTTCACAGCACTCACCACTGCACATACCCTCCCCATTGTTCATAACCCCACCAACTTCTGCATACCCTCCTCCCTGCAGCAACCATCAGTTTGTATTGTGAGATTAAGAGTCTCTTATGGTCTCCCTCCCAATCCCATCTTGTTTCATTTATTCCTTTCCTACCACCCAAGCCCCCCATGTTGCCTCTCAACTTCCTCATATCAGGGAACACTCCCACTTTTAAGTTACAGGTTCCTTTTCTTTTTCTTTTTTAAAGAATTGTTTATTTATTTATTTGACAGCCATCACAAGTAGGCAGAGAGGCAGGCAGAGAGAGAGGAGGAAGCAGACTCCCTGCTACAGAGAGCCCGATGCGGGGCTCCATCCCAGGATCCTGGGATCATGACCTGAGCCTAAGGCAGAGGCTTTAACCCACTGAGCCACCCAGGCACCCCTTTTCTATTTTTGCCGCTTGGATGTAATCTTTCCTTGCTTTCCGCTTGGCTAGGTCTTTATAATTAATTTATCTACCACATAAGTAGCACACTTAACATCTTGACAAGACTTCATAGGACTTCCAAAATCAAGACACTCTACCATTTCATTTTTCATACATTTCCTCAAATATCCCAATCAATGCACTTTTCTTCAGTCTTTTATTTATTTGCAACTTACATATTATTACACATGACATTCTTCCTGATCAGGTTCCAACCCAATTGTCCTGTGAAGCCTTCCCTATTCTGCAGTCACTCCATATCCTGGTCATAGAAATTGCTCACTGAGAACACCCCTAAACATTCGCATATGCTCTTTTCTCATCCTGAAATGATTTCTTCTCTGCTTTGTGTATGATGCGCCCTTTTAATATTCATTTCTAATTCCTTATCTTTTATAAACCATAATTTATTTAATCCT
Source organism: Mustela nivalis (assembly GCF_964662115.1). Taxonomy (NCBI): domain Eukaryota; kingdom Metazoa; phylum Chordata; class Mammalia; order Carnivora; family Mustelidae; genus Mustela; species Mustela nivalis. The sequence goes on from NC_139027.1 coordinate 41,583,684, forward strand.
GTCGTGTTATTTTGTGTATCAGTTTCCTCATATCTAATTTGTAGCAGTTAATGTATTTATTGTGATCTTTGCTGATATGTGTTTCCTTCACAAGCTTCGTTTTCTCTGAAAGGGGTAATTTTTTAATGTTCATGTGTATATTTATATGTTGCCCAAGACACAGAATATTTGAGAGATAAATGTAAAAATAACAATTTTACGCAAAAAATAACAATTCTATGCTTTGCTGAACTTTTTTTTTTTTTTTTTTAATCAAGCTTTTCTTTCCCTTCATTAGCCAGCTCTTAACACTTTGTTAATCAGGCCTTATATTTTGAGGTCCCTTCATTTGCTTTTCAGGTTTATTTCCTAGCCAATAGATTCAAGGTTATTTTTGCATGTGAGTTTTTAATCTCCCAGCTCAGCATTACAAGTCAACCACAGCTGATAGCCTGCTCTAATTTATAGCCTTGGATTCACTCCAAAAAAGGGTAATGATTAGCACTCCATCCAATGAAAGTCAATATCTCTACTCTGAAGTTTTGAGAAATTGTCAGTAAAGAAGAAAAATGTATATACTCCAAGTAAAGGGAGAAAACGGAAGCTTGTCCAAGAGGTATTTATTTTCTATTTGGGAGGCAATGGTCAGTCATCATGTAGAACAAAGTATATGTTGTTATATTTGCATATGGCCCGTTTTGTTATTTTTACAATGCCCTCATTTATGATTAAGAAAATATTCCCGCTCTCAGTATTTTATGAACTCATTTATTTATTTATTTATTTATTTAAATTCTTAATTTTTTTATATGAACTCATTTAGATGCAAGGACTTCCTCTCAAGGCTGACTTGTCTTTCTCTGTCCAATTCTGAAAATGTGAAGTGCATTATTTGTTAAAGGTCAGGAAATGCTGGCATATTTTTAGGTTATTCTCCATGCTTTGGTCTAGAAAATATATGTATTTTGGCCCATGCAGGATTTACTGTTTACTATATTCTATTTCAGTACAATTTCCATGCCCTGGATAAATTCTCTCATACTGGCAAAACTGTATCAAATGCTGAAGACCACTTGGTGGGGATGTTACAGAGGTGACTGGCTGCAGGGTTGTCCTGTGGTCTAACTGAAGCCTTTCACAAGGAGGGTGAATAAAAGGAACAATAAAGAACAGTAACAATGGCAACACAACTAATGTGGAGTGTTTTCTTTGTGACAGGTACTTGCTAGGAACTTCACACATATGATCATATTTACTCCTCATCATAGTTGATATTATAATTCCTGTGTTATCTTTGAGACAAATTAGGTCTTATGGTATAGAAGTAATATTTCCACGGTTCACATGGACTTGAAAAGTTAAAGCCAATACATGAATCTAGAGCTGTTAGATTCCCAAAACTGTCCTTATTATAGAATACATTGCTTTTTCGAACTTGAGTTTCTATCCTTCCATGATATTTTTAGAACAGAGTCAATTCGAAGACATATTCGAGGTTTGCGGAAAATTCTTCCTTACAGTATTACCAAAGATCAGTTACAACTGACAAGTTCAGTATTTCTTATGCATAAGCATAAACACTAATTAATGATGGATCTGGAATACCACCATTAAAGAAAAGAGTACCCTCTTCGAGGAGACTTAGGACTCCCAATGAAAAAAAATAAGGGCAATACTTTAGCAATCAACATTTGAATAAAATTTACCTGAATCTTCCACAACGCACACTTATGAAATAATTCTACTTTGACAAGGACATTGAGAACTCACTGTGAACAACAGATTCAACCAGCCTATTGATTGGAATAGTTCTATACCCTCATCTTATACTGCTTGAAAACATTTAAGGGAAGCTGTCAAAAGCAATTACATTTAGAACTAAGAAACCAAATTTGGTACAAATAATTTTTTAGTAATAAATGTTCAACTATTTGAATGTTTAAGTGACAATAAAATGAGCAGATAGATCAGCTTTAGACATATGTTCCATGCTAACTACTGTCAAGTCTAACTGAGTGATCTGAATTTCCCTTGTCACTGTCTTACACACGTTTCCATTAGACTAAAATCCCAGGTTGCATATAACCTATTATTCGTGCCCCAGTTGATTCCTTGAATCATAAAGCTGTATAATATTTGGAGGCCTTAATTAGATGCTACTGCTTACTAGAAGAACAATTTTACTGTTTAAAATAAAAGGTTAGTAAGCAAAATACCTACACCAAAATGAACAGTTTGGGGAATTTGGTCTTTGTGTTAAAATGAAAGAAAGAAAAAAACCCTTTTCTGCTGTAAAGTCAAGTCAACAAATCAACAAATCGATAACCTCCTCCTGGGGCTGGCAGTTCCTGCATGTGGGGAATGATTCTGTCTGTGAATTTATTGTAAACTATAGATTCAATCAGTCCTATTAATTTCAGTTCTTTCTTTGGTATCCTCATTTATCACTGCATAAAAACATGTAAGGAGAACTTTCAAAAACTGTCAAGTGTGGAGCTCTGAAATTAGGTGTGGCACATGTAACATTTTCTGTATGTCCAAACATTTGGATACAAAATAAGAGGATAAAAATGTAAAAGCACTAATCTCAAAAGTAATCGTTAGATAATGAGTGTATGTGTCTGTGTTTTCATCTTTCTTTCCTTGTATCACTTGCAGCCATCCAACTGAGAGATTAATCCCATTACAAAAATATTATATTTAAGGAAAATAGTATAAAATCTTCAACGGCAAGATTTCAATAGTTGTATTGGATGCTCTTTGAGGTTCTTCCAATTTTTAAGCTTAATTTGTCACATTCTGAAGGTTCTTTCATAGTCTAAAGTGAGAAAGATAGAACAACCTATAGAATAGTTTTGTTAAGAGTAAGAAATGGTCAATATGCACTTGTCTTTTCAACATTTGTTTTCATCTTAAATAGATTAAATCTGTCCACTCCTAAGTTACAATTACAGTTATAGTTATATTTATAAATGAGCTGAGAGCTATCCCGTAATGGATGGTTGGGAGGTTTTAGGGATGGGTATAAAATGCTTTCAAATATGTTGCTCTTATTTTTCAATATAAGAGATACCTTAACTATATACAGGCTTAACTTAGGGATACTAACTAAGCAAATCCTCATACCTAAGAGCAGTTATATATCCAACATCTTGTACATCTTTATCACAAAACCTTGATAGACAGTAAGATAATGTCCCTGATGCACATGCAATTCCTTTTTGCTTCTCCTGCAAACAAATCTAGGGTTGGAGTTTTCCGATAATGCACAAAAGTCGGGGTAAGAACTAAATTTTGAGAGGACTGAAAAAATGATAAAATTCTCTTGTACTCTTTTCCTCTTACCTTCTCTCTTTGGGGTCTGAAGGCCTAGTTGGATAAATCTTCTACTTCTAAGTTTTTTGTTTTTGTTTTTGGTACCAGAGACATGAGAAGGGACAGAGTGTGAGCTCAGGACAAGAAAAGAGAACATGACTTACTATTGTTTCTGGAATTGAAAGAACTAAAGGAAAGTCTTTGAAGCTCCTTATCACTCAAGCTCACATCAACAGGATACATCTTAAAGAGAGTTTTGGAATAGGAGACCGTCAGGTATAATTAATATTTATTTGGTTAAGGTACCATGCATTGTGTTTCTTAGAAATTCCCTCAGAGGAAGAAGTGGAAAAAAAAAAAAAAAGGTAGAGGATGATGGTTGGTGACAGTAGTCTTTTGTCACAGTATGTCACGTTTGAGTAAGGCTCTTCCTGAGAAGACCATGTATGAATCACAACCTGAAAGGAATCAAAAAGAGGGTAAAGGAACAATCAGGGAGAATATATCGCAGGGCAAACACAGTGGGCTACAAGGGAGGTAGCTATGGACTAAACAAAGATAGCAGAGGAAAAGGGGTCAGATTTTGGATTTAGTGATACTGGAGTAGCACTGATGGGATTCTCTAAATAAATGAGATGCGTGCCGCAAAACACTAGGTGAGTGATGCTGCGTTTGCTGGGCTGAGGAAGACAGAAAGTAGCAGCTTTATTGTTATTATTTTGGGAAGGTTTGGATATGAGAAATGGAACTCACGTTTGGTGGTAGGCACGTTTAGTTTGAGATACTTCTTAGATCTATTTTAGCAGAGTGGTCAGATGTGAATCTAAAATTTTGTGTATCCTTTGCATTGTATTTAACAATGGTGCCGGACACGATCTCATGAGACATGACCACAGAGTGAATGCTGTCCAAGGTCAGAATCCTGCGGCACTCTGATGTTGGGAGAGGAAGCAAGTGGAAAAGGAAGCAGCAAAAGGCACTATGAAAAGTTATCTGGGAGGAATGAGAACAGAGAATAGGGGGCAGAAAGAGGTAGACAGATGGATGATAGGTGGATAGATGGATCAATCAATCAGTACATAGATCACATGATCCTGATGTTCAACTGAAGAACATAAAGGAAGAGAAAATAATAAATTGGTCAAATGCTACTAACAGATTGAGTAAGGTGAAAATGTGAAAAGAACTCACTGGATTTGGCAATACGGAAGTCACTGGTAAAACTGGTGAGAACATTAACAGCATGGAGGATAAGAGTCTGATTAGAACGGGGAGAAAAGGAAATGAAAATAGAGGGTACCAATGACTTCACCAAATTTCATTGTCAACTGGAGCAGACTAATTGGATGGTTGTTGTCTAGACTGAATATATATACACACATGCATATATTACATAAACAGGAGTAAATATAGTACATGATATATATTATATATGAAAATATGTATGTGTATATATATTTATATATATTTACACATCCGTATTTGGACATGAATATTTATTCATTAAAAGAAGAGTGTGCTGGATTTGATTTTGACTAAGTCACTTCATTCTTCTCCTTTCCTATCCCGTAGCAGAGCAGGATCTCCTCAGCCCCACACTCCACCCAAGGGCCTACGCACATTTCTGCACTCGGATTTCATTAGTTGATTCAGAGCATGTTTAGGAGAGAGGAAGAGAACAGAGAAACAATTAAGAAACTGAATCCTGCCACTGAATTCTTTCACTGAATCCCAGTGAAATGTGAACCTTCTGGCACGTTCTGACGTAAATACAGACCTTGGGGAATGTCTATTTTGTTTCTTCATTATGTTATTAAAATATACAGTGATTGTAATTGTAAGCAGCAGTTGGTAAACAATTTTAAGACTGCGCCTGAGGGAACTAAGAGAGAAGAGCTAAGAAATAAAACCAAATTGGGAAGTCCAGGGCTGCACAGGAACATTCACGGATGAAATGTTTTCTTTGCAGCTGGAAGACCTAGTCTCGTCCCATTGTCCTGAATTTGGATAGAAAGGAATTCTGTATTTCAAACTGAAGATCATCAGTTTTGCAATATGTTGCTAATAAAAAAATAAACAAACCAAACAATTCTAAATCTATTGTGTAATATTTCCATATGGAGTAGAAGAAACTGGCACTCTATTCAGAATGGTCCTGTAAAGGAAGGATTCAAACACAGACACTCCTACACTAAAGAGCCCCGAATGTGAGTTATATTTGAAAATGGTAAATGTATCTCGCAGATTTATGCTTCCTATACTGCACTTCAGGCAGCATTATCAGTATGTAGCTTTACATTTTGGGAATACCGGATTCAGTAAGACTGTATTCTCAGTGCTTTATCTGACTTGATTGCTGTACTTAACATTTGAATAGAGAATTCGGAGAGGAAAATTAAAAAAAAAAAAAAATACCCATCGCTAAGCTAGAGAGTGCAGGCTAGAGAATAAGGTTGAGCTCCAATGAATTTAGAAATTCTAGTGAGGGTTTTGTATGCCAACTCAACTTTCAATGTTAAAATAACCGGACTGCCAATTACTTTTCTTTCCAAGTTAGAAAAGGAACAATATAAAAATTTCTTTTCTACCCAATATCTGCATTCACTTAAAGCAAAAAATGATTGTTGCATATTGACTTCAATAAAGGTCATAAATATGTCCCTGAAAGAACAGTATCTATAGAAACTCTTATACCTTATCACATACCACGCAAAGGAGATACTATGGGTTCTTACTAGTTTGAAGGAGCAGAATACCACATACCCTCTATTTTGTAGATCTCCATATGGAGAAAGGGCCCATAGCAATCTAGTTAAGTTTCCCTTTTTTAAATACAAAACCTGGGTCCAAAGAAGAGATATGGCTAAAATCACAGAAATTATGAAAGATTTGAAGCTCATTCTAGAAGTCCCCGAAGTATTCTGACTACCTTTTCCCTGTTTTGTACCGTAGTGTCTACCCAGTTTTCCCTTTTGATTTGAGATTTTATTTATTTATTTGACAGAGAGAGGGAACACAAGGAGGGGGAGTGGGAAAAGGAGAAGCAGGCTTCCTGCTGACCAAGGAGCTCCCATGCTGGGCTCCATGCAGGGCTCCATCCCAGCGCCCTGGGATCATAACCTGAGCAGAAAGCAGATGCCCAACTATGGAGCCACCCAGGCCCCCTGACTCTGACACTCTTAAGGTTGCATAAGCTATTTAAAGTGAAAGCACCACTCCTTAAATATATTGCCATGGGCTTTCAAGTAGACTCCTTCCACTTTTCTCCTGACCCTTCCTCACATCAGCTCCTTGGGCTTTTTTTAGAGAAAAACCTTGGATTCCCACAATATTGATCATTTAGAACAACTCTGTCCCAGCACCCAGTCTAGCAGGAAGATGGAGTGTACATTCCTCCCAGCTGTCCTCCTGAAGGCCTTGGACTAAGTTTTCTAATCACAGCTCCTCACTGTAGCTGCCTTTCCACCCATCTCACCTTCAGTAATGTTGGAATAAACAAAATCCACTCAAATGAGAACAAGCAGAAGCGATTTATTGAGAGCTTGCTATGGCAAAAGATTTGGGCAACATCACTTTCATTGGGCAGAGATTCAGAGACAAGCAATGAGGTGGTGAAAACAAGGTAAATCTTCAAGTATGTTATGATTTGAGGGTGTTGGCATCTGATGTGATTGGTTTGGAGAGTTTGTATGACTTTTTTTGGTTCTGGTCCAATTCCTATGCTTATGTCAGGGGAATTTTTAAAGCATAGAGTGTCAGAGTGTTCAGATATTTATAAGAGGTATGCATCAAATATAGCAGAGAAGGCAAAAGTATATCCAGAGAAGATACAGCTTGATTAGGAATAAAGGAGTCCTCTGGAACCTCAGGAAATAGTCCATCTGATGTGCATCTAATATAGTAACATTCCATTTTCAGAATAAGTCTCTTCCTGTTAAATGTGCAGAAGTATCGAAGCAGAAAAATATTATTTTAATTTTTTTTCAGTGAGTGTGCAAGGATAACATTTAAGGAATGGGAGATTGTGGAAAAACTTCTGTGTTACATTTGTCGGAGGAAGAGGTTTAGCGAACAGTGAAGGTACCAGGGTTTAATGTATAAAGAGTAGCACATGTAACTACCAGGAATTGATGAGACCGATCAACTACCTTTATAGTTAATTTACCTTGAAGGTTTAGAGTGAGGCAGGATACTGGGCATTTTTTTTTTTCTTCCCCAGAAATTGATCTGGATTGAGAGATTTCTCTTTATCTTGGGTTTTCTTTCATAAGATGGGGCAATCTTTCCTTCAGTTCCCCTTCCATTTATATATCTATAAAGTCGATAAGGGGGCTAATTTCTTATTCTAATTTCTGTCTTGAATTAGGTCTACAACTTCAGTTTTAATCTCACTGACTACATGACATGAAATAATATCAGCACCTTCTTTAACTTCCACATGTTGAAGGCATTTTTTAGCCTAGCCCCCAAATTTCCCACAGTTTCATATTTTCTATGTTTGAATGGTAATTTATGATCTAATCAATTTGGGGGGGGAATCTTTCAGGTTTATCTTTAAGGAGAATTTGCCCTTCGTTTCTGGCATTTTTTGATGCTTTCGGAAAGAGGAATTATGTCCCTTTCAGTGTCAGTCCAATCAGCTTTTGCCATCCTGAATTAAGCAGCCGAGTTTCCAACCACATATGCCTAAATTGGAATAAGGCAGGAAATCCCGGGGTTCTTTGTATTCAAAAGGATTACAAATTTTTCTGTGCTGGTCTTGCCTGGATTTATAGAATTCCTGAAGCATAGCACTTAATTCACCTCAGGCTTGGGGTTTTTTTGTCTGCACACCTAGGTCATATGAAAGATGAATATTTAGAAGCAACTGGCATCTGAAGGTCTTAAAATATCTGAGTGAATGTATGGAGTCTGGAAAAATGGAAGAGGAGGAAGAAATGGGAGGATATACAGAAGGAGCGAGATTAGAAGGACAGGGGTAAGACGAAGAACTCTATATATGGAGATGACTGGAGCCTGAAAAGAGGAAGGATTTACTAGGTAGATGGGTCAAGTCTGCTGTTGCTTAATTCTGTCAAATTGCTCATTAGCTTTGGACAAAGACTCTTTTACTGAAGCAATTTTTTGATTCAGAATTTGGTTTGGAGGCTTCTGCATTCCAAACAGGAAAAAAAAAAAATACTGTTCATTTGTGTTTGAGAAATCTTATTCCATTTCTTTTCCAAGTTACCTCTCAAATGAATAATTTTGTTCAAGCCAAATGTCCTCTAGAGTGACCACTGAAGACCCAAATCATTCTTGGTGAAGTTCTATCATTTAGAGAGAGAGACACAAAAATTTATATACTAATGAGAATACGTATAAGAAGCATGAGAGATGGTAATGTTTTGGAAGAATGTGATGCTTGTTCACTTTGTGACTCAGGCCCCCAACATGATGATTATCTACTTTTAAAAGCAGACCAACAAAATGTGCTCTCTGGCAGACAGAAAACCAGAAATGCTTTCTCTGGATAAAAGCCAACCTGACTCATGTCTTGCTAAAATCACAGGGACTCTCTATTTCTCTAAGCCAGCCTCCTCATACTGTAAAAGAAAGGACTAGAACCCACAGAAGTAAAATACCTTTTTAAGATTTTGGAGTCAGGATAAATTCACTTCAACTATTAAATTATTTTTGATAAAAAAGAATCCTAATGTAGGTCACACTATACTGCCTTTGCTAAAATACAATTTTTGAAAAACTAAAAATTGGCTCTCAAATATATCATATAAATACATGTTAAATATTTTATTAAACTGATTATTTTGAAGGGACCAGTAAGATGGAAAGACTGGCTCAAAGGGCAGTTGAAATGTTGGCAACTGTGTAAATAATGTTAGAAAGATTGCTAAGTTATATACAAACTTGTTAATGTCTTGCAGGAAACAAAATCATGAGATATAGCGTCATTATTTTTTCTTGGATGGAACAGAAAAAAATGTGTCTCTAACAGAAAAAAATCTACAAGTTAACATAAAATACTAATTTTTGCTATTCAATCAATAGTTAAATTAATCCTTAGGTGGGACTATTAAGGAACATCCCAATAACATTAAAAGGACACCTTGCTTAACTTTTTTTTCTTTTTTGATAAGATCTGTCCTTAACAATTTGTAAACAGACTCCCCCACCAGGCAGTTTAATTGTATGCTGTTATCTTATTTATAAAAGCTGTTCCAAGCTATTGCTACACTGTTTGTTATTCAGGACCTACTGAAACAAAGTTGTTTGCTTCTGGTAGTGGCTCCAAGAATCATGCTTCTGATTTCTACCATCCTTTTTCTTTTTTTTTTTTTAAGATTTTATTTTTTATTTATTTGACAGACAGAGATCACAAGTAGACAGAGAGGCAGGCAGAGAGATGGAGGAAGCAGGTTCCCCACCAAGCAGAGAGCCCAATGAGGGGCTCGATCCCAGGACCCCGGGACCATGACCCGAGCTGAAGGCAGAGGCTTTAAACCACTGAGCCACCCAGGTGCCCCACTACTATTCTTTTTAATTTCAGGAATTCTTTGCTCTCCAGCCATCATCAGTCATTCTGATCTTTTCTACTCTATAACTAAATTTTGACTTCAAATAATGATTTGATCCAATTTAGGGTTTAGAGAAACAAACAAACAAGAAGATTGCCATAGACCGAGTTTCTGAGTCCCTCTGCAAAATTTGTATGTTAGAACCTGGTTTCTAATGTTATGGAATTTGGAGGTAAGGCATTTGGGAGGTGTTTAGTTTATGAGGGAGGTACCCTCATGAATGGGACTAGTGCCCTTATGAAATAGATCCCAGAAAGTTCCCTTGCCCCCATTCTGCTATGTGACATTATGGTGAGAAGATGTTTATCTGTGAACCAGGAAGTGGGTCTTTACCAGACACCGTATCTACTGATGCCTTGATCTTGGCCTTCCTTGCCTCCAGGACAGTCAGAAATAAATTTCTATTGCTTACAAGCCACCTAGTCTATGATATGCTGTTAGAGCAGTTCAAACAGACTAGGAAGATTGAAGTTCTAACCAATGCATACATTCCGTAGATAACTTCTCAGTCCACAATTTGTCTTTGGAATCACCTCCTGTGAATCCTGGGGACAGCTATCACCACTACTCACCCTAAAATCCCCAAGTTGTTAGACAAGAGCACACATGTTTTTAAATTTTTCTAAGTGTTTTGAAATGAGAGCAACTATAAGGGGGGGGGGGTACCCAGAGTCATAATGATCTTTGAGTTTATAGCATTTAAACATCTATAATTGTGCTGGTCAATAGTCAGCCATACAGCAATCGTGTTAAGTAATTGAGATGTGGCAAGTAAAAACAGATGTGCCGTAAACATAGAATACGTCCTTGATTTTAAAGACCTACTATGAGAAAATGATGTAACATATTCACGATGTTACATTAATTAGATGGTGAAATAATATTTCTATATATTAGAATAATAAATATACTATTAAAATTATTTTTTCTTATTTCTCCTTAGTTTTTGTTTGGTTAGTAAATCTTCAAATTACACATGCGGCTCACATGTGTAATTTGTATTTAATTCTATTAACAAGGTGACCTATAGCATATTTATTAAGGATGTAAAATGCATAACATAAGGTACAATAATACATTGTGGGAGGGCATATAAATTGACTCAAAATCTCTGTAGATCAATTATGTAATGTACAGCTAGAACCTTAAAATATTCCTATCTTTAACTTATTACTATGACATATAAAAACAATCTTAGGAAATAATTTGAAGTATAGGTAGAGGATCATGTACATGAATGCTCATTGAAGCTTCATATGTACTATCCACATACTGAAAAAAAAAGAAATCATATTCATCCAATCAAAAAGAAAAGTAAAAGGTAAATAAATATATTATGTTTTCTCTTATGTTAAGATATTAGGGACCCATTAGAATTGATATATAACAAATGCTCAAACTTTGTTGTGATTGGCAAAATATATATATGTGTATATATATATATATACACACATATATATTTACAATATTTAAACAACTTAAAAAATTGTGGAAATCAATAAAAGTTGATGAAAAGATCCAAAACAACATAAAAAATTGATAGCATTTTTTTCTAAAATTTAAGTAAGTTACTTTTTAAAACTTTTTTATTTTTTAAATATTTTCTAGTATAGAAATATATGCATTTCTATCCATATACAAGCTTTTAAATTTGATAAAAATATATATAATACATATTATTTTCAAAGGCAAACATCTCATATGTAAATGTATTTCATGGAAAGGGCTATGGATTTTGGATCACAAGAACCTGCCTGGAGGTCTCAAGTTGCAATACTTCTTCTACCTTTCCTCATCTATAAAACGAACATGGGTAATGGGATTGATCTGAAACTACAGTGGATCAGCAGGTCTAGGAGTTGCAACACTCTGCCATCTGGCCTTTACTGATCAGTTGGTGCCATATGGTTACCAGTGTTAAATATTTTAAATCTCATCAGTGATAATGCCTACAATATTTGAATGTTTTGAAGATAAAATAATTATTCTTTCTTCAAAGTGATTTGGACAATCACTATAATAATAAAAATAATGAGAATGAAGATGATGGTATTAGATAGTACATGTTAAGAAACCAATCTGTCTTAAATGTTGTAAGATTTAAAAAAAAAAAAAACAGAATAACATTCAACCTCCTTGGAAGTCTGAACCCTAGTCTGGGATATGAAAGAAAAATGTGCTGGATCTCGGCCTCTATTGTTTCTACCAGATTTGGAGAAAAAGATTAAAGAAAGAACGTGGATACTTTACCAAGTTCAAAATACCAAGTTCACTTTGGGAATTCAAGAAATCTTTTAAACATCTCCCAAAATAATACCCATTGTTTTTACAAAATGCAGCAAAAGCAAAACAGAATAACTTTTTTGCTTTAGAATATCACACTCTAGTTAAAGATCACTATTTATACAAAACAATTTGTGAGAAAAGGCAATAGTCTGTAGTAAAAAATAATGGATTTGGATATACTGAGAAAGAGAAAAGCTGGAGGTTGGAGAAGGGGTTTCCAGAGGTATTGGTGGAGTTTCTGACTGTATATGTTCTACACATCATTTGATGAAACTTAGAGCCATTATACTGTGGTGCTGGACATGGATGCTGAGTAATCACTATCTTATTCCACACAAATCTTACTAGGTATCTGAGTTTAGGGTCTCTAATGCCCAGTGTTAAGAGGCAACAATATCATTGGTTAGCTCATCTTTTAAGTGTGAGAACACTGAATTTTTATTAGTTTCAGTAAGCTTCAGTCATCAATGTTGTGGACTAATCATGATTCCAGCATTAGTTCTAGGAGCCATGACTTAAACAAATCAACAACTGAAGCACAAAATCTGGAACAGCATTTAAATATCAAGCATTCTGAATTTGATTTTAAACATTTTTCATATTAGAAAACGTATGTTTTAATAGCAAGATGGATTTTTCCAAAAGAAGTGTTAGAACGAAACTTTCTGGCTTCCTGAGGCCATTCTTGGAGAGAGGAGGTCAGAGGATACAAACTTGCAGTCAGAAGATGAACAGGTTCTGGAAAGCTAATGTGCAGCACTGTGATTATATGAGCAGTACTGTCTTACATGTCAAAGATGCTATGAGACTAGATCTTAAGTGTTCCCATTATAGAGAAGAAATGATAATTATGTGATATGATAGAAATGTATAATGCATGATGGAAATGTTATCCAATGTCATGGTGGTAATCATACTGAAGTAAATCAATGTATCAAGACAACAGGTTGTACACCTTAAACTTACACAATGTGATATGTCAACTGCATCTCAATAAGAAAGAGGGGTTGGTCATTAGAATGATTTAAATATCTATGACAGTAAACAGAAAAACAAGTCACTGGGGGAAGAAGCTAGAAAATACCTTTCTTATATATACAATTATTAATGAGTTTTTATCCTCATGCTTTCACTGACATAGTAATTAGTTCATTTTTTATATGCATTCAAAAGTTTTGAGTTCTTCCCATTGCACACAGATATTAGGAATATAGACCTCTATATGGCAGATGGCTCACTCAGAGAAAATCACCTTGTGGAGACAAACATAGGAATGAATAATAGTAATAAAAACTACTGGTTTTTTTTTTTTTCAATAAAACTGTTAGTATTATAACAAAAACACAAATCAAATATTATGATTACAGAAAGGGCAGTGGGAAAAGACTCCAGGATAGAAAGATCTGATATAATGTAAAGGATGTTTGTAAGTAAGCCAGAGAAAGGATGGAGACTCAAGCATTGAGTGGGGGGGAGAATGGACGCCATTTCTGACAGAGAATACAAGATGAGAAAGCACTTGAAGATAAGAAACAATATGTTTCTGGGAAAAGCAGGTGATTTAATCACACATTTATTCAATAAATATTTTTGACCACCAGATGCCAGGAACTCTTTCAGATGCTGGACTTTAAAGATTATAAGATTATGTTTCCATTTCTTCAGAATTTACCATCTATCCCTTTTATCAGATTATCACAATTTGTAGCATTTCCCAGATGCTAAGGTATCTCTGCCAGCTTTCACTTACTTTTTACAGCACAGTGTTGGAAACATATATCAACTCAGACAAGCTCTATAATTGCTAAACTTGGATTTGATCCTGCTCTATAGCTCAGCAGAAAAAGAAAGATATCCCAAAATAATCACCCATTTTAAACTGTTCATTCAGAGATTCTGGGAAATCCAAGAGCCTTTACAACAGCAAAGAAATAACAACCACAAAACCTGTCACAACACAAAACACAATAAAATTGTTTATATTAGTTTGCTATTGCTGCTGTAACAAATTATCATCAATTCGGTGGATTAGAACAATACAAATTTATCATCTTATGATTCTATAAGTTTTAAGTCCAAAATAGGTTTCACTGGGCTTTAATCAAGGTGTCAACAGGGATATGTTCTTTCCTCAAGGACCTGAGGGAAGAATCTATTTATTGTATTTTTTCAGTTTTTAGACATTGCTTACATTCCTTGGTTCACGTTCTCTTCCTGGTTTTACTCCAAACACATGCTTTCAACATTACCTCTATTACTACTCAGATCCTTTTATCTCCCTCTTATAAGGACTCCTTTAATTATACTTATTTTTTATTTTTTTAAGATTTTATTTATTTATTTATTGGAGAGAGAGAGAGCAAGAGAATGAGCACAGGGTGGGTGGTGGGCAGAGGGAGAGGGAGAGGGAGGTAGACTCCCCACAGAGCAGGGATCCCAATGCAGGGCTCAATCCCAGGACCCTGAGATCATAACCCAAGCCAAAGGCAGATGTTTAACTGACTGAGTCACCCAGTACCCCAGGACTCTTTAAATCATAATGGGCCCACCCAGTAATCCAAAATAATTTTCCATTTCAAGATACATAGTCATATCTTCAAAGTCCATTTTCCTATGTATGGTAGTATATTCACGGGATCAAAAAATAAGGACAAGCGAACTTTGGGTAGCCATAATTCAGCCTAGCACAGTTTGCCATCTGGGCCACAAAGATTCACATCCATCTCACCTACAAAATATATTTACCACATCGTGAAAATCTTATCTCATTGTAGCACCAACTCCAAATAAAAAAAAAAAAAATCTCATTTTAATGACAACAGCTCAAAACGTCCAAATCTCATCATCTAAATAATCTACACCAGGTTTGGATGAGACTCAAGGTAGGAGACATCCTGGGTCAAAATTCCTTCCCATCTGTGAACCTATGAAACTAAAACAATTTTATCAGTATCAAAAATAAAAATGTCACTGACATAGGATATACGTTACAGACATTCCCATTCAAAAGGGAGGAAAAGGAAAGAAAAAGGAGTCACCAATCATGAGCTATTTTTTAAATCCAACAGGGAAAACCCCATTATGTTTCAAGGCCCGGTAAAAAATTCCTGGTGACTCCAAGACTCCACCTTCTGGGCCCAAAGTTCTGTTCTGTGGCTCTGACCTCTTGCAAATCCTTTCTTTTTCAAGAATCTATAAAGAGTGTATGTTTTCAGCTGAGTAGTTTTATCAGCCTGTTTCCTGCCTGTAGAATTTGGGAGTCAACAAACTGCATTCCTTCATTTCCTTCTCTCTTCTACCCTTTCAATCCAAGCTGCCCGTGTTCCTTTTGGTTTAACATTATCAAAACATTGTGAGTCTTTTGTGTATGTTATGAGGATTTACTCTACTAGTCAAGAGGCTCCTCAATTGGTGTTCCCTAAATAATTCCACATCTATCTTGGCTTCTACTAAAATGGCTAAAGGGATCCAAGAGTTTGCTACAGCCTTGCTTCTTCTCCAGAGCACACCTTTTTGACAATGAATCTCCCAATTTTAGTGTCTTTTGCTATCCAGGTAGGCTGAGAATTCCACAAATTATCAAGTCCTGTCTTGTTTAACAATTCTTCCTTCAATCTATCTCTTTACTCTCGCATTTTACTAGAAACCACAAGAAAACCAGACCTTACTTTCAACACTTACTTAGAAATTTCCTCAATTAAATACCCAATTTCATCACTTTCTTTTTCCCCACATGGTAAAAAACACAATCCAGCTACATATTCTGCCATTAAGTAACCAAGATCATCTTCCCTCAAGTCTCCAATAACACGCTACTCCTTTCTTTCTGAGCCCTCGTCAATGGTAGTCTAATTATAGTAGTCTATAATTTATATATGGTAGTCTAATTTATACCACTATCCAGTTTAGGATGCAGATTATTCTCAAAGATAACATAGATCCTCTACTGTGCTCTTTTTCCCACCAGATTCTACCAATTACCCAATTCCACAGTCATTTCCACATTTTTAGGTATTTCTTACAGCATCACTATACTTTCAAGTTCCACAATATCAGTTTCCTATCACTGCCATAACAAACAGACATGAAGTTTTTTACTTAAAATAACACAGATCTAATACCTTACCCTGCTGGGGGTCCAAAATCATTCAATCTTTTGACTAAGGTTGATGTGTTAACAGGGCTGGTTCCCACAGGAGGCTCCAATGGAGAATTTATATTTCTGCCTTTTTCACCTTCCAGAGTCTACGTACATTCTTTACTTCATGATTCCCTTCTCATATCACCCCCAAATCTTGCTTTCATCATCACATCTCCTACTACTGCTCTTATCCTTCTGCCACTCTTTGTTAAAGATGGTTGCCTTTACACTGTGCCCACCCAGGTAATCCAGGATAATCTCCCCATCTCAAAGTGCTTAATCACATCAGCAAAGTTCTTTCTACCATGGAAGGTAACATATTTGTAGATTTCATGGATTTAGACGTGAATACTTGAGAGGGCCCGTATTCAGTCTACAACACAGAATAGTTTTCTTGACTTTTCAGGCTCCTAGCGGCAGATTTTATTCCTTGCCTTGTGACACTCTATCTTCAAAGTCAGCAATGGCCAGTTAAATTGCTCTTACATGGCATCACTCTGACACAAATCCTACCAACACATCACCTTCTTTGACTCTGACTCTTCTGCCTTCCTTGTCCACGTTCAAGTACCCTTGTGATTACACTGGGCCACCCAGATAATCTACAATACTATCCATGATTTAAGATCAACTGATTAACAATCTTAATTCCAACTGCAACTTTAATTCTCACTTGCTATATAACATATTTATAGTTTCCTAGAACTAGGACACGGACATCTTTGTGGGGGGCTCTTATCCCACCTGTCACATTATCAAACTTAAAACTCTTAGGTAAGTAACAAAACCCAGCTTCAATTGCTATACTGGAAAGGTCTGATTCTGATAATTTATTCACATATTAAATACTTAATGTACCACGCACTAGTGATACAAAAATTTAAAAAGTAAGAGAACAAACTGCAAATTTGTCAAAACTGTAAGCTGAGATCTTAGCAATGAACTATGGCTACACCTCAACACAAAGCAATATAACTAGTGCTTCATGCTTACTCTAGAAAGGAATCCTTGGGTTCTAGGGATCTTTAGACACTGCTGATGGGAGTGTACACCAGTGTAGTTATTGTTGAACTAATTTGGTGGTACCCGAACAATTTTAGTATACACATATTCTATGATAATAAAATTTCTGCTTTGAGGACAGAAACCAAATAAATTCTTACTTTAACCCCTAAAGGGCATTTTCCTTGCATCTTTGCATGGCTATCTGCATGGCTGTGAGCTGGAAACAGTCTATGCTGGTACCCATCTAGTATGAGAATGTATAGATAAAAAAATGTCTTATATGAGAAAAACATGAAGAAATTCAGAGCAGGACAACAAAAACTGATTAAAAAACAAACTGTTATGTGGTTTATTGCCATAAATTATCATTTACACAATATAAAAATACAAACAAAATAAAATGTATTTTAGAGGAACACATAGAAAGGATATACATCAAACACATTAAACACATTAACTTGATGATCTATTGAATAAGGTGTATGATTAACATATTCATCAGCATCTGAGGTGCCCACCACTCCCCAAAAAATAACAAGAGGGAAGAAAAAGAAAGGAAGTGAGGACAGAGAAAGAAGACAAAGTAAAATACAGAAAGAATTCATGAGTAGAATAGACTTGAGGATTGTGGCAAATGAAAAAAACTTCAGGCAAAGAGAAATGGATTAGCAAAAATGGATAGAATAGGGGCCATCAAACTTTTCCTATAAATGCCTAGATAACAAATATTTTAGACTTTGTGGGTCATGTGTTCTCTATTATAAGTATCATATAGTGTGAAAATAGCCATAGGTAATATATGAGCATGACTGTGTCCCAATAAAACTTCATTTATGGAAAATGGGACTTGAATTTCACATAGTTTTCATATGTCATGAAATATTATTCTTTTGACTTATTTTTACATTAAAAATGTAAACATCTCAGCAGGTGAGCCATCCCAAAACAGAAGGCTGTGTCCCAACCCTAGTATAGAAGTTAGAAGGTGCTAAGAATCCATCACTTTGACTAGAACAGCAACTTTTTTTTTTTTTGAATGCATGCATCAAATTTATGTACACACACACACACACACACACACACGCACATGTGCACAAAAAAGCATGAATGGGTGATAATTAGGAAGAGGAAAATGTGATTAATGTTTTATTCTTTCAGATATTTAATAGAATTATTGTAAGAAGTATAGATAATAACATCAATGAATACAACATATATTTTCTGTAAATGAAATAAAAACATCAACTTCTTAATGAATAAAAGTTTACTCAGTAATTATTGATACTTTTATTTCAGATATCTTGAGAAATTTATTATTTACTTATTCATTTTTTTGAAATAAGTTTTTTTTAAAGATGTTATTTATTTATTTGTGACAGAGAGAGGCACAGGCAGAAGGAGAAGCAGGCTTCCCCCTGAGCAGGGAGCCCAATGCAGGACTTGATCCCAGGATCCTGAGATCATGACCTGAGCTGCAGGCAGATGCCCAACTAGCTGAGCCACCCAAGAGCCCCAATCCTGCGAATTTTAAATGAGAACAATTCTTGTGGTTAATTTTGGATTATTATACTCAATACTACCAAAAATATTTGCTAGTATATGTAAACTAATGAACTTTAACTTTCTCCTACTCTTTCCTAGGTGGGTTCTAAAAATTAGCAAAGGCAACTTCTTTGATAGTATACCCTGGGATATGGAAATCTTTTGTCTTCTCTACCATGTTTGCATATCACAAATGTATCTTTTATACCTCTAGGTTCTGGGCTCTGGAAATGTGTTATAAATCAACAGCAACAAAACCAGCAACAATGAAACCACAAAACTTCAGACTAAAAATTTGGCTTAATTCATAAAGCTGAAGAACACTGTGAACATTAATGAAATGGGCTTTGGAATTTTACATGCCTCCTTGGATGAAACACATATCTGAGACAATAGGAGTGGCAGTACCTGTGGAATTTTACTAGTCCCCATGCCTAAACCCCAGTCCAATCACATTCAGTCCTCTAAGAGGAGGATCCATTTGTTAAAGGTTTTCAGGTAATTCTAATCTGTAGGCTGTTTGAGAAGCATCTTGGCTGGGTCTCAAACTACCAAGTAGAAAAATGTATCCATAAACTGTAGTCTGAGGAGACTGGAGAGAAATAATTGGCACATCCTGCAAGTGAATGGATTTTGAAAACTTTGACCTTTCCTCAACTGTGTGAGGAATGAGAAATGGTACCAATAAGCCCATGGAGGCTTTTTATTTTAATTGAAGAGAACTAAGTCAGCATGTAGTTCATATTCTTGAGAAGGCAGTTTACCTTCTACTTCTTCCTAGGTCCTGATTTTTTCATTAGGGCCTCCCACAGCCTTGACTAGCTATCAATGCTTGAAGCTGCACATTTGTATTCAGATCATGGCTGAAGTAGACAACATAGTAAGCATTCGTGACACACTCAGTATTTGTGACAGACAGTAATCTAGAACTCACTGAAAACCAGTACTTCTACAACCCTAACTAAAAGATGTAAATTTGTATATAAAAATATTTGAAGAATACACTATACATGCCTTCATTTGGGTTTATAGCCTTCTTGAGGTTTCATAGATAAATTTCAGAGTTTTCTGAATTCTCTTAAACTATATTTAAAAAGGCCTTAATTTTATTTATTTATTTATTTATTTTTTAGACATTTTATTTTATTTTTTTTTAAGATTTTTTTATTTATTTATCAGAGAGAGAGAGGGGGAGAGAGCGAGCACAGGCAGACAGAATGGCAGGCAGAGGCAGAGGGAGAAGCAGGCTCCCTGCTGAGCAAGGAGCCCGACATGGGACTCGATCCCAGGACGCTGGGATCATGACCTGAGCCGAAGGCAGCTGCTTAACCAACTGAGCCACCCAGGTGTCCCAAAAAGGCCTTAATTTTATATGAGTTTTATACATATGAGTTTTCTACATATGATGATATATTTTATCATATATGATATATGAGATATATTTATTATTATTATATATTAATTTTATAATACATACTTAATATAATATATATTTACATTTATATAGATGGGAAGAGAGAAGAGGGATCATAGTTTTTATTAAATGCTAAAATGTCCATAAGTGCTCACTACTCTTGTCTCCTACCTACTACTCCCCACCAAAAACAAAACCCCAAACCAGAAGCAGTAAGGAAAGAAAAAAAAGGAAGCTGCTATGTGAGATACTCTTAATTCTAAAATCCAAGTATGGATTAAGCTAGACCATAAGAAAACTGCACCATGATCATGTAATTATGGTTCCATGTATCCTTACTTAAACTGAATTTTGCTTTGACCCTGATGCCATAAAGCAGCTCTATGAAATTTTTTGTATCCTGTTTACTAATGATGATTTTCACTCCATTGTATCATGTACATTCTTATTTTAGTCGCTGTGGAAATTTTCTCTTTGATCTGAGTATTAGGAATTGTACTATTTCTTGGTCCTCCTAAGGATCTGACTTGTTTATTCTTCTAGAGTATATTAAATTTTTCAAGTGATCATTTTTGTTTTAGTATCAGCATTCAGAAAGGACTCCCTGCAAAGAAGAGAGCTCATCCCTAGATATAAAACTGGAGTAGAAGATCAGAGTTGACACATGAGAAAGACTGATGATAGTGAGTCATCCTGGTCTCCAGTAATCATTTTTGAAGTTGCTTCTACTCATAACCGTGTGAGCTGGAACTCCCTGCTGAATGACAGAACAGGTTCTAAGGCCCATAGGTTAGCTAATTCTACCTATAACATTAAAGTATTCCCATACTTAGCATCCCAGATACAGTGATGCTAAGAAGAAATTCATTAAACAGCAAGCTCCTCAGAGAGGAGACAAAGAGAAGCAATTTTAAAGGCTCCAACTGTTTTCCTCCCACTGAACTCTTCAGACTTCAGTATTTGAAGACCAATTTTCTTTTACTTTAAAAAAAATCCTGGTAGCACAGGAACAAGGAATGGAAAATTAGCTTTACAGTTGCAGTGAGAAATTATTAGAGTCCCATTTCCTAAATTTTTTTTAATATTTTATTTATTTATTTGACAGAGATCACAAGTAGGCAGAGAAGCAGGCAGGGAGAGAGAGGAGGAAGCAGGCGCCCCGCTGAGCAGAGAGCCTGATGTGGGACTCGATCCCAGGATCCTGAGATCATGACCTGAGCTGAAGGCAGAGGCTTTAACCCACTGAGCCACCCAGGCACTCCCCCTAAAAGGTTTTGTTAAATATATAGTATATGCACTACTGAGTTACATGTTTGTTTTACAAAAGAGTCTGATCTCACTATCTTTTCAAAAGATCTTACCAATGCTACCAAGCTCTGAAAGTGTATCCATTCAGTGACCATCACAACACTGTCAAGATATGATTGACACATAATGTTTGTATTCAATTTGTGTGCAATCCTATTTGAAAAGAGGGGAAATTGGCTGATGACTCTCTTGAATGCTTTTCTCTTAAGGATTACACTATTGTTGGGAATAAGATCTTGTTAAGTGGAAAATAAACTTTCTTTTCTTTTCTTGTTTTTTTCTTCCTTTCTTTTTTTTTCCCCCCATAAAGTACTGTTAGCTCTAGAAAAGATCACCATCCAGACAGCCTGAGTAAACACAGCTGGGCTGTTGAGGAAACAATTAGTGAGAGTGGATCATGACGATAAATATGACCTGAAGAGAAAAAAGTCTCAGCTTTCAGCTTTTAATATTTGAAGTGTGCTTTCTATCTAATGATCAGGATGCCTTTGAGGGATTGCCTTTAATTTTCTTTTAGAGGTAGAAGAAACAGAGCTTCATGGAGTTGTAGGCACTGGGTTACTGCATTTTAGAAAGATTTTCAAAATCGGAGATTATCTTCTATGGTAATTATAAAACCTTGGAATGATTTTTTGGTAGACCTCCTTCTCTGAAATTGTTACAAGGCATCAGATTCAGTATCTTACACAAATTTATTTCATTTATTTCTCAAAAAACTACAGAGTAGACTTATTTTTTATAACTTAAAAAAATAAATGTTTTATTTTTCAGTAATTTTAGGTTTATCGAAAAATTGCATAGTAAGTACAGAGAGTTCCCCTACATTTCCTTTTTATGGTACTCTCAAAGTCCCTCCTATAATTAATAATTTGCATTAGTTCAGTACATTTGCTATAATTTGATGAATCTCTATAATACATTATTATTTACTAAGGTCCATAGTTTACCTTAGCGTTAATACTTGGTGTTGTACATTCTGTGGGTTTTGACAAAAGCAAAATGTCATCTGTCCACCATTATAGTATCATACAAAATAATTTCACTACTTTAAAAATGCTCTGTGCTCTGCCAATTCTTCTCTCTACCTGTTCCCTCAGGCCCGGAACAACCTCTCATCTTCCCACTTTCTCCATAATTTTGCCTTTCTTCAGTATTTCACATAGTTGGAATCATACAGTATGTAGCCTTTTTTTCTGGCTTCTTTTGCTTAACAACATGCAGCTCCACTTTCCCATGTTTTTTCATGGTTTGATAGCTCATTTCCTTTTATCACTGAATAACACTTCACTGAATGGATGTACCAGAGTTTGTTTATCCATTCACTTACTGAAGGCTATTTTAATTTCTTCCAGTCTTTGGCAACTAGCTTTGTAAGAAACTCGCAAATGGTCTTCCATAGTGGCCGTACCATTTTGCATTTGCCTTAATAATGAGTGAAAGTTCTTGATGCTTCACATCCTTGTCAATATTTGTTGGTGTTAAGTGTTTTGGATTTTAGCCATTCTAATACATGTATTTTATTAGTGTTGGGGAAGATTTTGTAATATTGAAGTGGTTAAAAATATGGGCTTTACAGTAGCCAGGGTTACTAGTATTACATTTAGACTCTGATACTTCCTAGTTGTATGATCTTCAGTGAGCTCCTTAAAGTACTGACTCAGTTTCCTTATCTTTAAAATAGAGTTAATGATAATACCTACTCTGTAGAGTTATTACAGAAAAAGAATGAATTGATATGTTTGAAGTACTTAGAATAGTGTCTGGAATGTCATAAACGTCCATGAATGATAGCTGATAAAACTGACATGATGTAGCTAATTGAAATGAGAAAAATGTGTTTTGCTAGTTTAGAAGGTACTGCATCCAGGAAATAATTTCATGTTTGTCTCCTGAGCTTATGTTCTTTTCAACATTCTATGAGGCCTCTTAAGTTGATATATACATGGAAAGATAGTGCCCCCATTTTAAAAATTTCTTGCATTTCTATTCAAGTGTGAAGCAATTAAGTCACAGCTGTACATTAATCCAGAGTTCAAGTTGCCTTAAAAAAAATGAAGCCATCAGAGTGTATCTTAAGGGCCTTCTCCTCTTCTCTTTTTGCTAATTCATATCCCTTGTCTGTTTTCATTGCTCATGGCGCTCATCCTTCTTCTCTGGCTACCCAGAGAGCCCTGCTGGCCCTGTCCTTTCATCCAGTGTTACATAATATACCTATTAAAGAATCCCTGAAGATTGTCTATTCGGGTGTTTTATTGTTACTGTTATTACATTAATTTTATTTTATGAAGGTTTGTAATAGAAACAATGTCACCTATCTTCACATATTTCAAGCTTGTTAATTATAGGAGTGGTTTCAGTAAGTTTAAATGAGTACATTTGCCCTGTACACAGGAGACTTAGCTAAATTTCTAGCTTCCTATCTTATTTATCTTTTTATCATACCGCACCTGCCATGTCCCTCAGTATACATTCGTCACTTGGAACATATGTAGATGACCAAAATGACATAGTTTGGGCCCGCCAACTCAGAAGGGATAGGCAAAATCAATCATACACCACAAAGGTGGGGGCCTTTCCTCCTGAAAGAGAACATCAGGACAGAGAGAGCCCACTGGATTGCCGAGACCTGGCAGGGCAGTGTTATCTCCTCCCCGCGGGACAGTCTGAGGAGCTGTTCCGTTGTGCAGCTGCCAATGGGAACGTTACGGACTGCTCACACTACTCTGTCAACAGAGGTGACATCTTCGTTACATTCCTAAAGTTCATTATTTTTGCAGAAAATTGATAAGCTAGCATTTCAGTATATGTTCATAATTCATTTTGCTGGCTCTTAAGACATTAATTTAAAATCAATTGCATATCATTTACTTGTCATATTAGTACTTTTCCCAAAGAACTGGAGCTCATCCCATCAGAAGTGTCATTATTTAGCTGTTGTGCTATTGCTCTTCTAGCTCAGATGAAAAATCTCAACTATGTAATACAATTACCTGCTTTTTTTTTAGGTGGAATGCTACAAGCTCAATTTCAATTTTTATCAGTGCCTTGGGGTCATCGTTTTGAACAAGGCATATTCAATGTGTGATGAGATGATGGGCAAATATTATTACAGTATGTAAAACAGCTTGTTTACAACCTCAAAAGACACAGTATTTCCTCTTTGTGGTATATACATTTACGTGTGTGGGTGCACAAGTGTCTGATCTCTTAATTTCCCCTTCTTCACTCACAGCTATGGCTTTTTATTGCTTTTAGTGTCTTGTTTATACCAGTTACCTTTATCTCATCTTTTAATTATTTTAGTATGTTAAAGTTTGAGAAGAAGTCTTGAAATATTCACAAACCCTAGAGTTAAATAGACCAAATGAACAATTTCTTTCCTGTAATCTTCTATCCTACTTGACCATTGGTTTTCTCAGAAGCATACTTTTGGAATACGTAGTTTCGAATCTTGGGCATTCTAAGAGATTAAGTCTTTATAAGATACTCTAAATTTAGATTGAAAGATGCTGGTTTGAGTTGCGGCCGGCCCTGTTGTTTACATGGTCTGATAGTGTGGCTAGAGAATTTGCTAAACAGTAGCTGATATTACTATCCCAATGACTATATTTGCCTTAGCTTTCTTTTGAGGAGAAAGCATGTGTGGACAATCTAATAGTTTCCTATCATTGCTGTGACTCTCAAGGAACACAAGGTATGTGACGATAATCCGTAAACTACAATAAGCCACAAAAATGTCAAGTTTGTCTTCTCTACACTTTCATGTAGTTGGCCCTCTTCCAGACCTTTGAGGTTGCCAGAAATTAGAAATAAAATTACATTGGTTGTCAAAGGGCTATGTGTTTCACTGGCATACATAATTTGACTTCTATTTGTGGGTTTTTTTTTTCCCCCAAATATGCACATTCTTTGGACCCTGGGAGCCTAGAAAGAAAGAAAGAGAAAAAAAAAAAAAAAAAAAAAAAACACGACACCATCTCTCTTCCCTCCCATTTCTTCCTACTTGATTAGGGTTTAATGGGGTCATGGATATTGGATGCTGGCCAGGGTTGTGGCCTGCTAAGTGGCTGACACTGCTGAATAAATCATATTAAATCAGGCCAGTGCAGGTGTTCAGGAAAGGAGAGAGAAAACACATTCCTCCTTGACTAACATCTTTTTCCACTGGGCCCCAGGCCAACATCACAGTTTGTCAGTCCTGTGGCAGCTGCCATAAGCCCTTCTTGCTGGTGAAGCTCTGTGGGATTCCAGCTCTAATCCTGCTCCTGCTGGGAATTCCACCCTTTGGAGGGTCCCTGCGCCCAAAGGGACTTTGCAAGAGTTCGTTATAGACCTGATCACAAACTTCAAAGTCACGAAGTCTCACCCATTGTGCATCTGGAGCTTTGTCTTGTACTAAGCACTAAGCAGGTTTTGGAGTAAGTTGTCCCTCCCTACACACTCAGTGGCATGCTCAGGAGAAAGATAAACACATATAGGTAGAAAAATATAATGCACAATGATGCAATATGGACAAAAGATTTTTTGTTTCATCTAGTCTGAGCTGGATTAAAGTTTTGGTAGAAAAAGCAATATTGGAGCTGGAATTTGGACGAATACAAAGAAACAAGGAATTCTAAACCCTCTGTATACCACTGAAGGCCTATCTCCCAATTCTCATCATTTTACAAGAATGCATTGTTTGTTGCCTGACATCTTCAGACCTTTTCTCCCTAATCCCCTTCAGCAATCTTTCCTACTCATCCAAATTGTCACCTGTGACATCTGCCTTCACATACACAGATGACTCCAGAGCCCAGCTTTTTAAAAAAGATTTTTAGCTAATTGGATAGGACATAAAGGTCAATGGTTCAATTATTATCCTGGGACTCTAAGAGGACTTGACTGTAGTGAGACTTGGCTTTCAAGTGTCTTGGCCTAAAATCCTCACTGAAGCTGAGATTTCATTCATTTTATCAAGTCCCGTTAGCATGATTCACTAGAAAAAATTTATCTGTTGCCCTTGACAGTCCCAATCTTCTTGCAAATATTCCACTGAAATATTTCCTATTTTACTTTAAATCTCTTTTGCTTGTTCTTCCCTAATAGCCTGAGGGTTTAAAGCTTTTTCTTAATCACTTAACCTGGCATTGTATTACGGTAATCAGTGATCTGTGTCCTGAGTTTCTTTCCACTGCTTAAGTTCACATACTCCAAATAATAACCAATGTTCCTTTACCCCTGTGTGGGCCACATCCACTCGGTGCTTTCCTGCATGCTGAGAGCTCTGTTCTATCCTGACGATATTTTGCAACTGAACACAAGCTGGAGTTCAATACTTTATCTACCTATCAGGGCTGTGTATGACAGAATTTCACCTAGGTTTTTCGGTCCGGGGGTAAGTAAAGCAATTTGAGAGACAGCAGTATGAGTAGACATAAAAATGAAAGATGTAACACCACTGATGTCAGGGGATGGGAACCCCATGAAGAAAGGGACTATGTTTCTTTCATCTCTTACCTGAGCTCCTGTTCCAGTGACTTACTCATCTTACTTCATTAATTACTTAATTTAATTTAATATTCATTTAATTAAATGAACTAAAACAAAGCTGACTGTTCAATTAGTTATTTATCCAAGTGAGCTAATTATAGATAGAAAGATCAAATAATAGGCAGATAGTTTTTTTAAAAGAAGAAAAATAAGAAGAAAGCAAGAAGTCTTAAGGGAGCAGATGGGAAGAAATGACTGGACAAATCCTTTGGGTTTCGGAGCCAAGCTAAAGCTGTTATTTTTAGGCTTTCTAGGAGGTTAAAGGTGAAGAGGGATTTATTAAAACTGCCAACCCAGCAAGCATGCTATCTCAAAATCCAAATTATATTTATTTTTTAAAAATGCTGCCCAAATGAAACTGGCTTTTTCCACTCTCCTCTCACATACATATAATCTCTTCTTCCTTTCATTTTCATATCCCAGAGATCGACATACCTGTCTTATCTCATCTCCTAAACTATAACATCTTTGAAGGCAAGCTTCACGGCTAATTGCTATCTACTTTTCGCCTCTTCCTCTCCTCTGTAATGAATGGTTCAGTGCCTGCCCATCCATGGGAGCACAGGGAGTGCTGCTGGAAGGGATGGGAGAGGAATGGCTGTAGCCATTCCCTGGGGAGTGCGGCGGAGAGCTCTCAGACAAAGCCTGATTAGGAAGGCACCAGAACAAGGCCAGGTTCCTAAGGAGACATGCAGTCTGCCTGCCGACTGACCTTCCTTTATGCCAATCTTCTCCCAACATTTTGAACCTAAAAGGAAATAGACTACCTTTGATTAGTTTTTAAGGAGGTGCCCCATAAAAGAGCCTGCTATGGTGCCAAAACTTTTCCATGAAATACAGTTGTAACCGATGGCTCTTCTTAGTATTTTATTGGTGCACTTTAAAACACTTACTGGACAAAACATTGCAGAGGTTCACTCTTTCTGGTGTATATCAGGGCTGTGCTAGACACCTAGATATTTTACTAAATTAAATATAGGATTTAAAATAATGTACTTTTTTGGTGTAGGTGTTAACATGAATGGACTTGAATTTCTGATCCATTCAAAAATTTTAAGTCTGTACTTTAATGTACTAAGCATCCAAGGGTATATAAAGTGTAATTTTTGATGGATTATTTATTCATAAAATGTATCCTGCATAACTGAATAAACTATAAATACTCTAGTAAATGTTGACCTATTGGTTTAGTAATTGTATTTTTTTTTAAGATTTATTTATTTGAGAGAGAGAGTGTGCACAAAGAGGAGGAGTGGAGGGAGAGGGAGAGAGTGAATCTCAAGCAGATTCTGCCCTGGGCATGGAGCCAGATACAGAGCTTGATCTCAAGACCCTGAGATTAGGACCTGAGCCAAAACCAAGAGCTGGATGCTTAATGTACTGAACCACCTAGGCACCACTCATTATTGTTTTTCTTACAGTATCATTATTACATTAAGGTTGAGGGTCATTGATGAGTTTGAACACCCAATGAGTATCAGCTTATCCTTATGTTCCAAAGGGAGAGAGTATAATACTGACTGGGCAGTTACACTGCCTAAGCCCCCGTACTTCTAAAATATATAACTTGAGGGACGCCTGGGTGGCTCAGTGAGTTAAGTGGCTGCCTTCAGCTTAGGTCATGATCCAGGGTCCTGGGATCGAATCCCATATTGGGCTCCTCACTCAGCAGGAAGCCTCCCTTCGCTTGCCTCTCCCTCTGCCTGCTGCTCCCTGCTGCTGTGCTCTCTTTCTGACAAATAAGTAAGGAAAACTTAAAAAAAAAAAGTAACTTGCACATATAGTAAGTTTACTTGGCCTCTTTGGCGTCAGTTTCTTTATCTATAAAATAGGGATCATGATATCTTATTTCATAGAACTAAATGAATCCAAGTAAAGCTCCAGACTTCAAGGAGTAGCAGCACTCCAGTTTACTTCCCTTTCTTAACAGTTAATGTTGTATTGGCTACAAAGTCATTATGACTGATATGTTTGACTTGAATTTCTATGTTCTTGTTCTGTTTTCCTCATCCTAGAACTTTAATTTCAGTCCCCCCCTCCCCGCCTTGAATCTGAGATTTTTGATCATGACTTTGATTAGAAAGGTTATAGAAAAGCTGTGACTCATCCGTGAAAGAGTATGTATCTATTATTATATATGTAATACTATAATATAATATGTAGTAAAATATAAATACATCGAAATTTTTAAAAGATTTTGTATTTATGTATTTGACAGAGGGAGAGAGAACACAAGCAGGGGGGCAGCAAAGGGAGAAGAGGGAGCAGTCTCCCCGCTGAGCAGGGAGCCTGATGCAGGGCTCAATCTCAGGACCCCGAGATCATGACCTGAGCCAAACGCAGATGTTTAACTGATAGGCATCCCAATTCACAGCAATTTAAATATAATTTTAATATTCTGGAATGGGAGATGGACCAGAGAAATATGAATTTCCTTTCACCGATGGGGTTCTATGATCCTTGATTAATCTGTAGAAATTAATCAAATATTTATTTAGTAAATTATTCAGTGGTGGGGCGCCTGGGTGGCTCAGTGGGTTAAGCCGCTGCCTTCAGCTCAGGTCATGATCTCAGGGTGCTGGTATCGAGTCCCGCATCGGGCTCTCTGTTCAGCGGGGAGCCTGCTTCCCTCTGTCTCTCTCTGCTTGCCTCTCCATCTACTTGTGATTTCTCTCTGTCAAATAAATAAATAAAAAAATAAAAAAATAAAAAAAATTATTCAGTGGTTACAGTTACACACACCTCAAATAATAATTTAGGAGTTTAAAGTCACTAACACTATTTGAAAAGGGCATCAATTACTTTGAATTGCTATTTCAAAACCAAACCTTGCAGTCTACAGGAACTAAAACATAGCACCCCATTATAAACCAGTAGAAATGTCCCTGCATTGATATTTTAACCTGAATGCTCCCCATAGTAATGGCTAACCTAATTATAAGAAAATAAATACCTGTATTTCTGTTAGAAAATAGGAATACTAATTTTTACTGTTCCTATTTTACTGGTTGGGAAAATCATCAGATAAGATAATTTCTATAAATTCCCTGTACATATGAAAAAGACTGTAATCAATACAATATAATAGAACAGACAGTATAATTAACAGAAGATACAATTGGAGGAAGGATATTATAAGATAGGCAGTGGGTAATTAAGTAAATCAATCTCATATTTCAAATTATAATAATTTGATAATTTATTATCTTTTGTAGTTTCTACTCAGGCTTTCCATTGCAGAGCTGAACCAACAAGAAAATGGAATCATAAATTAAGTTTCACAAACTACGTCGCAATTTTGCAAAGACCTCTAATGAGCGATTTGTCAGACTTCTGCTACTCTGTTTGGCTCACTGTCAAAGTAACAACAGCCACCCCCTACTGAAAAATGGCAACCAATGGATCCACAGTGAATTCTTACCTTCAGAAAACTAGAGATTTTGTTTTGGAAAACATTGCAGTTTTACCACATATCTATCTCTCAACAAACACCATTTGATATTTAACCACAGTGCTATTCTGCATTATTGTTTACTAATTATAAATATATATTACCAATATCTTCTACATTTACATACATATGTATTTTATTCTCTTCTGCTTTCCCTCTACCGTAGTATTTCTAGTTTGAATTCCAGCAGAATTAACAATAAGAGTCTGACCACACTTGACTTCTCAGCAGTTCTTTGAATTGGATGGAAAATAGTCACCCAAAGCTCATTTTTCTAAATGTTCACTACCTTGGCAACACAAAGTGTAAGTAGGGTTTGTACATTCTCCCATTCAAACTGAAGTTCTGACAATAAGTTGATACTAAGATTAATTTTAATTCACAGTATGCAATTATTTTTATGCAAGGGACAATGGGATGCTTTATATGTTCAAAGTGCTAAAGAAATTTTTAGTCACTGAGCAGGGTCATGTTGTGGAAATGGGAGTATGAATACCAGAATCTGGGACTCTTTTTTTTCCTCTAGGTAGGGCTATTAAGTATGTTAGCTGGATGTTCATTCTCACAATAGTAGCTGGAATGAGGCTTTTCTCCTTTTTGTGCACAATGGAGCTAGAAAATATTTAGGTTTGAAATAAAAGATTTTGCAAATCTGAACAATTTTTAAAAATCGTTCAGAGTTACAGTCTTATGTAGAGTGATGCCCCCACAATGGTTTATAATCACTGAAAAACAAGTCTTTTAAGAAGGCACATTGAATAGCATCACCCTTTTCTTTCCATGGTAATGATTTAATTTGAGAACCTAAGACCCATAATAAAACCTATTTCTGTGAACACACACACACTTTAATCTTATTTCAAAATTGCACAGTGGTCAGCCTGGTGAGAAGTGCAGGTATGTGATAATTCTCCATATTAAATTTTACATTTCACCAAATTGCCTTGGCAGCAAAGTTTAGAGTAGTTTGGAATAGGTGTGTGTGTGTGTGTGTGTGTGTGTGTGTGTGAGAGAGAGAGAGAGAGAGAGAGTGTGTGTGTGTGTGTAAAAGAGAATGTGGTGGTATCAGAAACTATAACATAGTTGAGTTTGAGTATGTTAGTGCAGGTAAGAAAGCGTATTGGTCATGGCAGTAAAAGCAAGAATGAAGATGACGGATGTAAAGGATGGTGTGGAGTTGGCCAAGAGACATAAAGAAATATGTTTTGTATAATATATTTTTTTTTATGTTTAAAAGAATACAACACCAAGCCAGAACCATAATATTCTCTATGGACCATTTTCTCTTAATAAAAAGTAACTATAGGATTACATACACACACACATATTTATGTGCACTTCCGATTATAATATACAATAAAACCTGTGATGATGAGGTATAATGCTTATTATTGTTTATTAACACAATGTAATGAAATGATTAGGCTAGTCTAAGTAACTAACTAGCCACAAAGAGTTCCAGGTCAGCACATGTGATGCAACAATATTCTGATCCAGCCACAGTCTGCCTTCACTTGATAGTAGTTTTGCACTCATTTTAAAATATGAAAAATCAACATTTCTAGGGTCTGTAGCTGCCTGGGATTCTAAATCAATTTTCTTTTTCTTTTTTAAAGATTTTATTTATTTATTTAACGGACAAAGATCACAAGTAGCCAGAGAGGCAGACAGAGAGAGAGGAGGAAGCAGGCTCCCTGCTAAACAGAAAGCCTGATGTGGGGCTTGATCCCAGGACCCTGGGATCTGACCTGAGCCTAAGGCAGAGGCTTTAACCCACTGAGCCACCCACGCACCCTCTAGATCAATTTCTATCAGCACAAGTTGGGAAAATTTGATCCAGAATGATGTGAAGAGCCAGCCTATATCTCTATTCATCTTAGGAGCTGGGGTGGCCTATCAACTGTCCCTCCCATCCCAACCAACACTTTGAGTCACTGAGAACCAGACGAGGCAGAGAAGAGAAGATAATTATCAAATCAATTTATATCTATCCTAAAATTATCACTGGGGTTTTACCATATCACTAAAGTCACCAATGGAAAATATTAAAATCAAGGAGGATGCGGAGAAACTGTAACACTTATATCCCACTGGTGGGAATGTAAATTGGTAAAACCATGTTGGAGAGGAAAGCAACTATATCTCATAAAACTCAAGGTCTCATAATTCTGTATCAAATTATATAACAGGGACAAATGATTAACTGTCCTAGCTCACTTGGGACTAAGGGGTTTCCCAGGTATGAGATTTTCAGTGCTTAAAAAAAGAAAGAAAAGTGGGACAAGTTGACTTCTCTAAGAGTTGTGAGAATTGTGGTCTATGAGCACAAGAAAGCATGACTATGTGTGTCCACTGTAGATAATTAACCAATACCACTAACAACTTTAACATTCATTAATAAAATAAGAATGTATAAACCAATAGTTATGTTCAGAAAATGAAATAATATAGAGGAGCAAAAATATACATGACATAAAAACACGCTGAATTTAAAAAACAAAATATTGAGTAAAAACATTAGAGAATGTTGCAATTAAATAAAATCTACATAACATTTTTAAAATTGTAAAAGAATAGTATGTTGTTTAAGGATATTAAAATGGAATTCTCATACATTTCTGGTAGGAATGTAAAATTATGTAACTGCATTGGAAAATAGTCTAGAAGTTCCTCAAATGGCTAAATGTAGAGTTATCATATGATCCAACAGTTCCATTCCCAGGTATATACCCAAGAACAATGAAAATATGTCCATGCAAAAAACTGTTCATGAATCTCCATAAGAGCAATATTTATATTAGCTAAAAGGCGGAAATAACCTAAAATGTCCACAAACTGATGAATGAATAAGGTATGATATATCCATATATTGAAATACTGCAATACAAAGAAACAAAGTCCTGATACATGTTACAACATGACAGAACCCTGAAAACATATTAAATGAAACAAGTTAGTCTCATATAACCACATATAGTATGAATCCACTTATATGAAATATCCACAAATCTTTAAAGACTGATTCATGGGTGAAAGGATGATGGAGACTTGGGAGTTAAGGTTAAAGAGTATGAGTTTCTTGCTAAGGTAACAAAAAAGTGTTCCAAAATTAACTGTACTGATGGATACACAACTTACATTAATATACTAAAAGCCACTGAATGATATACTCCAGATTTTGGAGGTATATGATATGTGCATTGTATCTCAGAGAAGTTGTTTAAAAAAATACAAAGTGGCTTTTGGTGATAAAAATCACTAATCCAGAATAATGACCTCTGAGGCAGAAGGAAGAGAATGTGGGGAGTGGGTCTGACAGACTTTCCAATATGTTGACAGTTCTTTGTTTTCCAATTTGGTTTATGTATACATGGATATTTGTTATATTATTCTTTGTAGTGTTTTGTATGTTTCAAATGTTCAAATGGACATTCTAATGTCCGTCAGATTTTTTCATGCTGGGAGATTAGAATACCACTTCTTACTAAATTTTTTCATTCTGTGCCATTTTCTATGGATACCATTTTGGCGATTTCTGAAATTAACCTTCATTCTAAACCTTTCATATTTGTAGTTCTTATCTTTACTACTAGAGTATAAATTTTTTAAGGGGAAGACTAGATATTATGCACGGCCATTGAAAAACATAGGTAAAAGATATGAGTGAAACTGGTTTCTGTGTTTCAACAGACCATGCGAACTTAAGACTCTACTGAAGTCCTTCAACTTTTATTGTGAAGTGTTTGTCAATCTTCTTTCCCTTGCTTTTGTAATTTCCTTTCACTTTAACTCAAATATTATGGCTCATAGTGACATATTCAGGGGGGAAAAAGCCCCAAAAGTATTAGTATTAGTGGATGAAATTAATCCTATTGAGATTATGTAGCATTATACTTCAAGGAATTTGTTCTTAGAACAAATTTATAGTACTATATAATAGATGTATTTTAATAAAAGTTTTGTAGAAATTGCTTTAATATTTCTAAAATAATAACATAAAATAATGTTGAGCTGGAAAAGCAAAGATGAAGATAGTGAAGGGTAGCAAAAACGTCACCACAAAATATACTACTTTGTCACAAGCGTTATTTTGAGCCAAAGGCATTTGAGAAGAAGCAAATACAAGAAAACTTCTCAGCTCTCTCCCTATTTGTTTAACAGCAGGACATTAATTTGTAAAAGTATTTCTTCTTCCCTCTCTAACAGGAAGGACAGCAGTTAATCTCCGGGGACACTTCTAGATCCTCCACAGCCCAGAGACAGCACCAGAGTAATGTACATAATAAACCCTGCTAAAACTAGCATTTATCCACCATTAGTTTTCCTATATGTTTTTCTTCCCAGAGTTTTCCCACCTGGAAGCTCAAAGTCCCCCTTCTTTTTTTTTTTTTTTTAATTTTTTTCTCTTTTAATTTTTAAAAGTAATTTTATTTATTTCTTTGAGGGAGAGAAAAAGGGAGAGAGATAGAATGGGGAGAGGGGCACAGAGCAAGGAGTTAGACACGGGATTCCATCTCAGGGCCCCGGGATCATGACCTGGGCTAAAGGTAGGCACTTAAACAACTGAGCCACCCAGATGCCCCCAAATCTATTGTTCTTTTGTTAAGATGGTATATAAACCCAAATTCTAACCACTCCTCTGCTTTACTCATCTCTGGGTGCTCCCACGTGTGTGTACAATGCACATATTAATGGACTTCCGTTTCCTTTTCTCTTGATCATCTATTTTGTTACTCTAATTTATAGGATCCCAACCAATATACCCAAGATGAATGGAGGAAAGATAATTTTTCCTCTTCTACAATAGTCTATAGTTGTTGGGAGATCAGCCATAAGGTTTAAAAACAGAGAGTGATATAAATCATGTCAAGAACATATATACGGTATGTAGAATTTAATTTTCCCCTATCCTATATATGAAAAGAAGTAACAATTTTGATAGCATATTTTCCTACAACTTATCTTATTTTTATAATCCCTAGTATCCTTCTCTACAGAATCCTGGAGGAACCTACATCATCTATTGGGAAATAGAGAGAAGGCATACACTTTGAACCAAGACCTAGGGCCTAGTCATGGATACTTGGAACCCGCTTCAGTCCAATCAGACCACTAACTGACAACCCACTGGGATCCTTAATGCCACCAGTCATTAATACCTCAACGCTCTTTTGGAACTGTCGCATTGCCTGTCCCTGCCTTCTTCCTAAGTTACGAGGCAATGGGCAAAGGAGGAAAAAAACATTCTTACTGGCATTAAGAAGTCCTAGATTTAATTTCCTTTGCTTCTAACTGGCTGTAACACCTTGACCAAGTAACACTATCTCCCTTAACCTTAGAGTCCTCCTCCATAAAAGAGCTTAAATGATATTGACTGGAGGCTTCAACTACACTTAAGCTGATGACTTGGGTTCTAGCTCTTATTTTTAGTTGTCCCCCCTGCCTATCTGCCTTCCTTTTAATATTTGACTTCTATTCAACTTATTTATATACTTTAATTTTGACTTCTTCAAGATTTATGATTGAAACCATTGAACTCATTGTAGCTGTTCATATCCTATTCAAGTATAATTTTATTATTTTAGATTTCTTCTTTATCCTTCTACCAACATAAGATCAAACAAAAGTTATCAGACCTTTTTGACAGTGTTTCATATCTCTGTGAAGATCTATCTCTTTTCTTAGTTAGATTTCCCATGACAAGGTCTCAATATTGCTCCTAACACACACATACACCCACAAAACTAAGAAAAAATATTATTCAGAGTATGACCCATAAGATAAGCAAAACAACAACAAAAAAATAGTTGGTTAAAATCACTTTCCTCTTTACGAAGGGATAATGACCACTCACCCAATCTCAAAATAATGAAGTACATTTTATTTATTTTTTAAAAGATTTTATTTGTTTATTTGACAGAGAGACACAGCGGGAGAGGGAACACAAGCAGGAGGAGTGGGAGAGGGAGAAGCAGGCTTCCCGCTGAGAAGGGAGCCCGATATGGGGCTAGATCCTAGGACCCTGAGACCACGACCTGAGCAGAAGGCAGAAGCTTAAGAAATAAGCCACCCAGGCATCCCTGGAGTGTATTTTAATATCTTATCTCATAATATTTATTATATACAAATAATGGAAGGCAAAGCCCATATTCCTTCTAAGCTTCAGGTCTTCTATCATCTCCTTCTTCTAGAAAACTCCATAATGTAGTTGTATAAGTAAGTGAGAATTTATTTACATTCTTTTATCTGCAGAAGACAGTTTTTTTTAATGCTCTTTAGTAAAAGAAACACAGTGGCAATGTCCAGGAAAATAATAAAAATGACAATTCTTGAATATCTTCAGATGTTTGTCACAAGGGTATTGCCATGCAAATAGTGTTTGGTTCATTTTATCTTAATCACAGATCCAAATGCAAAATCCTCCAGGGCATCCTGTGCATTTGCATATATCTCTTGAGAATATAAGTGTAAATGTGCAAGAAAGGGTTGTTTTACCTCTTCAGTAAGATGGCTGTGGATTCCCTACAGACTGAGGTAGAAAGCTGGGGTAATGAGGCCTCAAGAATTAATACAGGTTCATGCCAGCAAAGGAAAGAAAAGATGTAAAATTTAGGTTCTGGAAATATATATTGAGTATTTATTCTGTTTCAGGATCTCTGCTGGAAAATTCCACAGGTTAATCACATGCCATTCCCATAACAATATTGTAAAAATCTCTTAACTTGTCCAAAGTTCTCCATATCTTAAGCAGCTGCTGCAGCTGCTTAAGAATGTAGAAACTCTCAATTTCAAATCCCATACCACTGCCCTTTAAACACATGCTGTTCTGGGTTTTATTTTTTTGAAAGCATATTTTAGGTAGATTCTCAACATTCTAAATAAAAAAAGATCAATTTCTGTCAGATTTGTTTTCCAGTATCACATTTGATCTTAGTCAAAATATGAAATGTGAAGTATGAACATACTTCAGCTTTTTATTTTCTGGAAAATTACTTGAATTAAGTCAAATGATGGGCTCTCTTATTTCTGCAGATCTAGGTCTTTGAATTTATTAATATTTTGAAGTCTAATATATAACAATACTTACTATATCATCTGCTGGTATTTACACATAGCTAATGGGTTGTCCAACCAGATGTACACAGGACAGAGCAGTGATTCTCGAAAATTTTGTATGCATCAGAATCACTTAAAGGTCTTGATGGAACATAAATGGCTAGGCCATACACCACTATTTCTATTCATTAGGTCAGAAAAGGAACCAGAGAATTTGCATTTAAATGAGTTTAGGGGTAACAAGTTTGGGGGCTTGGATGTTGCTGATCCAAGGGACCAGAGTTGATAACAACTGGAACAGGATGTTAAAGGAATGGCCTCGAAAGAACTGGTTTTTGTTTTTGTTTTTATTAGTGTGGGAGGTCAGACGGATTCAAGAGTTAACTGCACAAGATAATCAAAAGGGCCAGATTTCTTAGAGACATGTAGAAGTTGTACTGTGTGCTGGGACATTGCCAAGGCCAAAGGGAAGAAGTTAGAATATGACAGACTAAAGTGATCTGTATTTACCTTCTGTGATGGACCTCTGAGTGACAGCCAGTTACGGCAATATGTGTTTGGTGGATTGCACAAAGGTTTAATGATATCTGAGAGATGCTTTAATTTAGGGAATAGTGCTAAATTAAACTGCTGGAGTAAGAGGGTGCTCAGAACAAGACATTCAGTTGTGCTAATGCCTGAATGGCCTGTGTTACTGAAACAAGGTCTAAGCGAACTAGTCCCACAGGTAATTAAGTCGATAAGATCTTGGCAGAGTGTTTCAGCTATACTAAGATTCTTTCATCCTATCAACACTTATGGGTCAAGACAGGCCAAAGCACTGAGATCAGGATAAAACACTGTAAAATCATGTCCCTTAATATACACTGTCCTTATTGCTTCCTCTAAAATAAACATAAGAATAAAATACAAAATGTGGACAAAATTAGAGGACTTCCATTGCTTGATTAAGTCATATTCATTTAAATTCTGGATTTTAAACAAAATGTTCGAGATATTTCTCCCTATACTTTATGGCTCACTCCCTAACTCTGCCTGCCTGAGAAAAACAGCTTTCCAAGAGAGCTTATCATCTCCAGGTTACAGGTCCTCCGTTTCAGTTCTCCCCATGTGAGCATAAAAATAATAAGAAAACAATTCCCAATTTTCAAATACACAATGTGAACATGATTATCCCTATAAAGTGATAGAAATAGAACTATAATCTATGCCATTAGAATACTTTCCAGTGATTTTCCTAAGTGCAATTCTCCAGGGTTTTATGTTTAACCGAAAAAGAAGCAATTCATTCAGGTCTTCATTTTCTTTATTATTTTTTCCACCTTTATTTGTTGATTTTCTACTACCTTTTTACCAAGGCATTATACCAGATGATCAAGAACTACCTGGGATATGTAAGACAAAATAGCCAAGGGGAAAGTTTATGGAATCCACTACTCCCCCTTCCTGCTATCTCTTCCTGCTACATTTCAAAATACGAAAATATGATGTTCCTTCAAGTATTAACCTATAAAATAGCCATTAGAAAGAGCTGATCATCCATATTCAATGCTCTTTTTAAAGGCAGAATGCATCCCAGGATAATATTTGGCATTAATCTTATGTAAGGTATCAATAAATACAGAGAAAATGTGCTATTCTGGTGGGAACATAAGAACAGGATACGTAAAATACCCAGACATTGTCAGAGATCTTAATGGCTCAGGGCATTCATATGTGTTTTGATATAGAAATTCCTTATACTATTTATCAGATTACTGATTGTAAGTTGACCTTCCAACTGCACTTAGTTGCACCAAAAAGAATGCTTTAATCAGTCAGTAAAAATACATATTTCATCTCTTAAAGGTTATATTTAGCTATTATAAACTAGTTTTTCATTTTTGCATTTCTCTTTTATCAACTTTATAAGACTGAAGCACACCATGGGGTGGGGGGTGACCAACTCACACTGTACCAAAATCAGATTGTCTAAGCATATAAGTGTCAGACCTTAACATATGATGGTTGCCTAAAGGTGTGTTTTCCTTTGTGTACATGTATGAGTGCCCAGTTAGCAGGTCCAAGATGACATACCAGGACACATGTAGGTACCTTGTTCACATGTGAGGCCTTGCAAACAAATGGTTGTAATATATTGTGAATATGCCATAAAATGCTGCATACAAAGTCTTTTACAACAGGAAGGTCCAGGAAAGCTTCATTGGAAAGAAACAATTAGTAATAAACCCTAAAGAAGTAATGACATCCAGGAGAAATTCAAATAAGTTGAGTGATTGAAGACGAAGTTTGGATCCAAACACACGCAGAATTTATGATGTTTTGAGACTAGGTAATGATCCTGATTAAAGATAGCACAGAACTGAGGACTGAACATTTGGACATCTCCATATCTGAGAAAATGAGAAAAATTATAGAAGTTAGTAAAAGACACACAAATGTGGCCAGAAAGGTAAATGTGAAAGCATACCCTGTGGTGTTAAGAAAGATAAGAGGAGACTGAAGTCTAAGAAGAGGCTACCTTATATTACGACTGCAGAGAGCTCTAGATCAAGCAAACCAAACACGAAAAAAAAAAAAAAATCTTAAAAACTAAAAAAGCAACTCTCGTGGTGGGGGGTGGGGGAAGGGTATATATCGGAAATCTCTGCAGCTTCCTCCCAATTTTGCTTAACCTTACGCTGGTCTAGGAAAAATAAAGTCTTTAAAAACAAACAAACAAACAAACAAACAAACAAACAAAAAACAAGAAACCCAGAACCAATGGGTACATGACTACCAACATCCACGCTCAGTCGTCGAACACAAATCACGATCACAGTATCTAGTAGGAGACACATCTGTCCAGAGGGAAGACAATCAGACCATGAATATGTCTTGGGAGATACTTTGTGGAGAAGGAATATGACAGCGATGTGAAGAGTGGGCTATTTTTTATCTTGTCCATGGTATGTGTATAAAAACATTCCTGTTTTAAGATTTAAAAAAAAGGCAACTACGTATGGGAGCTGTAGATTACTGCGAGCGTTTGAAAGGAAACGTTTCAGGATTTGTTTTTTAAACCATAACATGGAACGGGCAGGGCTTTCATATTCTTTCCATTCTTACCACACTTCCAGTCTTACTTGAGAACTGTTGCACTTTCCTTTATTCACTTTACGGTGTGGAAATCATCACCATTTTGAAAGCTTTCCCAAAATAATTACATAATAGAGGATCAAGTGGGAAAAAAAGATCTATAGGGAATATTTCACAGCTTCTCTTGGCAACTGTATTCTCATTATCTCAAGACGGAACTTCATTTACTTTCATGAAGTATGCCTCTCACCCAGCAACGGCATGAAAAAAATCAATTTCTCACATATGATTGATTCCCACTTACAAACCTTTTGAATCCAAATGTGGAATCTTCCTTGCCAGAGATTAGTATTTTACTCTCCAAATAAACAGAAAGTCATATTCAGAAAATATCTCCTATTCATATTTGTTTTTCCGGAGTGCAGCAAAATAGCCTCACCATATCTTTGATTTGCATCCTTGCTTTCTGTCAGTAATAGGACTGGATTTGGTGTTTCCAAGTTGTTAAATGTTTATTTTCTAAAAGCTGCAGAACGTACTATAATTGTTTCCTGCGGAGAATGAGAGCAATCTGTAGGGCTGGAACACAATCTCAAGCTGTTCTTGTACTAAGACCAGCGTCCAAGTATTTGAAAAATCCCCCTGAGAATTTCAGTTCCAAATACAGTAGCCTTGTTCCATTTTAGGATTCGTCCCCTGTTTTCTGAACAGTTTTGCCTGTGACTTTAAGCCCCACTCCGAGAATGTTATAGCTCTAGATGCTTACAGGCAGGCAGAGAAGAAAGTTATGGGGTGTAAGGCAGCAATGAAATTGCTTTGATGTCCATCAAGAGTAAGCAGGGTAGGTGAGTGGGTGGTAAGTGGAGCCACAGACTTGGGTAGAAGGATACGGGCTGCTAGTAAGGCATGGGGCCAAACTGATGGTTAGGAGAATTTCCAAGTCATCTTTCCTCCAAAAGGAATCTAGTAACAAGAAAGAAAGTCAGATACAAATCCAGAGTAAAAAAAAAAAAAAAGAAAAAAGAAAAAAAGGACTGCAATAGAACGATGAACAAATACCTTAGTAGTTCTGACTTACTGAAGTGCAATATAGATGCAAGAAGTGGTCTTCACTGAGACTAAAGTTGATGCAGGTCTGTCTGGGATGATTCTACTGAGTAACCATGCAGGCAACACCGGGTATTCATGTCCTATGAATTTGTCTGCATGGAGAACAGATGTGAGATTATTGGAGAGGGAGGAGACTCTGTATGGGAAGGGGGAAGAGAAAGTGCAGAATATTCTCTTTCTTTGTCATAATGGGTGGTATTTATGTCCCACTGTGAGAGGAACTACAGGCAGAATCTGAAGGGTCTCTATTTGTGAACTGCTCTTTGAGAACCAGGTACACAAGTGGCACTGCCTCGCTTCCCAAGCAACAAGGTGTGGCACAGTAAGATACGAACAAGTCATCTGTCCATGTTTTCAAGGATGTCTCTGAACACTCAAGTGTTCAAATACTTGAGAGAGCAGCCCTGTCATTTCACATGGGTCTTCACAGCAATGGCAATAGTCAAGTACATCCAAGAAGTTCCCAGGCCAAGAACAAGAAAAACAGATGATT
Organism: Mustela nivalis; assembly: GCF_964662115.1. Classification (NCBI taxonomy): domain Eukaryota; kingdom Metazoa; phylum Chordata; class Mammalia; order Carnivora; family Mustelidae; genus Mustela; species Mustela nivalis. The sequence goes on from NC_139027.1 coordinate 41,625,969, forward strand.
AAGGGTGGGTATAATGTTTACTGCATGATAGCAATCTCTGATGGACTAATTCAACAGTACTTGTAAGATGCCCTCTGCGGATTCCTGGAAATACTTTGCAGTCAGGGTAGAGATTCCACAACAAGTTGTGATAGAAAGTGCTTATCAAATTAAATTGATCTTGTGAAGTAACAAATATTAGGTTGTTTTTGTTAGTTAGGGTAATATGCAGCATCTCCTTCCAATTTTAGATCATTTCTGGCAATCTAACACAAATGGCATATTAGTAAAAGTCACACGTAGGGTAAATAACATAAATTAAATTACCCTTCATCATGAGGTATTTGTTATACACACTCATAGTTTCTACATATTTTATTTTTTAGATATTTCTATACCTTATAACAACCTGCTTGAAGTGCAACACCTGTATTCTTTTTTTCTTTTTAATTAGTGTCACGTGTACAAAATAGTGACTCCACACGTCCATACAGAAGTTCGACACTTGTGTTCTTATAAAATGGCAGTACTAATAGATCTAATAAGACCTGACGAGGACCTGGAATTATATATTCCACATGTAATACTAAGGAGCAGTAAACACTTCTGAGTAAAGGAATTGAAAGATATTGTTAATATGATTGAGATCTGCAGTTTTCACTTGGTCTTATTTTGTGATCTTTATTATGCAAACTGTGTAAAAATAAAGTATCTCTAGGCTTTCAGAGCCATCCAAGTCAATCTTACAGAATAAAATTGTCTTTGAGGGGAAAAAGGAAAAACAGTTTCAAGTAAATCAGCAAGGTGGTAGAACACGTGGAGGGGAGACGTGGTGGTTGAGCGAAGCCTGGTGCTTCAAGTCAGGCTCGTGGCAAAGTTATAGTCAGGACAAGTATTTAATCATAGAGGAAAACTCCTTCTCGGTAAGGAACAGAAAGGCCACCAAAAAATATGTAAGGTGAAATCTACACACTTCTGTGTATTTATCAAGGTTACCAACACCTAGAGGCTTAAAAAGTCATCATTCAGAAGAGACCCTGTCCTTCCCACAGCAGCATCCTACTGACTCAAGAGAACGAGAGCTCGGGGCACTGTCTTGAGGGGAGAGACTGGGTCTTACAGGAGTGGATAGGATAGTTCACAGTCTATGATCACAAAACGAATTTGGTTTGGGTTTTGACATGTTCTTTGGGCAGGACTAGTGTGATATCTTCTTAATGTTTTCCTACAAACTCTTAACAATGCTACTTGCCATTTTTTTCAGATAAAATCCATAAAGTAGTAACATGAAGTTCTTCTTGTAAGCCATCCAAGATATTTTGTGAAGTTGGACATCAATCAATCAATCCATCCATCCTAAGTTTTGCTTCTTTTGTTACAAATATTGAATCCATTATTAAATTGGTGTGGTATTAAATTTAAGAAGACTGCATCCAATAACTTGAAAGGCATTCAGAGAAAATACATATTGATTAGAACAAAACAAGTAGTTCTATTTGATGAATAAAACAATTTATAAAGAACTGATAACAAAAGAAGAACAAATGACTTTAGACAGTTCAATGTACAGAACTTCTAAGTTCACATTTCACAAATATTAGAAACCAATAGATCTATTTAAGAATGTCAGGGAGGAATTAGAATTGAAAAATAAAGAACAATTCAATACAGGTAAAGAGCAACAGTTCTGGAGATTTTTGGTGTGGCTAATGAACACACATTAAAACATGGAAGACTGGTTTAGGTAAGACAGAAATGTAGACGAAATGCATTATAGTGTTACTCTTTCATTAAAGATAATTAGATATTCCACGAGTTAAACTTTCCCAACACCAACACACACATTTTCTCCACTCTTTTAAAAGTCTTCTTTTTTCTTTTTTCCTTTTTTTCTTTTTCAGGTGTAACTAAGAAATGAATAATTTACTCAAGGACTTCTTTTATTTAGATTTTCTGCATATTAGAACTGCCCTCCTTTTTTCCTATAAAATCTGGGAATTACAGGATATAAAATGGCTTAAGTAAGCAGATGAAATATTTCCTCCAAACAAAGAAATGCTATCATATATGTGAGGAAAGAATCCCATTTTGAGTGATCTTAAAGATAACCAGTCACCATGGGTGAGTCTCACAAGGGAAAAGTCTTCACAACATATTAGAAATGTAGTTTTGGTTTCCTCCTTTAAAAAATAGCGTTCCTGTTTTTTTAGCAACATGATATGCTCTCATTAGTAAACACAATCAGAAGAAACAAATTCAAAGAAATAATCAACAGATAACTACATTCTTTGTCATCCTGTTCAGCGGCATCTTAGCAAACTGGTTTGGGGGTGGGGTAGGACTTATTCTGTAGTGTTTTTCAATTTCTGTGATAGAGATACTGCCAACATGGCTGCTTTCTAGTGCTTAATAGTTTAACAACTAGCTCACAAAATTCCTGAAAATTTAGCAGTTAGTTCATTTGAGCTGACATAATCCACCTTCGGCACACCACTGTGTACGTAAACACTGTGTTGAACATCGCTTCAGAAACCTCACAATGCTTTCACAAAAATGAAAATGGATAGACAGCCAAATTGATAGAGTTTTTAAAGCAAGTAATTTTATCACAAAGGTGGTGAATTTATTATTGTTGGGATTTTTTTTTATTTTTTATTTTTTATAAACATATATTTTTATCCCCAGGGGTACAGGTCTGTGAATCGCCAGGTTTACACACTTCACAGCACTCACCAAAGCACATACCCTCCCCAATGTCCATAACCCCAACCCTCTTCTCTCAACCGCCCTCCCCCCAGCAACCCTCAGTTTGTTTTGTGAGATTAAGAGTCACTTATGGTTTGTCTCCCTCCCAATCCCATCTTGTTTCATTTATTCTTCTCCTACCACCTTAACCCCCCATGTTGCATCTCCACTTCCTCATATCAGGGAGATCATATGATAGTTGTCTTTCTCCGCTTGACTTATTTCTCTAAGCATGATACCCTCTAGTTCCATCCATGTCATTGCAAATGGCAAGATTTCATTTCTTTTGATGGCTGCATATAGTATTCCATTGCGTATATATACCACATCTTCATTATACATTCATCTATTGATGGACATCTAGATTCTTTCCATAGTTTGGCTATTGTAGACATTTCTGCTATAAACATTTGGGTGCACGTGCCCCTTCAGATCACTACGTTTGTATCTTTAGGGTAAATCCCCAGTAGTGCAATTGCTGGGTCATAGGGTAGTTCTATTTTCAACATTTTGAGGAACCTCCATGCTGTTTTCCAGAGTGATTGCACTAGCTTGCATTCCCACCAACAGTGTAGGAGGGTTCCCCTTTCTCCGCATCCTTGCCAGCATCTGTCATTTCCTGACTTGTTAATTTTAGCCATTCTGACTGGTGTGAGGTGGTATCTCATTGTGGTTTTGATTTGTATTTCCCTGCTGCTGAGTGATGTGGAGCACTTTTTCATGTGTCTGTTGGCCATCTGGATGTCTTCTTTGCAGAAATGTATGTTCATGTCCTCTGCCCATTTCTTGATTGGATTATTTGTTCTTTGGGTGTTGAGTTTGCTAAGTTCTTTACAGATTTTGGACACTAGCCCTTTATCAGATATGTCATTTGCAAATATCTTCTCCCATTCTGTCAGTTGTCTTTTGGTTTTGTTAACTGTTTCCTTTGCTGTGCAAAAGCTTTTGATCTTGATAAAATCCCAATAGCTCATTTTTGCCCTTGCTTCCCTTGCCTTTGGCGATGTTCCTAGGAAGATGTTGCTGTGGCTGAGGTCGAAGAGGTCGCTGCCTGTGTTCTCCTCAAGGATTTTGATGGATTCCTTTCTCACATTGAGGCCTTTCATCCATTTTGAGTCTATTTTCGTGTGTGGTGTAAGGAAATGGTCCAATTTCATTTTTCTGCATGTGGCTGTTCAATTTTCCCAACACCATTTATTAAAGAGGCTGTCTTTTTTCCATAGGACATTCTTTCCCGCTTTGTCAAAGATTAGTTGACCATAGAGTTGAGGGTCTATTTCTGGGCTCTCTATTCTGTTCCATTGATCTATGTGTCTGTTTTTGTGCCAGTACCATGCTGTCTTGATGATGACAGCTTTGTAATGGAGCTTGAAGTCTGGAATTGTGATGCCACCAACTTTGGCTTTCTTTTTCAGTATTCCTTTGGCTATTCGAGGTCTTTTCTGGCTCCATATAAATTTTAGGGTTATTTATTCCATTTCTTCAAAAAAAATAGATGGTACTTTGATAGGAATTGCGTTAAATGTGTAGATTGCTTTAGGTAGCATAGACATTTTCACAATATTTATTCTTCCAATCCAGAAGCATGGAACATTTTTCCATTTCTTTGTGTCTTCCTCAGTTTCTTTCATGAGTACTGTATAGTTTTCTGAGTATAGATTCTTTGCCTCTTTGGCTAGGTTTATTCCTAGGTTTTGGGTGCATGTGTAAACCATTCCTTATGGTTTTGGGTGCATGTGTAAATGGGATTGACTCCTTAATTTCTCTCTCTTCTGTTTTGTTGTTGGTATAGAGAAATGCAACTGATTTCTGTGCATTTATTTTATATCCTGACACTTTATTGAATTCCTGTACAAGTTCTAGCAGTTTTGGAGTGGTGTCTTTTGGGTTTTCCACATACAGTATCATATCATCTGCAAAGAGTGATAGTTGGACTTCTTCTTTGCTGATTTAGATGCTTTTAATTTCCTTTTGTTGTCTGATTGCTGAGGCTAGGACTTCTAGTACTATGTTGAATAGCAGTGGTGATAATGGACATCCCTGCCATGCTCCTGACCTTAGCGGAAAAGCTTTCAGTTTTTCTCCATGGAGAATGATATTTGCGGTGGGTTTATCATAGATGGCTTTGATGATATTGAGGTATGTGCCCTCTATCCCTACAGTTTTGAAGAGTTTTGATCAGGAAGGGATGTTGTACTTTGTCAAATGCTTTTTCAGCATCTATTGAGACAATCATATGGTTCTTGTTCTTTCTTTTATTAATTTTTTAAAGAGAAATGGAAAAATTAGTAAAAATCAGATTACTGTTTACTCATGATGAGAAAAATGCTACCAAAAACATTGGAATTAAGAAATGACCTTCTGAAAATTGTTAAGCTTTTTAAGTCACTATTTAAATTTTTTTTTGTCCAAACTACTAAAAAAATAGACTGCCTTTCTTAAAGAAGCCAAGCTTTTAGAATTCTTAAAATTCCAAGCTTTTATACCACGATTTTTGCTGGGCCATCATTTAAACAAACATTTATATTTTGGGGGCATTAAAGTGGCTCAGTCAGTTAAGCTCTGGGACTCTTGATTTCGGCTCAGGTCATGATCTCAGGGTCCAGGGATCAAGCCTTGACTTGGACTCCACACTCAGTGCAAGGTCTTCTTGAGATTCTCTCTCTCCCTCTCCTTCTGCCCCTCTCCCTGTTCATGCTCTCTCTTTATTTCTCTCTAAAATAAATAAATAAAATGTTAAAAAAATAACATTTATATATTTTTTTCTAATCATAATTCCTTAAATTGATGAATCTAGTTGCTATAATTATACAACATTTATTCTCATTTAAAAGAGTTTTCTCATAAGTTCTCCATTCCTGGGTTTTTTCCTTTTAAAATCTATTTCAATTATCCTATTAGTTTCCTGAATTTTATTGAAAAAAGTTAATGTTTCCAAAATAGGACGATGTAGAATAGTTGTTCTTATACTTGAATTGTACTTAAGGGGAATTAATATTTTTTCTTCATATTTTCATTTCCCTAGAGTTTTGTAGACAATGTACATGTGGTCTTCTAACACTTCAAATTCCTATGATATATAGACATTTAAATTGAAGGAAATTTTCAGTTTTCTCTTCTTCTGTATTCAGTTATATTTCTGACATGGAAAGTATTCCAGAAAAACAGCGTATTTTCCATTCCCTGAAATTTGGCTTATACTCCCACTCATCAATATGCCTGGGCGGGTAACAAGTCCAGTCAGCCTTACTCATTATACAGCATGGATAGGCTTTATTTCAAAATGTATCCCTTGGTCTTACAAAGGCCATCTTCAATATATAAAATTTTTTAAGTAAAAATTTTTAGAATTTTCGTCGTTCAGCCCTTTCGTCAGTGCACCTAGTGGCACTCCTGTGGGACTGTTGCTTATGGGCAATGTTTTACCCACACCAGAAACCTCTTTTTCTTTTTAGCTACCACTTTTCAAGTGCTCAAGACTTCTTCCATTTCCAGGTTGCCTGATGCCAGTTATATTTTGGATAATTTTAAAATAATTTTATTCTGGTAACTTTTCAAATGTTTTTTAAACAAACAAAACAGTCCTCCAATATGATCAGATTACAGAGAATGATGGGCATACACAGTGCTCTATGGCATGCTGCACTGTGTCCCTAAGCTTCGCTTAACAATACAACTTCTAGGATAAAATTATTGACAATCTCAAGATGGTAACAGCATAGTATTAAACTTAATGTGGGGGCTTCTGATCAGAGGGCCTGGTCCAACTGCACTTGTTACACACCCGTGAAGCTGGACCTGCTAACCATCTGGAAAGAATGAGGGTATGGGAAAGGTGAATTCTGACAGAATTTGAGTTATAAAATAATAATTTTCAGGTGCAGAATCAGTGACAATAGGAGAGGCTTTCAAGATCACCAAATCCAAAGTAGGTATCAACACAGGGGCAAAACAAAATGCTTAATTCCAGAGATGCTGATTACTTACTATAAGGTTCATATGCATCTTCTGCTCCCCATTCCTCCTCCTCTCCCAGAAACTTAAAAAATGGGTTTGGAAAAATGGGTTTGGGTGGAGTTCCACATGGTTGTTCACGGTAGCTCTCTAAGTGGAGAGAGGCCACAGATTCTAAGCAGAGACTTGGAAGAGTCGTGCTCAGGGTAAACAGGGCACAGAATACATTGAATGTATTTCAAATGTGTTACTGTTGTAGGTTTCTTTCCCTGAAGCATTATTCTAACTGTAAATCATTAGGAAAATAAATGGCAGGTTATACAAAGAGCTGAGTTTGTAAAATGAAAAAAAAGTCATTATCATTAATAATTGAATATAGGAGGAGAGAGCAGAATGAACAGCTGAAGAGAGGTCACAGATTTCAGGCAATTACATGAAATTCTACTCAGAGCTGTATAAAGACATAAAGTGTGAAAGAGAATTTAAAATATATGGAGTTCGGATTGAGAAGACACGTGACAAATCTAATAGGAGTTTCAGAAAAGAAGAAAATAAATAAAAGAGAGAAGGAGAAATAGTCAACATTCAAAGATAAAACATTATTATCAAAAATAGAACAGGAAAATGTGTCTTTTGTCTTGGGAAACCAAAAGACTCCACTGCAAGATAAGGAAAAAAAAAAAAAGAAAAACAACAAACTTGTATTCAGGGAGATCACAGAAAAATTATGTGGCATCAGAGACAAAGGGAAATCTAATTAGCAAGAAAGAGAAAGTTTAGCTAGATAAGCGTAAAACTGTATAAATGGCAGGTATACCATCAACAATATAGATGCTAATAAGGAATATATTCAACTCTGGAATTAATTAGAATAATTTTAATTAGAAATAAATGATAATGGGGTGCCTGGATGGCTCAGTGGGTTAAAGCCTTTGCCTTCGGCTCCGGTCGTGATCCCAGGTCCTGGGATCAAGCCCCGCATCGGGCTCTCTGCTCAGCAGGGAGCCTGCTTCCCCCCTCTCTCTCTGCCTGCCTCTCTGCCTACTTGTGATCTCTCTCTCTCTGTCAAATAAATAAATAAATTAAAAAAAAAGAAAGAAATGATAAGAATTCTAGTACTCAAATTCTAAGTTGAAAAAATCATTAGTCCTTAGATTTCAGTAGGAAGTTTATTGAATATAGAAAAAATGAGATATAGGAAGCAATGCTTAAATGAATTAACATTTTAGTAAATCTAAGAATGACTGAACTATAAAAAAATGTTAATGACTAAAGAGTTCATGACATTTTTAAAAAGAGTGAAGATTTGATTACATGAACAACAACCAAATAGGATAATGGTGTAAACAGAGATAAAAGATAAGTCAAAGTCTTCAAGGAGAGACGTGCAGTGCACATAATTGACAAAGGATTAGTAACTAGAACACATATGGAATTCTGATGTCATCAATAAAAAGCAAAGAAATGAAAAGGAAACTAAATAACTGACATGAGGGCCTTCAAAGAAATAGATGGCCAATAAATCTCTGAAGAAATGTCCATCCTCACTAATAAGTAGAGAAGTGCACATTATCTGTGTCACCATTGATCATCATCAGACTGACCACAAAAATTAAAAATCTGATATATAGATATTTTGGCAAGAAGTGAAAATGGAAGCTCTCATGCCTTTAAGTATAAATTGCTATAATTTCAAAAGTAATTTATCAATGTATATTAGATTGAATGAATACCTGTACTTTGACACTGCAATTCCATTTCTAGGTATATTTAACCTAACAATACTATGACAGAAAGGCTTAAAAAGAAACATACTTAAAACCCTTTATAGACGTACTTAATAGCAGTAGCAAAGGAAAGAAATGGAACCCACTGTGTATTAATATAGTAATGGATATACACAGTATTACACTATGTAATAGAAGTCCATAATTATAACACTCAAAATTAATGATCTAGTCCCATAAATGTTTATAAGAATAAATCTTAAAATCAAAATATTGACAGAAAAAGCAAGGTGCAATGGCATTTAGGGTGCTCTATTAACAGAGAATTCTGTAAGACCCACAATGCATGGAAGGTCACTGAGACTCAGGGCAAACACAGGATAAACACGCAACATTTCATGCTTTCCATTCCAATCGGAACTTTATTCAAACACATAAAGAAGGAAAAGCATACTAAGGTACATAAATGATCAAGAAATCCTAATGTGTTTTCTCTTGAACTCATGTTACTTTGTGTATTTAGCCAACTACTTACACAGGAGATGATGACATAAAAGGAAAGAGAAAATTAGGGGAATCTCCATTTCCTTCTTTCAGTTCATCCTTACTTACCAACCAGCTCAAAGTGGAGAGAATTGGTAGAATGTGTGTTTATCAAGAAGTGAAATGAAAACAACTGAATTAGTTTTGTGCAGAGTTTTCAGTATTCTGGGAAAAATGAAAAACATATGCATGTGTAAACTATGAAATATAAATGATATAATTTTAGTGAATCCTCATGTGAGTCAAATGTGCTCATATTTGCATTAAAACCCAACACTGTACAATATAAAGATGAAATTAAATTTCACTAACAATTAAATGTTTGACTTTTCTTAGAATGACATCAAATAGCAAATTTAAAAAAATGAGAAGTCCTAAAAGAGACTGTGGAACAAAGGAAAATGCATTATATCTTAGAACTTTTTTTTTAAAGATTTTATTTATTTATTTGATAGAGAGAGAGACATCACAAATAGGCAGAGAGAGAGGAGGAAGCAGGCTCCCTGCTGAGCAGAGAGCCTGATGCAGGGTTCCATCCCAGAACACTGAGATCACGACCTGAGCCAAAGGGAGGCTTAACCCACTGAGCAACCCAGGCGCTCCCTATTTTAGAACTTTTAATCAAACATTTTTTTCTGTTTGTTGAACAAAGGGACCCATGTTTTCACTTTGCACTGGTTTCTGCCATTTATTTATTTATTTGATTTTTTAAAAAAGATTTTATTTATTTATTTGACAGAGAGAGAGAGAGATCACAAGTAGGCACAGCAACAGGCAGAGAGAGCGCAGGCTCCCCAGCCGAGCAGAGAGCCCAATGTGGGACTCAATCCCAGGACCCCGAGACCATGACCTGAGCTGAAGGCAGAGGCTTAACCCACCGAGCCACCCAGGCACCCCTTGCCAGTAATTTAGATGACACTGGTTATCAGCAAATAGATTAGGCTAGACAAAAATTTAACACAGTAATGCAGTAGTAGCTTTTAAATTTTTTCTCCATGGACTGTCAGTGTCTCCAATTTGCTGACACATTATCTGAATGCTTTCTATCCGTTTTTCAATGAGGAATAACAAAACTAGAACAAGCCTAACCCTGCTAGCCTCTTCTTGACTAGAAATTGAGCTGGTGAGGAAACCTTTGATTTTGCTGTATTCTAATCTAATAACATTGTTACAATCTATAAAGCACATTGAAAAGTAAATATTAACATTAATTATGGAAAATGTTAAGAAATATTGTTAGGCAATTTAACCTTTCAGAGGCCTCTCCAATGACCTCTTTGGCATATCTGTCTTCTGTTATTCCCTGTTGATTGTTGTGCATAATACTAGAAACTGGACATAGACTCTGCCAATTTTTTTTTTCTAGAACCTACCAATTTTTAAACAAGGCCCTATCAAAATGTATTTTGAAGTTACAATATTTATAGCATACAAATCCTCTTTATGCCATTATTTTTTTAAGGGTAGTTATGTAAAAATTTTAAATCCTATAAAGTATCAATATTTCCTGTCCACCCCAACCTCATGTTTATCCCCCTCCTACATCCTGATCAAAATAGGTTTTGATTGTGTTTATTTTCTATTAAATGCTGTTCAGCACTTGGGATGGACCATCTGCTCATTTTCCTCTAGGACTGCCAAGTTCACATGTGGATCATGAATAGGCACAAAAAGGAGAATTGATTTCTTGTTTTCAAAGACATCTATTCAGATGCTTTTTGTGCATAAATCTACTCAGTTCAGTCCATGATTAAATAACATTTGAATATCAAAATAATAATAAAATAGTCTTTATTTGAAATTGCATAAAGGAATTGTTAAACTACTTTCTGGAATTATTTCATTCTATGTTTCCAATATTTCCAGGTTGACTAATGATAACAGCATCTTTATGGGAGACTGAATGATTGATTGCATATCATGACTTTACCTCTAATAAAAGTATCAGTAATGTTAGTTAATAAGGATCATTGTAGTAAGCTAGCAATTTCTTTAATAGTAATGATATTCTTTTTGAAGGAATATTTTTATAGGAATATTGAAAAAAATAGTATGTATTAAGTAACTTTTTTGCCAATCAATTGTTTCGAAGTCTTTCATAAGTTATTTTCATAAGAAATATAGTTATTTTAGCTATCATTATCTTTTTCCTTACTTTGACCTTATAGTCAGTCTTAATTACAAGATCAAGGATAAATAAGAAGTCTAAATACAAAGTATCATGTTATTATACATTGGACCACAGACTGTAATAATTTAACTAATACCAACTGCTAGATCACTTTACATAGTAAAGTAAGTTTACCCATAGTTTCATACTTGTAGTAATATACCAAGTTCAGGTACAGTCACTGAAACACAACTTGTAAGAGCAAAACGATAGGTACAAACTATATTTACACTAATGAAGGCTATTTTCTGATAGACCTCTCAGAATAACAAAGGACCTTCATTCCAAGAATTCTGCAGAAATCCGTATCTCAGGGCTATTGATAAAAATGGGAGCATGGGACAATTCAGTGACCAATCATTTTAATCAAAGGAATTCTGTGGGCTATTTTTAAACAAGTTACCTGAACTAATTACTAAGGTATGAACAACTGAACAATTCTAAGGGAATTTGACAAATGAAGAGACTACTTTATTGCTGGGAATGAGATCAATACCCCAACACCCTTTCCCACAATATGACAGTGGGAAAAAGACATGACATATTCTACTACATTTGCTCTGCTATAATTGTTTCTCTTTCAGTAAAAATCTGTTGTACATATGCAAATTAAATCACACAGATATACATGCAGAAACTCACACACACACCGCAAATAAAACCAATCTGAGAACCACATTCCCTATTTAAACCTGTAATTGGTTCTCTATTAACAGTGTGATAGGGGAACTCATTGCTTCGATGTACAATTTCCTCACAATTGGATTCCATCCTGTCACCCTAGTCTTACTTACTACGAGTTAAGAAGTTAAGGATATGAGATCTCTCACCACGAGGAATGTTCTTGAAATGTCATACGCTTTCATGACTCCATGCTCTGCACATGCTCTTTCTTCTGTTCTAAAGTCCATTCTAAAATAATTCTATTCGGGGTGCATGGGTGGCTCAGTGTTTTAAGCCTCTGCCTTCAGCTCAGGTCATGATCTCAGGGTCCTGGGATCGAGCCCCGCATCGGGCTCTCTGCTCAGTGGGGAGCCTGCTTCCCCCTCTCTCTTTGCCTGCCTCTCTGCCTACTTGTGATCTCTCTCTATCAAATAAATAAATAAATAAAAATCTTTATAAAAAAATAAAATAAAATAATTCTATTCAAGAAGACTTCTATTTATTACTCAAAACTTGTAGCATCTGTCTGAACTTACTTGATTCATCCAGTAAAAAGCAGGCACATTTTCTACTAAGTCCGTATTGAATTGCAAATATGTTTGTTGTTATACTTGACAAATTTTATTTATAGATTATTTGATTTTATACATGTCTCTTTGATTATATTGTAACCTTTTTTTTTTTTTCTTCACTAATTTATCACTAGAGCTCAGCATAGTTTCTGGAACAACAGATAATCAAAACATTTATAAACTAAACAAAAAAATAAATATCTCATATTTCAAAGCAATGGTTTTATCTCTTTAATACTTATAATATTAGTAACATGCATAGTCTTCCCAAATATAAAATGGTTATAAAGAAACTCAAGAGAGTTTCTTACTTAAATAAACTTATGTAACTTACATAGTAATTACTAGATCACAGGTTTTACCACTTGAGTAAAGATTAGACTAAAATTAAATTTGTCATATATTCTGTATTTTTTGTTATTTAATATATTTATGAAGTATTTCTTGAAATTCGATCTGATATATTTAAGATGCTATCTGATTTTTCCAGTTTCTCCACATTATCTAGCAATTAAAAGGACCAGTGTGCATCAAATATATATCTAGTGAAAACATTCTATGTTTCTATAACATGTTAGGGGTCATAAATGATAGTCATAATATAAGCATAAAACTAGTTAGTAACTTCTAACATGACATATGCAACATCAAGTAACAATAGAAAACTGTATATACTACTTTTAGAAGAGTGACAAAATCAATAAGTGAAGTGAGAATTCAAAGACATTTGATAGGGATATGAGTAATTAAGGACATTAAATCCAGTGATTTGAATTTATAATACACCTTGGGTTTTCTGATTTAATGAAGTTGCACTGTCGCAATTTTTTAAGAATGGGAAACTGAGATCACTTTTATGATTGCAACTTTGTTAACTCTTCTAAATATAATGTCAGCCCCTTTAAAACAATAGATTTATTAAGACTGGAAAGAAAAAGGCACTTTGGGTAAGCAATGAGGGTTGGATCAGTTCATAGACAGCAGGACTAAGAATCTAGGCATTGTAAAGTTTCAAGTTAAGTTTATATATTAGGAGGTAGGGTCTATATTAGGAGTTGAAATTCCTATCCCAGGCATGAGAACCTGGATGCAAAATTAGCTCTTAATTCCCATAATCAGTTTATAAAACAAGAGAACACGTGAAGAGTATTAACAAAAGATTGTAGTCATGTTAGAGGCTCCAGTATTCTTATACAGCAGGGATAGAGAAACCAAATAATGAATGCACAGTAGCTCAGTCACACGACACTGGTATTTAGTGCTAAATGTAGTTAGAGAAAGGGAGGTATGTGAGGGGGAGAGACAGGTTTGAAGCTCAATTTGAGAGTCCCCTAATTAGCAGGTTGGGGAAGATGGGCAGCCTCTGCATTAGAGGGCAGGAAAATTAACTATTTGGATAACTCATCATAAATTTGGGGTATTTATTATCTTCATGTGCCTGAATCCAAGTTACAAGGCAGGATCAAGAGCCAGGGTTATAATTAGCTCAATTCTGCAATGACTGGTATGAAACATGAGAATAAAAATTGAATTGGCATTGTGAAGAAACTAAGATGCCTTTAGACTACAACTACCCAGAGAGTTGTGAGACTGATTTCCTGATACACTTGAAGAGTTATTATGAGGACCTTCACTATGAATTATAAGAGAGGCTTGGAAATTTGGCAGGCTTTGCAAGTCAATAAAGTGGTATCTAATATATAGAATACATAATGTCTTGGAGAGCTCTTAGAGGTGAGTCGTGAGTACAAACTTTATCGGCTTCTACAGCAATCTAGTGGAACCAATCACAGTGTTTAGAGAGGGCCGGACTTAAGGTTGGGAAGGACATTTTATAGGATTTTAATAATGTTTATTACTATCCATATGTGAAAGATTTGTCAAATTTTGTCTGCCATTAAACTTTTCCTTCTCTAGCCATTTATGAGAATGTCTGAAGTTTGGGCAAGTCATTTATGCAGTATATTATGTGATCTTCCTGAATGATGAGTAAAGGCTATAGTAAGTAAAGTGTGATGTCATCCATTACCAGAATATTGATTCCATTTAGCATATAAAAAAATTCACATACTCAGTGGAAAGGACATGCTTGACACAAAGATTAATTTTTGATGGCCATTATATCTTTGTATTTCTCACCAAAGCATTACCTAGCCTTGACCTACACTAAAAACCAAACTGGTTAAAAAGGTTTTAGATCCTCTAAAATAGAATGAGTAATTTATATGTAATATTAGTGCTCAGTATCACCTAGGATTCTCAAAACAAAACTAGTTGGTACACCAGCAAAAAACCTGGCCTTTGGATATCACGTTTTGTTTTGTTTTTAAGATTTTATTTATTTATTTGACAGACAGAGATCACAAGCAGGCAGAGAGCCAGGCAGAGGGAAAGGGGGAAGCAGGCTCCCTGCTGAGCAGAGAGCCTGATGTGGGGCTCCCCAAGACCCTGAGATCATGACCTGAGCCGAAGGCAGAGGCTTAATCCACTGAGCCACCCAGGTGCCCCTGGATGTCATGTTTCAAGAAGCCTTTGCATGAACCCAGTTGATCATAACGTAGTATGTTAGCCAGAATTTGAAATGTGTGTTGATTTCCAGGGAGAGAAAAAACGAGAACCACATATTCAATCCAAACTGTACAATTTAAAAAGAGAATTACTCATGGATATGACATTTGCTTTTAACCAAATTTAAAGAAAATAAGAGTTATGTTTTACATATGTCTTTAACAGGCAATAATAAAATTAGTTTTTAACAGGCTGGGTAGGTCTGTTGCAGGTTCCCATGGTGTGACTAAAATATTTTGTAGCTCCTTAATGGATGGGATTCGCCTGTCAATAAAATTGACAAGGTCTTCAATGACCTCCTGCAAATGTACTATTATTGACAATGAAGATAACCCAAGTCAATATCCTTCAAAGGGCTTAAACAGTATATACCCTGCAGACATCTGGGTTGGCACCGGCAATACTGAATGTTCCAATCATATCTTATGAAAAGCATATCCTATTCTGAAGTTTGATTTCCTATCTTTTTCTACTTGAGACTGAAAATACTAAAGAGATTGTCAGGAACCCTAGCTGTAAGCATAATCAGTTTTGAAAACCTCAGAGGCAGACTTTCTGAAAAGAACCACTGTTATCAATAGAGTAATTTAGAAAATGTGGGCTTAAGTGCAATAAGCATGAAGGTGTCAGATCAATGTGAGCAGAATATCTACATGTACAGTGGTACTTTTTAATTGACTTGCTACTCCATAATTATAATTTTTATGGTAGTGGTAGGTGTAAATTATGTGATTTTGCATTATATGATTTAAGAGAAATGTATGGACATGAAATTGACAAGGGGTGGACTTGTCAAGATTAATATTTTGCGTCAGCTTGGCTGGGCCACAGTGCCCAGATGGGGTTAAACACTGTTCTGGATGTTTTCCTGTAAGGGTTTTTGGGTGAGACTGCCCTGCAAAATGATGGACTTTGAGTAAAGTATATTGCCCTCCATAATGTGAGTGAGCCTCAGCCTACCAGTTGGGAGGTCGGGATAGAACAAAAGACTGATAACCCCCAAATGAGAGAAAAGTCTATCAGCAGACAGCTTGTGGACTTGTACTGTAGAGACTGGTCTTTTTCTGGGTCTCCAGTGTGCTGGCTCACCCTGCAGATTTTGGATTTGCCAGATTCTATGATCATGTGAGGCTATATTCACACACATATATAGATATACCTCCTGTGTGTTCTGTTTCTCTTGAGAACCCTGACAAATAGAGGTGGGCACTTAGATAAGGAACAGGTATGCCAAGCAGAAGAAGCAAATGTTTGAAAGACTTGGAATCTTGTAAAACTTGGGTAATTATAACGTGACTGATCACAGTAGTTTGTAATACTTGAAATTCTGAATTATTCAAGCAGCCAACACTAGGAATTTGTCCTATTAAAATATGGTATGTTCATAAAATTTAAACTAAGCAACAGTCAAGAAATGATGTTAGAGGTACATTAATAGTGACCTGGTCATAAATTTACAATTTGTGTCAGTTGAGGTTATTTAAGATTCATCATTACCTTATTTTTTTTATGCAGTGATTTTTTACTACTGGTTTAAATAACTTTAATTAAATAAAAACAAAAATGAAGTGTTGTAAAATGATCCTTTGTATTTATATTGTGCTTTCAAAATTCTCATAATTATTTGCAACATTGGGCTTTTTGTCATCATTTTTCCTTCCTATATTTCCAGCACTAAATAAAAGCAGCCTGAAGGTGATAAAGTCAATTCTGTCTTAATTGTCTACGCAATTATGAGAAACCAAAGAAACTGTCACCAGTATCAAAAGAAAAACATTTTACACATTTTTAACTAACAATCTATTTTCATCAAGATCAAATTTTTTACCCAGGAAATTTGACAAAATTAGATTGTTAACTGTCACATATAATGACCATATTTAATTTTGGCATGAAGTATTTTTTAATAAAAGACTTCAGTATAATTCAATGTAAAATAAACAAAAAAGCTAGCATGCAAACATGCAAACCTTTACATTAAACTTTTTAAACTACAATCAGAAAAAAATACATACACAAGTCAGGGTAAGAATGACAGGTTTATTTCCTGCTATGATACTTATATATTATTTGTGGCAAAACAGATTCCTTCACTATGTCTTTCCCACTCTATTTGAGTAGAACCGCTGGGAAAGGTACACCACTCTAGAAGCTACCTTTGTATTTGAACATTAGGTAGGTAGTTTACCTAACTCCTTAGGTTGACATTCAGGCTCCTCTCCATAACATATTTTCAACAAGTTCTTTTCTTTTTTTAAGATTTTATTTATTTATTTGAGAGAGGGAGAGAGAGAGAGAGAGAAAGCGAGAGCACACAAACAGGGGGAAGGTCAGAGGGAGAGGAAGAAGCAGACTCCCTGCTGAGCACCGGACTCCATCCCAGGACCCTGAGATCATGAGCTGAGCAGAAGGCAGATGCTCCAGCGACTGAACGACCCACGCATCCCCTCAACAAGTTCTTTGTCAACTCTTCTCACATTCCTCTTCCACCACTATTCCTGTATCTCCCACCCTCCTATTCAGTGTTCACGTCCTCCACTAAGACATGCGATATATAATCTAGATAATGCCAGGAAATGTCTGCCATTCAAAGCTACACAGTAATAAAACCCTTCCTGGTCCCACTACAGTTTAATTTTCCACTTTCCATGATTGCCATTATTATTATTTTTTGTTGTTGTTGTTGTTTCTAGGCAAATTCTTGGTTCCTCCCAGCTCAAAAGTAGTATCCATGGTTCTATTTTGTATCTAGTTAAGCATTTTCTTATACTATTTTCTCATTTTCTGAAGTGGCTAATAATTTGGGCATGCATACTGTCATGCGGCCAAACATTTCCTAAGCAGTAGGTTGGTGGCAGCTAGCAGCTCAGCAGGCTCTACTTCCACAGATTCAGGCAGTAAGAAGACAATGACCCCAAATGAATGCAAGTATCATATTACTTGCACACACAGAACCAAGAAAAATCCCTGTGGTATTAGGACCCTGTACCCTAGTCTTACAGGAAGACACTGAATCAAAGGAGCCAGATGGCAAGCTACAGGCTACACTGAAAGGGGGCGGGGACACCTGGTCTGTCAAGGAGAAGCCAACTCTAAACTATGGACAAACAGTTTTAGAGTCTGCAGCTGTACCTAGTAATGGTCATTCTTCATTTGGCTTAAAAATATCTAAGAGAAAATACCATGGCTTTTATTTGGGTGTGTTCTATACACAAAGCCTTGCTGAATCTGATAATGTGGTAACTCTGAACTAAATCTAGACCTGCTATTTCTGAAAATTTCCATTTGTTGGAGACTTCCCTGGAGAGGGCCAACTATTAGATCATTGATAGGACACAAGAGATGGTCAGGATCACAGCTGACTGACCATAGCACAATACTCACATTTTCTTCTCACTCTATGTCCATGGCCTTTCAGGACAGACTTACTTGTTACATATATTCACCCTGTACTCTAACTTGTGGTCACGTTTTATTGTTTGTTTCATTTTGTTTTTTAAATGACATAATGTAAAATACTGAATGGAAAACAGAACTTGGAAAGAATGGAAGAATACCCTAAGAGGCTCTGTATTCTTTCCTCAAAAATCATTTCTAGAGAATAGCAAGGCTATAACTGAGCAAAATATTTTGAAGACTTGTTTTTCCCAAATTCATTTTGTGTAAAAATAGTGGAAAATTTAATTCAGTTTTATAATCAAATAAAAGTCTATTTGAGACTTCAGAGATGGTCTAGTTATCGCCATTGGACAGTAGTCTGGAGTATATTGCAAGTCTGATCTGACCATAATTCTTTCCTCACTTTTTTTGGGATAACCTTGAACCAGAAAAGGTGGATTTAATGCACAAGCAAAAAATGGAATGGGATATAGACTCCTTGATAGATGTTTTCGTTTCCTAAAACTGCCAGAGCAAAGTACAACAAATTGGGTGGCTTAAAAAAGAAATTTATTCTCTCACAGTTCCGAAAGCAAGAAGCCCTAAATCAAGGTGCTGGTACAGCCATGTTCCCCCTGAAGGCTCTGAGGGAGGATGGTTCCTCACTTCTTCCTGGACTTTGGTGGCTCTTTTTAATCCTTGGCATTCCTTGACTTATAGCTACATCACCATCTTTACATGGCCTTCTTCCCTAGGAGTCTATATAACTCTATGTGCTCTCTTCTTATAAAAATCCCAGTCAATGGCTTTGGGGCCTACCCTAATTCAGTATGAGCTTGTCTTAGCTTGAGTATATCTGTAAACAACCTATTCCCAAAAAAGTTCACCTAACTTAGGCATTGAACATATCTGTTTTGATACTGAATTGGGAGATGATTCAATCCATTATGACAAATACACAATTTTTGATGAACATTTAAAACAAGAGGTAGAACAAATCAGAAGAAAATCTTCAAAACTAATGGATTTATACCAATATAAAACAATTAGATACTTCTGTCCAATTCATTAAAACACCAGAGAAAAGGCCTCTTGATAAAGATCCCACAGATACTATAAAGTCATGTCTGGGTCAGATAGGGAGTGAAAGTGAAAAAGGCAAGGAAGTCTTGCAGACTAACTCAAAATCTGACTCGAGGTTTGAAAGTGCCCCTAAAACCTATAGATCTTTCAACAGAGGGTGGAAGCCTCACAGGTTTGACTGCCAAACACATAATGACAAACTCAGCCCTTAGAGGACTCCGTTAGATAAACAGAAACTGTAAAATGGGCAACGTTTAGTTAGAAGATATAATTGAATCAGATATTCAGCCTAATAGCAAATTTAAGATGACCGAAGAATAAATCTTAAGAGAGACCAACAGAAATTAACCAGTTGAAAAAAATTGAGAGAAAAACAGATTGAAGAATAATAATAGGCAGAGACTCAGAGACCTATTAAGCTACGTCAAGAATACCAATAAATGTGTAACAGAAGAAGAAACAAAGTTGACAAAACATTAGCTAGACTTACCCAGAAAAAAAGATAAAGGACTGAAATAAATGAAAGAGGAGACATTATAACTGGTACCACAGAAATACAAGAAAAAAAAAATCAAAAGACTACTGTGAACAATTACACAAAACAAATCATACAAGCTAGAATAAACAAACAAAAAAAAATTCTTGGACACATACAACCTCACAAGCCTGAATCATAAAGAAATAGAAAAACTGAAAAGAAAAATAACAAAGAAGTCAATTTAGTAATGAAAAAACCTCTTGACACAGAAAAGCCCTGAGCCTAATGGTTTCATAGGTGAATTCTACCAGAAAGGAAGCCATCAAAAAAATAAAAAGGCAACAAGGCAACTTAGGGAATGGAAGAAATTATTTTCAAACTACATATCTGAGATGGGGCTAATATCCAAAAAAAAAAAATTATATATATATATATATATATATATATATATATATATATATATAATGAATTCACAAAACTCAGAAGCAAAAAGATAAATAAAATTGGATTTAAAAATGATGAGAGGATTTGGATAGACATTTTTCCAAAGAAGACATACACATGTCTAATATGTAGGTATAAAGATGATTAATGTCACTAAAAATCAGGGAAATTCAAATCAAAACTGTCATGGGATATCATCTCATACCTGTCAGAATGGCTGTTATTAAAAAGATTAGATATATCAAATGTTGGTGAGAATGTGGATAAAGAGGATGCCAGCTACACTGTTGGTGGCCATGTAAATTGGTACAGCCACTACGGAAAGAAGTATGAAGGATCCTCAAAAAATTAAAAACAGAACTACCGGGGTGCCTGGGTGGCTCAGTGGTTAAGCCGCTGCCTTCGGCTCAGGTCATGATCTCAGGGTCCTGGGATCAAGTCCCGCATCGGGCTCTCTGCTCAGCAGGGAGCCTGCTTCCTCCTCTCTCTCTCTCTCTCTGCCTGCCTCTCTGCCTACTTGTGATTTCTCTCTGTCAAACAAATAAATAAAATCTTTAAAAAACAAAACAAAACAAAAAAAAACAGAACTACCATAAAATCCAACAATCCCACTGTAGGATACACATACACACACACATGCACACACACACAAACACACACATATACAGAAGATGAAATCACTACCTCAAAGGGACATCTGCACTCCCACTTGTGACATGAGTAGACCTTTGGGCTATTTCACTAAATGAAATAAGTCAGACAAATAAGAATATTGTACGACCTCATTTATATATGGAATCTAAAAATATTGAATTCCTAGAAACTGAGAGCAGAGCAGTGGTCGCCGGGGTCTGAGGAGTGAGGGATATGCAGAGATGATTGTGAAAGGATACAAACTTTTATTTATAAGATGAATAAGCTCCGGGAATCTCATGTACTGCATGATGACCATAG
Source organism: Mustela nivalis (assembly GCF_964662115.1). NCBI lineage: Eukaryota > Metazoa > Chordata > Mammalia > Carnivora > Mustelidae > Mustela > Mustela nivalis. The sequence goes on from NC_139027.1 coordinate 41,647,227, forward strand.
TGACTAACACCGTATTGTATACTTTAAAACTGCTGTGAGGGTAGAGCTTCAGCATTCTTACTGCAACAACAAAATGGGAATTGTGTGAGTTAAAGGATGTCTTTAACCTTACTGCAGTAAATAAACATTTTGCTATATGTGTGTTGGGTTATCACATTGAATACCTTAAACTTACACAATGCTGTACGTCAATTACATATCAATAAAGCTGAAAAAGAAAAGCTAGATCATTCGGTGGCCCCTAACATCTAATATTATGTTTGAAGTACAAAAGCCTACATTTACCACTACAGGCAAATTATATGGGATTCTGTTCTTTCACTAAATTTTTGCCTGCCTTTATTACAATTCTTTTCATTTCTAAGGTATATTTTGGCCTCACATTTTCCTATAAAGAAATCACTGGATCATTGGAAAAGTTAATTCTAATGGGAAGAAAACTGTTTCAATCTGTTCAAAAGCCTATACAACCAAAGCAGAATTGTTGACAGTTTTCTGCTACCCCCATATCTCTTCATTACTTATTTTAGAAGAGACGCCCACATTGGGAGAGCTGTAATTGTTCTAGTTTCTAGCTAAGCCAGACACTAAGGGCATACAACTAAGGCCTTAGAAACTTCTTGCCTGAGGGATTCACGACAATATGGACAAGTTTTAGTTCAAGTCAAAGTAGACTTGCTTTAGATATAATGCTGGACCCACAAAAAGGAATTTTTGCTGGCTTAGAAGATAAATGTTGCCACAAAACTCTGGGACCTTTAGTGTTACAGAAATGAAGGGAAAACAAATCATGAAATTAGGATAATTTGGCTAATATCCTTATATCTATTTCTGTGCATGCCTCACATTGGGTCTCTCAGTTTAATTTGGGCACTCTGGATGTTAGCTTCAGTGGGAACTATATGCTTTCACTATAATCTTTCTCTTAGTATTTGTCTGGCTTGAGGTACTCCTGTGTGTAATATCCAGAGTCTGAAATGCTGCTGTGCAGCTACAGTTCTGCCCAAACAAACAATGAGAAAATGTGACTATGATGGTTTAGTCTGGTTTATTCTGAACCTAAACACTGAAGCCAACATATGTTCCTAGCCCTGTGTTAGAGAACACTGAAGTCCCGTCTCCATAATGAACAATACTAAGAGTAAGACTACAGGCCAAGGCTAAAGAGCATGGTTTCTCAACAGTACTACTGACCTTTGGGCAATGTTAAAATTCTTTGTTTTAGAGACTGTTCATTGCTGGATATTTGCCAGCATTCATGCCCTCTGCCAGTGAGAGCTCATCATACTCCCTTCCTCAGCTGTGACAACTTGGCAGATCAAACTCTGTACATGATACAACTTCAGGCTGGTTTGGCTAGGAATCTCGGCCTCCTGAGCTTTGTGTGAAACTCCTCACAGTAACTTGTTTGCTCCGTCTCAGATCCAGACTCAGGCCCCATGTGCCTAACCAGCCATGAAGAGTAATTATTTTGCATTTCCTCACTTCATTTTTGTGCTTTTGCTTTTTTCCATTTATTTATGTGTCGCCTCTCCAGACTTTGGGTCTCTCTCCTTCCCACATCAGCCAGGACTGCCTCTACAGGCATCTTCAACAAGGCCAAAAAAGAAAAGGCAGCACACTGTGGACTAGACAGAAGCCCCAGAAAGCCAGAGCTACACCATTGGACCATGAGTCCAAACACTGGGGGGAGTTGCCAATCTGCCCCAAAACCTTAAGTCACAATGGCTTTGCCCTGTGCCAGAAGTCAGTGAGGGGGAAGAAACAGCGTGGGCCCTACCTTAGCTTAGGCCTTTCTTTGAATCATTGCTCCCTTCCTCTGTGCAACTTGGGGCAACTTAACTACCTCCCAAGACCTCAAGTTTTGCTCATATATAAAATTAGAGTGTGCTGATGTTAGTTGATAAGATTGAGCTAGAGAGGGGAAACATAGGTGATTAGTAAACTGTGGCTTCCTACCTACACAGCAGTTCATCACTTTCTGTGGCCACTGTCCTGGGAAGATGGGCTGCTCCTGTGTTCTGAGTATCCCTAGCATCTGTGTCCGGACATTGCAAGGCCTTGGGACTGGCAAGATGTAGGCTGGATGTCCAGGTTAGCCACCAGCACAGAGTTGCTGTGTACTCAGCTAGGTTGCTCAGTAAAGCTTTCCAAGCCTACACCCTTGTTCCTGAAATCATTTAGGGACTGTGTCCCATGACTGTACCTTGTCATGGCCCTACTCTCTCCCTCCTGGGCCCTGGAGTGAAGGCTAATTGTTGGGCCTTCCGGGAGCACATGTGGCCCAAAAAAGCCCCTGAGCAGAGGTGCCCTGGAGGACTCATAGCCATGAACGTGACTGGGCTTCCTGCAAGTGGCTGCAAATGACCAAATATTCCCAAATTGAGAACTACTCCTACAGGCCAACTATCATAATTTACTTATTAAAACTGATAACTTTCTTAACAAGACTTACTCCAAGACTCTTGTCTTGCTATGCCTACCAATCCAAAGTTGTTATTATACTGTCATACACTCCATCAAATCACAACCAGTTCCCTGCTCTCAGGAACTATCTTAAAGTCACCCATAAATTTTTATAACTGTCCTCTCCTGAATTTTATTCTTCCACACTATAAATCAACTAAACTCAGATCCAGTGCTCTGGTATTTTGGAGAAGTACAGAGCCAAAAACTCCAAGAGCCTGTCCCTAAAATCTGCGTGGGCTAGAACAAAAATTGAAATGGAGGCTCATATATTATTTGTCTTAAAAGTTAAGTGTTATGAATTGAGCCACATCCATTACCCACCCACTTCCCATAGAAGAGCTCCCCATCTCCTTCCTGTGGTTGCTGACCTGACCCAGAGATTCAACCATATTGGCTTTCCCCTAAAATATCAGGTAGTCAATCTATCCAAGGAGTAGCAGAGCTCTTCCAAGGGAGGACAGAACTGGGCTTGCACCCATGACTCTTGGGTGATGACTGACTCTTTCTAAGACTAGGATGGGGATTATTAACTCATCTAGCTACCAGAGATCCAGAGCAAGTAAGTTCCCTTCTTGGGGGTCTTACTCTGGTAACTCACGATTTCCATGCAGTTTTAACCACTTCTCAAATCTATACAACCCAAATTAAAGAACAAAAAGGTGCTGTTGTCTGAGGAAGTTGGTCTGTCTCGACCTCCCCTTAGGGTGATTTGGAGCACTGGACTTTAAACAAAAGCATCTCTTTCTCTAATTTCTCAGAGTGAAATGTGCCTTATCTTCAGCTACTTGTTAAATGTAAAGAGCCCTAATTCCTTTCTGTTCAAAGTGTGCTTCACAGACTAGATACATCTGCTTCCCCCGGATCTCGATACAAATGTAGAACTTCAGGTCAGATCTAATAAACCAAAACTTCTATTTTAACAAGATGCTTAGGTGATCTGTATTCACACTCAAATCTAAGAAATCTGCTCTAAAGCAAGAAGACTACCTATGAGAAGGGTCTCCCTACTAAAAGTCTAAACACAGTACTCACTCTTATCACCCCATTCTACCTCTTATCAGATTACAAAAATCTACAAATTGCTTCAGCCACCACAGCATTTATATCCCTGCCTGATACTCTGTTGTGGGTGAAGCAATTATGGTACACTTATTAAACCTTAAAAGGTTTTCCTTTATTTGGTAGTCTTGAATATTTTTAAATCCAGGGGCAAACAACCATGATGAGATTTCTGGGGAAAGAGTGGTATGGCATCTTTTTATAGTGTGGGAAAAGGCTATTATGAAAACTTATTTTTAGGCAGTTTTGTCTCAGATAAAGAGTATGTATCAAGCCTTAGAGGCTAAGAAATGAGGCAGTAGCCATCCATCAACCCGAAAGGGAATTTGAACAGGTCAAGTATTTCAATAATCCCATAAACTTTGATTAATCCCACTGTATCAACTTGGGCTTCCATTAAAAGAATACCACAGACTAGGTGGTTTTAAAAATAGAAATTTATTTTCTCACGGTTCTGGAGGCTAGATAGAAGTCCAAGATCAGGGGCGCCTGGGTAGCTCAGTGGGTTAAGCTGCTGCCTTCGGCTCAGGTCATGATCTCAGGGTCCTGGGATCGAGTACCGCATCGGGCTCTCTGCTCAGCAGGGAGCCTGCTTCCCTCTCTCTCTCTCTGCCTGCTGCTCTGCCTACTTGTGATCTCTCTGTCAAATAAATACATAAAATCTTTAAAGAAAAAAAAATAAAAAAGAAGAAGTCCAAGATCAGGGTGCCAGAGTGCTCAGGTTCTGGGGAGAGCTTGTTCTCTGGCTAGCAGACAGCTGCCTTCTCATCCAGTTCTCAGGTGGTCTTTCCTAGCTGGTGTGTGTGAACAGAAAGCGAGATCCCTCTCTTTTCTACTTCTTATAAGGCTGCCAATTCTACGGGATTAGGACCCTATTCTAAGTAACCTCATTTAACCTTAATCACCTCGTAAAAGACTCTATTTCCAAAAAAGTCATGTGGAGGGTAAGGGTTTCAAACTCACATGGGAATTTGTGGGAGGAAAGGGCAAAATTCAGTCTAGAGCACCAACGAAATTCTCTATAAAAATCAGTCTCCATTTAGTCATAAAAATGTTAGCTAATCAAATTAATAATTTTTAGCTCTGTCTCACGAAAAATTTCATAAAATACAGTCTAATATTTCCTCCTGAACTTGACAAATAATTTTGCCTTAAACAAGGTGGTGAGTTGTTATGTGTTTCTTCTCTTTTCCTTACTAATTGATAGAGTTTGGTTTGTAATTTCTCTAGTTCAATTAATTTCCTTTTAGCAAAATGCTCACTGTTTTATATATTTTTTAATATTATGGATTTTTTTTTAAGATTTTATTTATTTATTTGACAGAGAGAGATCACAAGTAGGCAGAGAGGCAGGCAGAGAGAGAGAGGAGGAAGCAGGATCCCTGCTGAGCAGAGAGCCCGATGCGGGACTCGATCCCAGGACCATGAGATCATGACCTGAGCCGAAGGCAGCGGCTCAACCCACTGAGCCACCCAGGCGCCCAATATTATAGATTTTAAAAAGAATATAGGAAGAGCAGATCATGACAACAAAATCAAACAGATTTTTAAAAAGCACGGAAGATGCTGAAGGAAAAAAGAAAGCAATGTTTTCCCCTTTATTCCTTAAAACATTTCTTAGATGAAAACAATGAACCGAGTCAGAATGCACGCAGCTGTTTGCCTATAATTACAATTTTGTTGTCATAAGGAATTACACCTGTGTAATAGTTCATTATAAGGTATTATAATTTTGATTTTACAAGCAAAATGTCTCATTTCCTCGTAGGGAAATAGAAGTTTTCTCATATGTATTTACTAAACTTCCTGAGAGGGTTTCTTGCCTATCTTAGCAAGAAACATCATTACTTGGGGAATAAAGCTCAAATGGGCTTGTTAAATATCCATATCCATTTTGCCTTTTGTTTTTTCTCTGCTCATTTCCTTGATAAAGTTATCCCATGGGAATTCCCAAGACTTAAGTGAAAGATATAACAGTCATCAAATCCCTCCTCCTCATTTAAATGTATAATTTTTATCGTGCATGCCGTTGGCAAAGTGGCAAATGAGAATGACGTGACAATGAAATTCGGCAGCCACAGGAAGGGGAATCTCTGTTTTCCTAAAATAGCAAAGGCCACAAAGACATTTTGGGGAAAAAGTGAAAGGCTGTAATACCCATGAAAGCCAGGGATAATGAACATCAAAACTAAAGTACCATTTCCTTTATAGATTTCTCAAGAGTTTTACCTGTGATCAGTACCATGACCAACTTATGGACAATTTAGATATCCTGATAAGCTGAGCACTGAGTTACATCCTTGCTCTACAGTTCAGTCCAAAATATTCCCATTATTTTTCACATTAACTAAAGGACATTCAGGGAATTAAGAATTTTGTAGCTGTTGAAAGAAATCATAATTGACAGAAGATAAATTGTTTAATACTCAGATACTATTGATTCTAAAGTAAAGATCTCAAGAAAAGAGATTAAAAACTTTATTTAGTAGCAGAAAGCTCAGTTTGAAAATGAGACTAGTCTTGCTTTTTCATAGTTGACGAAGGCTTTATATGTTACCAGTACTTTAGGTGTCCATGAGATAAGGGAAAGAAAAACAGAAATATGAAAACAGGACAAGATAAAGATTAGTTAGTGGTTCCCAGTTCTTGGAAGAAGATGGCTCAGTATTTCATTTCTACCACCCATTTATCAAACAGTAAAAAAAAGTTAGGTCCAATGACTGCAACTCTTTGTTATGGAAAGGTTTCCTAAGGATCTTAACTCTTTACAGAAAGTAGCAAATACAGCCATTATTAATTATTAATTGGCCAACAGTTCACTGCTCACAGAAATCATCCTCTCCAAAAAAAATAATCAAAGGGTATTAGAATATTTTGCAAGAAATATAAAAGTTTTATATTATGTACTCTAAAACATAGTTATCATATACAACCATCTTCGATATGACTTTCTTCCAAAACTCTGTAGCTGAGCTCTTCATCAACAGAAGTTACATTTTCTTTGCTCTTTTTCTTTCAACCAGCATCACTGGCTCCTTTTTTCTTTCTAGCTTTCTAATGTCCTCATAATCCCAATCTTCCCTTTCTAAAAAGTACTGCCTCAACCACACAATTGGTTTGACCACTGCTCCACTGAGCTATTGTGACATAACAAATCACCCCAAAATTTGTGGTGGGAAAACAATACAATTTTTTATGTTCATCGGACAGGACTATATTCCACAATGTCTGAGTCCTCAACTGGGAAACTAAAATGACAAATGGTATGAATCACCTGGAGGTTTTTTCACTCCTATGTCTGGTACCTGAGCTGGAATGACACATAGATTGGGCTCAAAGAAATCTCTGCTAGAGTACATGCACGTGGATTCTTTATATCAGTTGGGTTTCATGAAAGAATGACTCAAGAGAAAGCATCCAGGTACTGAGCATTCCAGGAGAACAAGGCAGAGCCTGTTAAGAGTTCTGATTTAACCTCATTCCTAGCATACAAAGCAATAACAAGTCCTCCTCGATTCAAAGAGGACGGGACCTAAACCCAATTCTCAAGGGAAGGGATATCAAAAAGTATGGTAAGTCTATATACCACATGACACTACAATGCCAAAATTGTTCCACTGACAAGGAAGGCTCTGCATTTTTGTTTGTTTGCTTTGTTTTATTTCATAGATTAAAACTTTCCAGGGGCACCTGGGTGGCTCAGTGGGTTAAGCCTCTGTCTTCAGCTCAGGTCATGATCTCAGGGTTCTGGGATCGAGTCCTGCATTGGACTCTCTGCTCAGCGGGGAGCCTGCTTCCTCCTCTCTCTCTCTCTGCTTGCCTCTCTGCCTACTTGTGATCTCTCTCTGTCAAATAAATAAAATCTTAAAAAAAAAAAAAACCTTTCCAGTTGTCAGGAAGCACTATTCTTAAAAGTAAATGAGGATGACAATAAAGAAAATGCTTGTGTTAAGTAAGGATGTGTAAGTGACAGAGAATTTAAAGATGCAGGGCAAAGGTATGATTTAAAATGGTTGACAATCGAAGGCCATCTTAAATTATTTCTTCCAGCTGATACTCTGTCAATGCATCATCTCAAGGAAAACCCTAAGTTTGGAAATAATACAAAAAGTAAAGTAGAAACAGAAGAAAATGGGTAACTTTATACTGAATAAAAACCCAGAAATAAAAACAGCCTAATCTAGAATAATGACACTGACAATGGAGAAAGGATGAGAGCCATTTTTAAAACAATAAATGACAAAGAATTTAATGATAGATTTAAAGTCTGAAAGAAACTAATGTATCAATAAAGACTTTAAAATTTCTATCCTTGGACACTAAAAATATTAAACCCAGCATGTCAATCAAACAAATGGAGTAAGAAAACTTATTCAAAATTGGAAATAATGCAAACATTTGGTGTCCTTCAAAGCCAAGCTTTGACACTTTTGGGGTGAGCTAGAATATTTTAGTTATCTGTAGGAATGTAACAGAGTTTGACTTTACTATATAGTCTTTGTTAATATAAAGTTCTATATAGACATGTAGAATTCCTCCTTCTAGAATCAATAATCCTCAAGATTTTATTTTATTGTTTTCAGAACATTGGCCAATTTTATACCTACTTAGTATTCTCATTCTCATATTCTTATTTTTGTGACTTTTTGGTGGGTTACATATACTCTCTTTTTAAAACCATCTTACTAGTTCTCTCATTCAATACTACACTGAATAGAATCTCTGTTAGGTGTTCATTTCATATTTTTAGAAGAATATTCACCATAGTTTCTATATCTGTTGTTTGAAACTTGAAAACTTGCTGACTAGGGAGGGACTGCCTCTCCCAGAATTAACTGATTTTTACATATAGAAAATGATTGACCTAGGAGTGAGCCTTTCACAGGCAAACTAACCTGTGCAAAGTGTATCCCCCACAACAGTCTGCTTTATTGGACTCTTACACTCCAGAGCTGTATTCCCCATCCACATCACATGCCTGTCTGGGCCAGGCAGGCATCAGACAACTGGGGGCAACCCCCACACTTAGGAGCCCACTGAAACTATTTATACTAACCATCCTCAACCTGCTTAGTCTGCCTGCGAAAACCACACTAATGGCTCTTCCAAAGTATACCTCCTTCTCCATGCCTTTGACTTATCTGGGTGTTCTCTTGTATGACCAGAACTATCTATGAGTGCTCCTCTCCTCTGAGGAATTGTGAGTAATAAGCTATCCTATCTTTTTATGGCAATCCTCTCTTGATCTGTTGACCTCACCAGAATTAAAAAAAAAAAAATCTGTATTCTTAAAACAAAGAGCATTATATTTTTATCATGAAAAAATATATATCATTTACCAGTGTTCATCACTGGGAGAAAAAGGCATTAGTATCCAATGCACACATGCTTAGTTCATTAGTCTTATGTACTTGTAACCTTCCATTAATAGAAATGTTTATAAAAGCCTTTACCATATGTTTGGTACATTATTTTGATTTTATATTTTTCTACTATAAAAATGACTAAGAGATTCCCCTCAATATATAGGCTGCATATCCTTATAACACAATTTTGGAGAGACACTTTCCAAATATTTGTTGCCCAGTTAGAGATCCATTTCAGTGCATTCCCTATTTACTCCATTAGTTCCCCCACTTGTTTTTCCATCCCCTAACAATGACGTGAAAGAAGTGTTAGAATTTCGTCCATGAGAATGGAGTTTACTTACATATGTCTTAGACAAACGCCTACCTTATCAAATGCCTACATTGTAACAGGCATCAAAAATATAATCAAAGCAGAGTTGTTGCACTCAAGCATGATGAGGATGCTCACATAATCCATACTTTTTTCTTTAAAGGTTTATTTATTTATTTTAGAGAGAGAGAGGAAGAACAGGAGCAGGGGTTAAGACAGAAGGAGAGGGAGAGAGAGAATCCTGCTGAGCAAGAAGCCTAACCTGAGCTTGATCTCATAACCCGGAGATCATCACCCGAGTTGAAATCAAGAGTCAGCCACTTAACCAACTGAGCTACATAGGCACCGCCCCCTTCCTGTGCTCCTGCCTTTTTTTTTTTTTTTTAAAGATAATTCCAACTTTTATGATTCATTCCCAGTAACTTTAGATATCACCTAATCAAACTGAATTGGAAGGCTATGTATAGGTAGTAGAGAGCATGCAACTGGCAGCAAACAATGAAGCCAGGACTGAAATTCCATAGCTTGGCAGAATACAAAACATTGTATACTTATAGATCAAGTATGGTATGTAGTAGATTTTCCTGTGTCATGTAAAGAAGTAAAGAGACGGAAATAAAAAGAACATACTGGAGATAAGGCAATGGGGTAATAATTCAGATTGCCTTGATAAGCAAAGTAGACTCTATCCTTTGAATCTTCAAATATGTTTCTCCTCTTTCTTCAATAGCTATTTTTCTCCCGTAAGCAATTTAAGAAGCTTTTTCATCAATAATGTAAACACACTGAAGTCTAGCAATTAAGAAGTCTATGGACTAAAATGTGGCGTTTTTTGTTGTGTTACAGGCAAATATAAACAGTTCTATATTGTAAGTCAGGTGTACAGTTATGACCAATCAGATGAAAAAACAAACAAAGTGCCACTACACTGATTTGGCACTGCATAGGGCAAACCATGAAAGAATGCAAAAACTTTCTTTTTCTACATTCCATTCCTTTTCCTAATAGTAATCATAGTCTTTTTATAAGAAACTATCATTTGTGTAACATGATGCAATTTTCCAAAACATCATCTGTTTTACAAAATAAAAGCAGGCCATAGTTGGCATTCATTTGTTATTATAAAGAACTGACAAAGTTCAATTTGAGGACCAGGAGTGGTGCCTTTTTAATACAGACATTTATATTTATTTGCCTTTGAGCAAATATATTTATTTGCCTCTTGAGGAAACAATCCATTTGGTTTACTTTTTATTATAAAATGCATGCACATCTTTTTCTCTGATTTTTTTATTTACCCACAACAGACTTTATTGCTTTTGGAAAATATTTGATTTCCCTCTACCTAGTTCCAATTAGGTAGCTCTATGTGACTTTTCTTGGCAGAATTTCAAAATGACAAGAGATATTTGTGCCTTTATACCAAAATCCTTAAGAGTTGATGTGTGTGTCTCCGTATCTTCTTTTTCTCTGCCTTGGTCACCACAATGTTCTAGCTAGGAGGGGCTCTGTCAGTCAGGATCCCTAGAGTGAGGATGATAATGTGTGAGCAAAATTTCTAGGTAACTGCAGAAAAGGCCCATATTAGGGAGGAATAACAGACCTTGGTTCTCAAAAGACAGTTAAATATGGGGTGTGTGACTCTGGCATAGACTAACACCATACCTGTTCCTTCAAAATGTTTTTAAAGATAGATTAAAGTACCCTAAGATAAATACCAGGCTTAAAATAAAAATATTTTCTATCAAGGTTTTAGGGAAGAAAGGACCATTAAATGGCATTATCACTGCAAAGTGTGGGTATTACTTTCTAAGGGTAATACCCTTAGGGGCCAGAAGAAAGCATTCACCCAATCCTCATCGCCATACTCCAAATTTCCACAGGGTTCACTGACCCTATTTATCCATTTTATTACGTTCTTTATTTATATATAATATTGTTCATCTCTTCACTTAATAAGCATTTACTGAGTGCCTGCCTTGCCCAACATTCTTCTAAACAAAACAGTAGGTATAGATCTCAAGCTACATAGATTCTAATTATGATGAGAGGATACATAGCCATTTGTATTAGGAGGCATAAGGAAATACAGGTTCCATTGGAATGTGGGGAAAAAAGTGGTTGGCAACAATGGGAAGATGAGAGGACATAGCATTTAGACTAAACATAGTACAGAAGGATTTTCACAAGAAAAAGAAAGGGTGGTAAGTTATGTTGTGTTGAGGAACCATGATCAAAGACAAGTGGTAGTTAAAATTGACAGCAAGTCTACAAAATCGTGAGTCGTTTGATTGTTTGGTGCATAGAATATTACTGGAAGGTGAGTGATATAAAATAACGCTGAAGGGCACCTGGGTGGCTTAGTTGGTTAAGCTGCTGCCTTCAGCTCAAGTCATGATCCCAGGGTCTTGGGATCGAGTCCCACATTAGGCTCCTTGTTCACCAGGGAGCCAGCTTCTCTCTCTGCCTCTGCCTGCCCCTCTTCCTGCTTATGCACTTGCATACTCATTCTCTCTCTCTCTCTCTGACAAATAAATAAATAAACAAACAAACAAACAAAATTTTTTAAAGTAACACTGGATGGTAGTGTGGCTTAGGAGAACTGCAGAGACTTATTTGTCTCTTTTGATAGAATTAGGTCCATTAAGGTTTGGAAATTCTGTTGGGAAAATCTCTTGCAGGCATTTGTTATTCGTTTCTTAAAAAGGATATCTATAGTAGAGACATAGAAAGTTGTGCTATTTTCAACCAAGTTTCTAGGTAAGGACCCTGAGGAAACATCCTGAGTTAGCTGTTTTTACATAGGGCAAAAAGCAGTAAACATTTGAGGATACTTCTAGGTTTAGGTCTGACAAATAAAGAGCTCAGAAGTTGATAATCTCATCTTTACAACAAGAAACACACAGAACAAACTAGAAATCAATGACTCCTCTTGAACCTTTCGGAGAAGAGAATTCACACTGCAAACCACCAACCCCAAATCAGAGGAGGGAGGTGAATCAAAAGAATCACAGTGGAGACCTCTGCCTAAATGGAACAGAAACTCCCGAAGCAGTAAAATGTTAGGGACACTTTAATAGAACTATTAGAAATTTTAAATGGACACTATTCATTTGTGAGGAGCTCTAATGGAGAAGAACACAACATAGAAAAACAAATGGATAATATAAGCAGTGAAACAGAAATTAATAATAAAAAAGAAATCATAAAAGTCAGAAACACTGTTGTGACAGAAATAAAGAATGCCTTTGATAAGCTCATTAGTACAGTGGCCAAGGAAAGAATCAGTAAGCTTAAATGTGTCAATAGAAACTTCCCAAAATGAAATAAAGAGGGGAAAAAGTGTGAAGAAACAGAATATTGAAGAACTGAGGGATAATTTGAAAAGATGTTCCATACATGTAGTTGAAATAGCAAAAGACATAAGTAAGAATGAAACAGAATACACATTTAAAATAACAGTTGAGAATTTTTCAGAATTAATGATAAGTAACAATCAGAGATCCAGGGAGCTTAATTTTACGTGTCAATTTTATTGGGCCATGGGGTACCTGAATACTTGGTTTAACTATCCTGGGTAGGCTCCTGAGGGTGTTTCTGGATGAGACTGACATGTGATGGGCAGACTGGGGAAAGCATATTGCCCTCTCACATGTGGGGGAGTCTCATCTAATCCACTGAATACCCGAACAGAGCGAAAAGACTGAATTAAGGAGAATTTGTTCTCTCTGCTCTTAGCTGGGATAGTAGTCTTCTGCCTTTAGATTTAGACTCAGACAAAAACTTAGCACCAAAAAGATCTTAATCTAAACCAAAGTACGCATCACTATATGAAAGTAGTCAGGCTGCAAAGTCTATATACTGTAACACTTCAATTATACGGCATTCTGGAAAAGGCAAAACTGGAGAGACAGTAAATTTCTTAGTTAACCACCAGAAGTTTGGAGGAAGAGAGGGAGATTAAAAAGGCAAAACATGGGAGATGTTTTCTTTTTTCTGCAAAACAAGCACAGAGCCCAATGCAGGGTTTCATATCAAGACCCTGAGATCATGACCTGAGCTGAAATCAAGAGTCAAATGTTTTACTCACTGAACCACCCAGGTACCTCAACACAGGAGACTTTTAAGGGCAGTGAAACTATTCTGTATGATATTCTGATGTTGTATACATGACACTATGCATTTATCAAAACCCCATAGAGTTTGCAACATAACGGGTTAACCTTAGTGTATTATAGTGAAAAATGACATCATTTAACAGTTTGGGAATCTCAGGATGGGATGCAGACTCTGACAAAAGAATGTAACTATATTACAGATGAAACAACCTCACTGAAGTAGATACTTGGAAAAGTTGTTGATCCAATTAACTTTTGAAGTCAGGGACATCTGTAAGGCTAAAGGTGAAAGAAGCTGTTCATGAGCACTTGAATCCAGATGATAAAGTTGCTTCCTAGAGTATATGAGGTAATTATGATGCTACACAGACATTGGCATTGAATATTTAGGTAACAATATGGCAGCTGGTGAGAGCTGGACTTCTTACAAATGGAGTGGGAGCCTACAGATAAGTGAAGGAAGCAGGTTAGAAAAATCCACGTGTTAACAGATTAGTGTTAAAAGACATCAGTAAGAACTTATGTTTCATTTGCTGTTACATATAGAAGTATTTATACATAACAGTATATACAGAAGTTGGCATACACACATATATTCTATTGCTCTGTCAGCTAAGGAGGCCTAGAAGCATCAACACACCTGTACTTATGGCCACACTTAGAACCCACGTTTTGGTTTCTAATACTATTCTCCAATAATGGAACTAAGACTCACTAAAGAATGGCTGATTCTAAGATAGGGAAATCTTAACATCTTGTAGCACTAGTAAGTATGAGAGCAGTAAAACAAACAAACAAACAAACAAACATCCATTGTGGTATGTCAGAGACAAAGAAGCCAACTGTAAGAGCCTTCGGTATCCATAGGTGGACAAATTTGAATGTTAAAAGAAAATAGTATTGGATTATAACCCAAAGTATAAAATAAATACTATAAAATATTTAAAATAAAAAGAAAATAAATATTCATGAGTCCACACTGATAAAAACAAATGATTAAATAAGATTAATTAATAGGGAGGAGAGATAAATATATCATGCAGAAGAATTCCAAATTTTTATGTAGCTAGTCTGTTCTCAAGGAGGGGGGAACATAAATCCTCACTGCTTAAGTAGGGGTTGTGTGAAGTGATTTACTTCCAAAGAGTACAGTACTGTGGATAAATCTAACAAATACCATTCCAGACAGGTGATCAAGGTCAACATCCACAGTGATAAATCATGTAGATAATAGGTACTTGTGATATAATTAAAATGGCTATCATTCAAACTAGTCAGGATATGGAAACAACTTAAATGTCCATCAGTGGATGAATGGTAAAGAAAATGTGGTATGTGTGTGTGTTCATCTACACACACACACAATGAAATATTATTCAGCCTTTTAAAAAAAGGAAATCCTGTCACTTGTGACAATATGAATGTACCTGGAGGACATTACACAAAGTGTAGTAAACTACACAAAGACAAGTACTGTCTGATATCACTTATATGTGGAATCTAAAATAGTCCAGCTAACAAATGAAGATGGTAGAAAGGTAGTTGCCAGTAGCTGGGGATAGGGCAGATATGTTGGTTAAAAGGGGTATGAAATTTCAGTTATGCAAGTTGAATTAATGCTGGAGATGTAATGTATAGCAATGTGATATAGTCAACAATACTGTAATGTATATGAAATCTGTCAAGAGAGAAGATATTAAGAGTTCTCACCACACAGAATAAAAAGAAACAAAAGAGGAAATGGTAACTATGTGGGGTGATGGATATGTTAATTAGTTTGACTGTGGTGGTTATTTCACAGAGTACATGTATATTAAAACATCAAGTTGTACACCTTAAACATGTAAAATTTTTGTCAGTTATACTTCAACAAAACTGGAAAAATAAATAAAAAATTAAAATAATAAAAAGATGCCTCCCCGATTGTTCTAGGAGAGGATGTGGAAGAAAAAAAAATCTATCAGCATTATGGTTCAGGCAAGAAAATGCAAAAATGAAAATGAATCCTTGAACACTACATCAAAAACTAATGATGTACTATATATTGGCTAACTGAACATAATAAAAAAAAATAAGTTGGAGCCAAGTTGGGCCCAATAACTAAGGAAAGCCAGAAGATAATCCCTTCATCTGTTACTCTGTATCTCTAGAAAGTAAAAGTTTTCCAGTGCTTCTCAAACCTATAGCAAATATGTTTCAGATATACTTTTGCCTTTTGAATAGTTTGAAGGAATAAATTAAAATTTAGTTTTCAACACTAAAGTCTTGACATGCAGTATCAATCTATAAAGATGAGACCTATTTATTTTACACACTTGTTTACAGACATGGTTTAGTGAATGCTGTTCAACCAAACAGAAGCACAGCAAATTTTATTGATACTCCTGTCAAACAAACAACTGCATAGATATATAATGCATTACTCACTTTTTCTCAATGTATTGACATTTTAAAGTCATTTCATCATACAGTATAATATTTGAAGCTTTACTGATTGTCGTTTTGAATTCTAGAATGTATCTCCAGAAGGAATTTGACTTCATTTCAGAAACTGTCAAACTTTAACTCAAAAGTAACTGTTATCCTAATCCCTGTCTATTCCCCATAAGCTTCTGTTAATATGTTTTCTTCCTACTATTATATTTTGGCATGTGTTAAATAAACAACTACAAGCATTTCATATTTGGGGAGAAATCCAACAAAACAGAAACCACATATAATTTCTTTCTAAGTCAAGAAAGATTTTAAAGCTGTTTTGTATTGTGAAGCTGATTCTCAGAAAAATACCAACAATGGTTGCATTTTTAAAACATTAGAACAAACCTGAAGAAGAGGTAAGCAGGCTTTGTTTAGAAATCAACCTAAATGTCCAGTTCAAAACTGTATTTTTAAAAAAGCAGAATGCAAGAAGATTCCTAATGGTATGATTATTCCTTTAGATGCCTGATAACAAAAATAGCCTTGCCATTTAGACCACGAACAATCCAGGCACTTGAACTGATTGTGTATGATTACTAGCTTTCCTCAAATCTCTCAATACTTTACATCAAATTAAAATAATTTTCTAAAAGAAAATATCTCTGTCATTTTATTTTTCTCAAAGTTATTCAGGATGACTTTACTGAGAAAGTAAGGGATTAGTGTGCTTAGAATCTGTGAAATACCCTTTTACATGTGTTATTGGCCTTTTTATTGCTATGTAAGAGTAAAAATTTTAAGGAAATTAGTCACCCTCCAGTTACCTGTGGGTATATATATCAATGTCTAGTGTACATTATATTTTATTTTTAGACCAAGACTAAGAGTAATATGCAAGAGTAAGCCTTTCCTTGCAAATCTTTTGGTTGTGATTTTTAATTTTTTTTTTTACTTCAAACAGGAAATTTTGTGGATTTGTTGATGGCTTAGTGATCTATAGGTTCTGCCAATTTTCACCAAATATTTAATTATAGCTCATAGTACTTTGTTATATCTTTCAAAATGTATAGTTATTTTAAATGTTATCACTACTGTAGTTTGTTTGATGGACTGATTCACATATGAAGCTATCCATTATTCAGCTGAGTTCACCATATTCTATTAAACTGATATATTTCTTTACATAATTTTGAAATAAATAGATGGACAAAAAGTTGCATGCAGTTTGTTTAAAAAGGTCATTTTAATTTGTATAATAATCAGTGAAAGTTTTGATATGTAACTCATATCAGGGATGCTTTATTATAAATGAACATCTACCATTACTAAAATATACACAAAACCATCTTTCCAGTTGATACTATCTCATCCAGCCAGCTTCAGAATTATCCCTAATTTCTCCTTTACTTCTCTCTCTATTTAATCACTAAATCTTCTGATTCTGTATTTTTAAAAGTTCTCAAAACAGTGCGTGTTAATCTATTATTAAATGTATTACTAAAACATTCACCATTGACATATAACAATAGATTTTTTTTGGACATCTCATTATGTATACATTTAAAAAAGTGTTGAATCAGGCAATTTGTATGACAAGGTTTGAAGGTATGTCATAAACACGAAACTTTTGAGAAACATTGTCTTTGGTCTCTGTTTTAATCATTAATTTCTTGAACTACTGGGGAATAGACATGAAATCTCCTTCTAATCCCTTTAAATCCCTTGATTCTAACAACAGTTTTTAAGAGACTGAGGAATTTCACCTTTCTTCCCCAGCTTGGGAGCATCTGATGACATTTCTTTGCCTACAAAGGCTGCGTCTGTCTCTAAAGCACCATTCCACTTTCGAGTCTATACAGCCACTTTTGCATGGCCCAGGTGATTTTAAAAAAGTGGACAAAAGTGTGGTCATTTCTCCATATGACATTTGATTACCTTAGATATTTATGCAATCTAAAGCATGTTCTTTCAATATCATTTTAACATTATCACTCAGGAATACTTTATCATTCAGGATAATACATGTGAATTTGATCCTGCATTTCAATTTTTCTGTTAGAATCCTAAAGTAAAAAGTCACATGTTAATTCTGTAAGTTTCTATCTGATGACAAAGATAGCCACGAAGTTTACAGAGTTTGGTTCTATGAAATTGTAAAAATTTTTGTTATCTATTAGCAAATCCACTTCAGAATTTTTTATTTGACTGACTATATAAATCTCTATTTCTCAAATGTTTCCTTAAGCTAGTTGTATTATCTTACCAGTTCCCTCATTAGTTAATATGTTGAATAACATCGTCAACACATGTTCAGTCTATATTCGATGAAAGTCATGTCTTAATTTTTTGAAAATTATTTCAAGAGAATAAAAATGCAAACTGTCAAAGCAACAGTAATACTACTACTTAGACACAGTTACAGAAGGAGAAGTTCTGGGGTTATTCTATGTAAGGAAATCCTCTTGAATTCATGAAAGAACATGAATTTAATAATGACCTTAAAAGTCTCTTTATGGGGGTGCCTGGGTAGCTCAGTCTGTTGAGTCTCTGATTCTTGGTTTTGGCTCAGGTCATGAGCTTGAGCTCTGTGTTGAGCCCAGTACTGGGCTCTGTTCTCCACCAGGAGTCTGCTTGAGATTCTTCCTCTCTCTTTCTGCCCCTACTCCTGCTCATACTCTCTCTCTTTCTCTCTCTAAAGTAAACAAATAAATAAAATCTTTAAAGAAAATCTCTTTAGGGGTACCTGGGTGGCTCAGGTCATGATCTCAGGGTCCTGGGATTTAGCCCCACATTGGGCTTCCCTGCTCAATATAGAGTCTTCATCTCCTTCTCCCTGCTTGTGCTCTTTCTCTCTCTCTCGCTCAAATAAATAAATAAATAAAATCTTGGGAAAAAAATCGCTTTATCTGGACACAAATCTCTGTCATCACAGTATCCAATTATTTAATCTATATCAAATTATTAAACATTAACTGTCCAAAATGAACATATATTTATTATCCTATCAACAAAACAATATTTGTAATTATTCTAAATTCTGACCAAGAAAACTTTGTCATTGGATAATGAATGCCTACTTTTAAAGAGTTAAAATCAATTTTGCGATATGACTTTTCATGTTTCTTTGATAATTTAATTGTCAGCAATTTTTATTCGTCTAAATCTTAAGTCCATTAATTTCTCTCAGAGTAACTGGAACAGAACATGAGAGACAAATTAGGAAAAAGCAGCAAGTGTTTTATTGAACATGCTTGCTCAATGCTTTCAATGTTACTTTTGAAAATATAATTGGAGAGATTTCAAATAAAGTAGTCAGTAAAAGTAAACAGGACTAATCTCTCTGTTGCAGTGCCTCAAATATTCTCTGCCTCTGGCAATCAGGATAAAACAAAAACTGTTGCTCTCTAAAACTATTTTTATACAGGCTCCAATTGTCAAGCCTTGTCTGACTCATTTTCTATGCACTCCTGCTTTAAATGTCTGTGGTATGCAGCAGCTGTTGTTATTAAACCGATACTCCTTTTTATGGCTTTATCTTAGATTTTTTGATCCTTCAGGTAAGGTCCCAGTAAAATGTGCTTTGTGAAACATTATTTTCCAGAAGCATCAGATATTTTATCACAGGGAAATTGTCTAAGAGCATTTGAAGCTACAAGTTTAGGAGTTTTTAAAAATTGTAGTCTGGGTTTTAAGGCCAAGAATAATTCATCCCTTTGATTGTATGTGAGGAAAGTCATTAAAAGATACACTCGCTTATACAAACAACTTATTTTCTAAAATGTTTTCATAATTTCTCATGGAGTATTTTTTTTCGTAAGTGAAAAGAATATAATGAGAAGTAGTGAGAGTCACCCACGAGCAAATATGAGCGTATATCTCTAAGTGTGCTTTCACTTTTTTTTTTAATCCACTCTCTTCTTTTAAAGATTTATTTATTTTAGGAAGAGAGAGTGAAAGAGAGAGAGAGAACACACGAATGGGAAGGGGCAGAACTAGGAGAGACAATCCCAAGCAGGCTCCATGCCCAGTGTGGAGCCCAGCATGGGGCTCAATCTCAAGACACTTAGATCACAACCTGAGCTGAAATTAAGAGTTGGATGCTTAACTGACTGCACCAACCAGGCACCTCAATCCACTGCCTTTTCCAAATATCATTCTGGAATCATTATCAGATGACAAAATAATTGCAATTTGATGGTATGAATTTGTGATTCCTTTGATATTAAGTAGCAATGACATGCCAGTGACACTGGTAATCAATCTCTGATATACCAGAAGTTGTGTTTAAAATAAAGCTCAAAACAATAAATCATATTTAAAAGAGATTTGGGGGTCAACATTTTTAAAGAAATATTTTAAATTTCAGATTTGCTCATCATTTGCATTTTACCCCCCCCCCCTTTTTTTTTACTCACCACATTCACACTGCTGAGAAGATCTGTGTCTAAAAGAAGATACAGCCCAAAGTAACATCTTTATTCTTTAAGAATTTGCCATGAATCTTCTTCTTTGTTCCTTTGCTAGACTTAAGGAAGAAATCTAAGGAAAGAAAGATATGTGTTCTCCTTATCTAACTCTCTCCTATACCCAGATCTTGGAGCCAGCCATATGAATATATTCTCTATATCCATAACTTGACCTCATATTGATCTCTGAAACACTTCAGTGATTTATTACTATTAATATTATTCAGTGATTATTTTTTAATGTAAAAACCATAACATAAATCAAATGATGGAGAAAGAAAGAGAAAAAAATAACAACAATCTAGATCTCTCAACCCTTAAAAGCCTACCTCTATAAATCTTAATACTTAAGAAAAAACTTAGATTTTAAAATAATACTTTAAAACACAGGGATATAAGTCCTAGGCTATACTAATTCTTTATATTCCAGAATGATAATATCCAAAATGTCTTTGCCTTAGAGTATAACATTGGTACATTTTCCACCTTATTAAATATTCCTGTATGTTAGGGGTTGGGTCTTCTTCTTTGGTGCAACAATATACCTCAATCCATATTTTCTCCCTTTGAAAGAACTTAATAATGAACAGCTTCTCCCATTCTCCAGAATTTACACTAAGTTCAGTAACAAATTGAAAATCTTCCTTAAAATGAATGTCATTTTGAAGCGAATTCTTTACTACAGATTGATCCTTTTCCTTCTTTTATCAGTATGGATTTTCAGACAAGACTGTTTGAAGCAAAATAGTGTATAAATTCATGATTTGACATGCAATATATTTAGAAATTGATCTAACCCTTAAGACATAAATGTAAAGGCCTTCCTTTAAAAAATTTATGGTATTTTATTTCTTTTTTTCTGGCCTTAAGTACTATGCCAAGTCATTGTTAAATAATAAATTACATGGCAATTACCATTAACTATATTAGCAATAACCTTTTAAATGAACAACTGACTTACATCCACAACCTCCATCTGCATCTCACTTAACATTATCTTAATGAAGTTTTCTTTCTACATGGACAACTTCAATAAATCTGCATAAAATTTCCTGTATATATTACTCATTCCAAAAACAGAGGAATGGGGTGGGGGGGTGATTGAAGTAAGTGAACTGTCACCTGTCACAAAAAAAAGTCTGAAAAATTTCAACAAATACGTCACATCCAATCTGACAGAGAGATTTACTGATTTATATGAATTGCAGTGCATTCTGAAATGGTTTGAAGTTTAAATATTTAATAACATATTTTGGCCAATTTTCAATATTTCTGAAAGCAGGAGATATCTCAAAGAATTTTGCAGAAAAGCATGTTAGGAAGAGTGTTTGTGGGAGACCTTGGACATCTTCATTATTATGCTACTCCTGACAATCCATCTGAGTGCTTTACACAAACTATTTGCCCATCTCTACCAGGCTATCCTGCCAGCTAAAGGTGGTGTGTCCCTTTCCTCAACATAATCTCATTTTGCTGGTTTTTTTGACAGCTACACACTTGTATTCGTATCCAAAGATTAGACATCTGGTGAGTTGTAACTCAAGTTTGTTGACTCTAAGTGTTACAGCTGTTACATACATGCTAATTTCTTTTTAGTTGGACTTTTGGATATCCTACTTACTAGTCTGGGTTTGCAATCTCCATGTCACCAAGGACTCACTATGATTACTAGCTTGTCTACTTCATGTCTTCTTACTGCCTCAATCTGTGGATACCCTGATTTGCTTCTATTCTCCATGCATCCAGTCATTTAGTAAACATTTAGTAAACAACTAAACAAATATCTGTGGAAAATTTCTATGAATCAAAAGTACTTTTATGATAGGCTATTGCCTATCACTACAAATGATGCACAAAGTATATGGTGATCTCCTAACCAGCTTTCTACAAACTTGCATTTGTATGATAAGCTTTCCTTCCATGACTGAAATCCTTAGCACTTCCTGAACACTCAAAGACCCAACTATCCTCATCCTGCATGGCTGGAGGCCATGTGATGTTTTCAGGTCCAAACTTAAAGACTTTGGGGGGGGGGTGGGAGGTTGGGGTACCAGGTGGTGGGTATTATAGAGGGCACAGATTGCATGGAGCACTGGGTGTGGTACAAAAATAATGAATACTGTTATGCTGAAAATAAATTAAAAAAAAAAAAAAAGAACATGCCTCCCACCCTGCAAAAAAAAAAAAAAAAAGACATTGGTTGAGATTCAAATCAGCTTCTAACTCCAGGGCACAAGTCGATGGAAGGTGGTCACCTCAAAGTGTGCTTAGAAGCAGCAGCTCTCATTATGCTGCAAGTCTATCATCTTGCACTAGAAGCATATCAAGGATAGCATCTTTAGACATAACTCAAGGACCCAAACAGTAGAATAATTAGGAAATGTGTAGGAGCTAATCCTGATGTGTTATCTAGACAAAAACCTCAGGGACTTTTTCTAATTTCTCTTTCTCTTACTGCATTCAGAAACAATGTACAAAGGTAGTAGAAATGGTGTTAATTACAATTCCAGCAAATAGCAGAACACAAGAGAAAGAGAAGGACTTAAAAATGGAATAAGGAACAAAACTGACATAGTAATAAATGTGTCAAATCAACATAATTAGATAAATGTGAATGGTTTTGTTTAAGTAGCTAAGAGGCCAGTACAAATTGAAGACTAAAAGCTCCCTACATCCAACTACATTGTATTTCTTAATATGTGGAAGATACAAAGTGTTGAATTTACATGCCGCAAATGAGTATTTTAGCTATGGTTACTCTGTCTTCTAGAGATGAATGCTGCATTTATTCAGTTACTTATCTATTCTTTTAGAACATATTTACTGAAAACCTACTGAAAACCTACTAAGCATTGAACACTGATAGATCTTGGTAAGAAAATGAATAAGAAGTTGCAAGAAAGTGTTTATTTAGAAATGAGCACAGGATTACAATAGAGTATGATAAATACAATAGAGGTAAGGATAAGATACTGAGAGGTCAGAGTTCCAAGGGAGCCATCTCTTTCTTGCCAAGTTAAGGATGGCTTCATAACTGAGAGGGTAAATATACTATGTGTTAAGGGAGGTCTATGTGTGCTATATAGGGAGAAAAAATGACAGAGGTATAGAGTTAAAAGTTCCATGTAATTTTTGTATAATACACATGACAGAGTTTGGCAGGAATTAGAAAAAATATGGGGATTCAAAGGTCCTTATATACCTTTTAGACTATATAAAATGACATGTTGAATTCTGATAAAAGAGGAATTAATAAAATCTATAATAAAATATATCACTCAACAGAAGAATAAGTAATGTTATCAACAAGCATTTTACAGAAAACCAAATGTGAATAAACGAATGCAAATTCTTAGTGGTCATTCAAATATATACCTCAAGATTAAAAATTTTAAAGTTTTTGCCTAAATATTACCTGCTCAGAGAGGTTCTCCTCAATCCCTTTGAAAGTAGCATAGCACAACCGTCTTTCCATCTTAACTGCTTTATTTTTCCCTTTGGAACATTCTTACAGAACTTATCACAGTTTTTATTCTATTTTATTGTATTTACTTGCTTTCTCTTCCCTGATGCTTCATTAGGAATTAATATTTTAATTACCACTGTACCACAACCACAAAAATGATGCCTAGCAACTTATAAGCACTCCAAAAATGTTTGTTGAATGAATAAAACATAGATAGAAATTATGAAGTAATATTTCAAAGCAAATAATCTGATTAAAAAAATGAGCAGATGACCTGAATAGTTGTTATTCCAAAGAAAATATACAGATAGCTAAGAAACATATGAAAAGATGCTCTATATCACTCATCATCAGGGAAACACAAATTAAAATCACAATGAGATATAACTTTACACCTGTCAGAATGGCTAAAATTAAAAACCCAAGAAATAACAAATGTTGGTGAGGGTGTGAAGAAAAAGGAAACCTTGTGCACTGTTGGTGGGAATGCAAACTGGTACAGCACGGGGGGAAACAGTATGGAGATTCCTCAAAAAATTAACAGATTTATCAGATGATCCAGTAATTCTTCTACTGGGTGGGTATTTACCCAAAGAAAATGAAAACACTAATTTGAAAAAATATATGCACCCCTATGTTTATTGCAGCAGTATTTACAATGGTCAAGATATGGAAAAAACCCAAGTGTCTACCCATACACAATGGCTAGAGAAGTGGTATACACACACTCACACAATGTAATATTACTCTTGCTATCTGCAACAACATGGATAGATCTAGAGGGCATAATGTTGAGTGAAATAAATCAGTCAGAGAAAGGCAAATACCATAGGATTTTACTCATAAGTAGAGTTTAAGAAACAAAACAAATGAATAAGCAAATTAAAAAAGAGACACAAAAATCAGACTCAGGATGTAGGGAGCTGCTTTTAGTCTTCACAAAGTAGTGGTTGCCAGAGGGTAGATGAGTGGGGAATGAGTGAACTAGATATAAGGGGATTAAGAGTACACTTGTCTTGATGAACACTGAGAAATGTATGGAATTATTGGATCATATTGAACACTTGAAACTAATATAACATTGTATAGGAATTATACTTGAATTAAAAATTAATACTTTTTACTCAAAATTAACGAAGATTAAAAATAAGAATAACATCAACTGTTAAAGTAAAATATATACTCACACAATGACAGATTAGTTTGCAATATATGTTTTTGATTTGAACTTTACTGTATCTGTCAAAATCAGAATGTAACACTCATCTTAAGAATGTTTCTTCAAGAAAAAGAATATTTCTTCAGGTAAATTTTTATAAATGTGAAAAAGTATGTTAAAATCCAACAAATTTAAGTATTATTTCAGAATCACATTTAACTAAAAATCCATCTGTATTTGGAAGAGAAACAAATGAGAGTACGTTCTTTAGAAAATATTGGGAATGCATTAATAATAATTAGATATAAGTAAGAGATGTATAGTAATTTTAATAAAAATGCAAATTGGAAAATAGTATGTATTGAGTATGAATACTGAAAAATGCAACAAGTTATATAATTGTCGGAGAATAAACTGGTGATGTTTCATAACTAAAACACTTGTCTTTTGGGTAAATAATATGTTTACATATATTATAAAGGGGCTAGGGCACAGAAAATGTGGTATAAAAACCCAATTTGCGAGCAACTTTGGCAGTCCTAGCTTCTTCAGGCTTCACTTGTGCCTCAGAACTACCAGGGTTTTGAAATTATTTGAAAAGCTTTACATTGGATAAGATCTCTGATTCTGATGAGCTTCACTTGACCATCTAATCCTTAGACTCTTTTTAGAGAGATCCATGGAAAACTCTTAGGAGTGATTACCTTTTTTTTTTTTTTTTTTCATTAACATATAACATATTATTTGTTTCAGGGGTACAGGTCTGTGATTCACCAGTCTTACACAATTCACAGTAAGAGTGATTACCTTTAAGAAGTTTGATCAGTAATGCAAACTGTGAGGAGAACTTTTCCCTTGGCTTTTCCTTTAGTGTTGTATGTGTTTAAGTGAGCTTGATTTGAATTTGCAACAATAATAACAATAACAGCAAAACCAAAGGCAATGAAAAATATATTCTGAAGCAAGTATATACTCAACCCCCCCCAAAAAATCAAACAGAGGCTGTAATTAAATTTTCACTTTATTTTTTTTTAAGATTTTATTTATTTTGAGGGAGAGAGAGAGTGCATGAGAGCACAAGTGAGCAAGGGGACGGGCAGAGGGAGAGAAACAAGCCAACTTCCCTCTGAGCAGGGAGCCTGATGCAGGGCTCAATCCCAGGACTCTGGAATCATGACCTGTGCCACCCAGGTGTCCCTAAATTTGCATTTTAAACACAAATATTTTGGAATTGAGGAGGAATATGAAGTAGAGAGGTTAGAAGGAGCAATAACAACATTACTTGAAAAACAACAACATGGCTGACATGAGAAGGAACTCAGGCACTAGTAAGAGATAGAGGAAATGGACTTTCTGAGTTAGAAATGAAAAACACCAAAAAACTGGATACAGAGAACGAGACTGAAGAAGATATTTAAATGACTCGCAATTTTAACTAGAGAGACAAGGAGAGCTATTCAATAGTTCTGCAAAATGCGGATTTAGGAAGTCCTATCCGTTGTGTGGAGAAGAGGCAAACCTCCCAGAAGTAAAATCAGTATGGAAAGGTATCAGTGCAAAGATGGAGCCACTGGGCAAAGAAGATACAGTTAAAAATGATCATGTCCAATGGTTGTCCATGGGAAAAACAGAAGTAATTAAAATGTTGTAAATCCTAGGTGAAATTAGAGCAAGAGGCATTGAACTGTCAATGCTAGGTTAAACAAAGCTTAGCTTTGAATAGCCTCCTTTCTGAACAGAAATTTTGAATTCTTTTCCCTCCCCTCCCCTCCCCTCTGCTCCCCACCCCTTCTTTTCCCTTGCCTTTCTTTTTATTAACAGTACTACTACTCATACTGATAATATTATTATAGCTCTTTTTATGGTTAGAAATTTCACACATTTTCTATAATTCTCTGTATAGAAAATGGACATTATTATTGTTAACATAATCATTTTATAGATGAAAAACTGAGGCTCCAAGAGAATATTATGTAGCCAAAATTACGGGGTGATTGAGTTGGAATCTGAATTTAGTTAAAATCATCATCCCACACTCTTAACAATTATGCTAAGATTGCTTTGGAATCCAGGGTCATTTTGGATGCTTTCAGATGATACTGGACTATTCTATCATCTTCTTGTAAGGATAAGCTATTTGTGAGTATTCAGGCACTAGGTTTGAGAGTCAGTTCTCTGGGGATCTCATTCAGATCCAAACTCAAAATACAAGAGTACAAAGAGGATTATATTATTGTTTCTTTCATTCTTAATTCCTTTTCTTCAAGTTTTAGTTGCCTCTAAGTAACCTCAAAAGTTAGCAAAGAAAACCTGTGATAAGGACAATGTAACAGGTCACCAAATCAACCAACAGGGAGGTGAAACAGGACATGATCCTAATAGGGTTCATTTGAAACATGTCATTTACAGTGACAGGGCAACCTCTAAGTTGTTCCCGCTAATGAGAGAAATAGGGGACTGCATTATAAATTTGTGCCAAATTACCTCTTTCTGAGCTAATGCCAATTCTTTGTCTTGCTTAGATCTCATTGTTCCAAAGAGAATTTACATTTTCATCTACCTAGAATTGCCTTCAATTCCTGTTTATTGATAATAAGAAGTCTGGGGAACAAATGAGGTAAAAGTGAAGTTTCAAGGCGTGTTTTAAATATAAGAACTTACTGCTTGAGGAAGATGTACGTATGGAAACCAAGACACCTCTGAATCTAGATAAGCTACAAGGTCTCAGAAACTCATAAGGTTACCTGACACTTTGCTAACGACTAAAAGAAATTAATTTTCCATTTACAGTAAAGCATGGAAAGGTGGTTTTTATGTTCAGTATGTATTTTCATTTTAACTAGATTATGGATCTCCTATTAGGAAGGGTCTTCCTTATGAGTTTAAGAGTTTGAGTTTAAAAACAACAGGTCTTAAAACAGTGGCATATATTTTTAAAGATATATTTAGTGGTTAACTTGCAAAATGAAGCAAAACTATCTGATCTTCAGAAATCTGAATTTTTGAAATTTTGGCATTGGCTTCAGATTAACTATCTGAGTTAACTAAAATAGAAATAAAATGTAGCTCAGAGGTACAAAGTTCTCACCATAACATGGCTACAACATCTGATTAGTCACAACATAATGACAGATGTTTTAAATAATATGATGAAGAGGAGCACCTGGGTGGCTCAGTGGGCTAAGCCTCTGCCTTCAGCCCAGGTCATGATCTCAGGGTCCTGGGATGGAGCCCCACATCGGGCTCTCTGCTCAGCGGGGAGCCTGCTTCCGCCTCTCTCTCTGCCTGCTGCTCTGCCTATTTGTGATCTCTCTCCCTCTGTCAAATAAATAAATAAAATCTTTAAAACAATATGATGATGAAGATTATTTTGATAGCTAACTATGAACTTAATTAGGAAATAATTATGAAGTGTTTTATTCATTCGCTTTAGAATTATAAGTTGATACCCATTTAAGTCAAAATGCAGAAGAGGCACGTGCATTATCTCAGAATAAAAGGTTGTGTTTTATTTAGAAAAGTCCAAATGAACTCAAATATGATGGTGTCAAAATGGACAAAAAATTACCCTATTAGAGTGATTTATGATAATTATGGCAATTCAAATTGTTTTTAAATGAGGCTTTTGGGGGTTCACATTCAGTGTCTTTTCTAATTTTAGAGGCATTTGAAGTAAATGATTAATACAGCAAATGAAGAATCAAAGTCTCCTACATATGGCATTTCTTACTACAAGTTTCTCAAGTATATATAAAGTTGGGAGTACCAAATATGTATGTAATTGGAATGTTTCAAGCTTTCAAAAAGACAACATCAAAAATAAGATGGTGTCTTTAGTCAAGATGCAATATCAATGAAATGACCTTAATACATGGAAATTCTGTTTTCTGTGCCTGATTTTGAAGGTTCTCAACTAGTGGAAGAAAGAAAAGCAGAGGCTGGCATATTGCCTCGCATAAATAGCACACAGTGTTATAACACACACTATATGTTAAAGACAGCACTATTGTTTATTTTTTAAAATAATGTACAAAAAATACACATTCTGTTGGTTTTATTGCCCCAACTTTTTATATTATTGAAAGGTCTACATAATTGAGATATTTTGATATTAAGGTTGATATAAAAGAGTTTTTATTAACATGATTTATTTAGAAAAGTAGGGCTACCTTTTGTAATGTTTGGATGAAGTTTTTGAAAAAAAAAAAATCACAGAATCCTGAATCTGGTATTTTAAATTAAATTACTGTCAAGAATTTCATAGATTCTGGTGGGGATTCAACCATCAGCGATATTGATCAAAATAAGCAATAAACGCAATGATCTATTCATTCGTTTTTGCTTATGAAAAGACATGCCACTGCTCTTCATTGAACAAGGTCATTTTGCCCCCTATAAAAGGTGGAGATAAAAACAGAAGCGAAGTAAACAGCTAAACAAGCAAAACTGCTGACTTTAACGTCTTCATTTTCTAAGATTCCATCCGCTCTTCTTCATCTCCCCAGGAAAGCACAACTGCAGGCCCTAGAGTGAGGCAATAGCTTAACAATGTGCTCCTCTGCCTCTGGTCTCTTCCTTAATCTTCCTCAATATGGCTTTGCAAATAATCCTTCTAAAACGGCATCTGGAGTATATTAATTCTATGACTAAAATAATTTAATAAATACTTAGTGTTAATAGGATAAAACCGAACCTCTTTTTGGGATTAGAATATGTTTTCATGAGCTGGCCAACTTCTGCTTACTTCACTATTTTCATCTCTGGCCACTAACGCATTTCATCCAACAGGCCATATACAACCTCAATATTTGAACGTTGTTACCCTCCCCTCCTTAGACTGTCTTTTCTATTTCAAGATCCTGTTTATCCTTCAAAGTCCTCCTTTTCAAGCCATCATATATCCCTGCTCCAATTATCAGTTCCTCTTGTGGTAACATAGCACATTATTTTTTTCTCTAGCATAAAGTTTCACATTTAAAAAAAGTCAGCTGTTATTCTCCTCTTGCTGTTTGAATACTTGTCAAGTGCAAAGACTATGGTTTCTTCCATCCTTGTGTTCTTATTAACTGGTATTATGATTGGCTTTTTTAGGTATTTAAAAAATCTTGAGTTGATTAATCTTAAATGGTCACATACTTAAGTTCTCTCACGAAAGTTTCATACAAATCATTTCCTTCAAAACATATATAAAACTTGAAAAAGTAATTTAATTATTTAAAACGGGATTTAAAAATGACTGCTTTTTGTTACAAGATATTTGCTAATCCTTTTCATAGGTTCCTAGGAAAAATAACAAAAAGGAAGACATTTTTATCCTTCTGTTACACAGCTCTTTATCTTTATTACTACTTTTTTTTGTGGAAACATGCATGTATATTTATTTTGCTCATTATATGAAAAAGAATACATGAACATGACGAGAAATTTTAAATAAGCACAAGAAAATGAAGTGAAATGGCACAGTTTGCTTTCTTCAAATTTGTCACAATATCTGAGGTTGGCAAAGAGAGGGAAATATATTTCCATTTTCTTTCATTTGCAGTTTTTCACTTATAATACTGTACTATAACAGATATTACACTTATATATATTCCTTGATTTATCAACTTAAAACTAACATATACTTTCTGAGATGTAAAATAAGAACTTTTATATAGAATATATATAGAATATATATATAGAATATATATTATATCTTTCTATATTAAATATGTAAAATATTTATAAATATTAAAAATCTATAACTATAAAAATTTTAGTCACTGTTGAGACAACTGGTTCTGTGGAGAAGATGCAAGATTCTTAATTATTAAGCTTGTAGCTTCTAAAGTGTCCAGAACATCTAAATCTAACATGTACTTTATTTTCATACTTAATCAATTGTTCAAATATCTAAAATATGCAATTTGGATTTAGTTCTTTGGGGAAGGTGGTCAAGTAAAGATGCCTGGGCTATGTAAAGGAAATTATCCTGCAGGGCAGCTACACTCTGAGTTCTATGTTCACGTTCAGGGCAAATAATATGTGCTTACTTGGATTTCCCTTGAGCATCTTATGAAAAACAGACTGTTGGAGGTAACCACATTTGAAATATATAGCCCCCTCACTTATCCAGCAAACAACAAATATTTCTCAATTCTATTTTGTCAAATTACAAAATACCTTCTAAGTACGAAATACATTCAGTCATCATTCCAGTTACCATAGCAATTTGTACCCATACTGGGAAAACAATTTTACTTTTCACATCTCCATGGTCTCATTACTTGATGACATAAAATATTATTGATAAAAGATTCTAAATATATATCTGTCAGAGAAAATAAGAGAAAGGTATAGATATTCATCTCTATATTCTATTAATAAAGGATGCTATAATGAACCTATGTCAAATTCAAAGAAATGCATCTGAGAAAAACACCAGTAAGTTGAAGAAAATAAAGCATAGAAAAGCAGAATAATTGCAAAATCCTCTGCCCCTTATATTTTTACCAGCATAGCTCACCATAATGTTAATGTCTTTTATTCCTCTGTTCATTTTGGACAGCCAAGATTCTTGAAACTTTGTTTCAAGAATTCAAGTATTAAATTGTATAGGAGATAGAAAATTCTTTGAAATATAATAAAGTGCTATCCAATTTTATAAAGTCCTTGCTTCCCTCTTAGAGACAGTACTACAGTTTTCCAACACTAGCACCAATCTTTTCAATCAGAAGGGAATAAAATGTATGTGTTTTATAAAAGTGCCATTTCCTTTGAATACTAAAAGTTAAAGAGAATTTAAGAACCAGTCAAGATGGAGAAATCCTTTTCAAGTTTGTTTGTTTGTTTTTTTTTTTTTTCTAGTTGCAATTAAAATCCCTGGGCAGATTTAAAAAATAAACCACTGGGGCACCTAGGTAGCACAGTCAGCTAAGTGACCAACTCTTGGCTTTGGCTCAGATCTTGAGGGCTGTGAGATGGAACCCTGCCTCTGGCTCTGTGCTCAGTGCAGAGTCAGCTTGAGACTCTCTCTTCCTCTGCTTCTCTTCCCCCCCAATATGTGCTCATGCTCTCTCTCCTCCTCTCTAAAATAAATAAAAAATCTTTTTAAAAAATAAAATAAGCCACCAGAAGACTGAAAACTAAATAGCAACAGGTAATCCACCAACCACCTGCTATGAGCGAGGGAAGTGAAACAAACCACCAATGCAATGATAGTGAGAATTTCTTTTTCTTCCTCCTCTTCCCCCAACATGGACTCAAGTGGTAGAAATAGGGAACTTTGTAGCAAGCATGGACTTTAAAATTTCCAAGAATAGTCTAACTTTCTGGACAGAGGACTGGGGAAGGAATATCTGTAGCCTAAGAGTATGCATCAGCATTTTATCTCGGTGTTTTCTTTTTTTCTATTTTTTTCTTTCATGCCTCTGCCCCAGTTAAACAAAACACAAAATCACTGCTGTCATGATGAGCAGGGCACTTAAAAGTCTAAGAGAAAACCTATCTCTGTGGATAGAAGAAAAACAACAAAAGCAACTGTTACATGAAGAGTGTGAAGAGAATACCATCCTTTTTTGTTTTTCTATAGTCTAGCCATCTTAGCCTGAGATACCGCCATTGAACAGCTGAAACTCAGACAACCTCAAACCCCACCAGTCTAACCAGAAGAATTGGGAACAGAGAGGAAATAGCTGACTAAATCAATCTCCTAACTCTGTGTAGGAAAGAACATAATCCCTCTAAGCTTTGCATGAGCAATTTATACCCAGAAGAGCTTACTACAGTCTCTGATAATTGAATTACAGTATAAGCCTCTATCCAAGTCCAAGAATGAACATAAAAATGGTACAAAGGGGTAGGGGGCAGAAGCAAAGATCACAGCAAAGGATTTGAAAACTGAACTGACACTGTAATCTGTCATCCAGCATGAAATGTAACAGACTGATTGCTTCTTAAAATAAGAAAACAAACAAGAAAATCAACATTTTCCAGAAAATTGTAACAGAAGGAGAATTTCAAAGTATAATATTCAAATTTTATAGTATACAATCCCCCAAACCAGGAAATCTGACCAATTCAAAAGGGAAAACACAAGTCAATATTTGCCAACCCAGAGATGATCCAGATGTCAGAATTATCAAAGACTTTAAAACAGTTACTGTTACCGTCCTCCATGAGATAAAAGTAAATATGCTTGAAATAAAAGGAAAAATAGAAGTTCTCAACAGAGAAGTAAAAATTATATCTAGTAAGTGGAATAAACTAATTTTCCCTACCAAAGTTATAAAATTATTTTTAAAACATGTATGTAAACAATTAAACCTTATTATATATATATATGTATATATACTATAATACCTTATATATTATATATGGTATATATATGATACATGTGTAATACAGTGTATTTGTGTAAGTTATAACTAATTTAGTTGTATTTTATAACTAAAATAAAAAGGAGAGTTTGGCATCTGAAACTAACACTATATGTTAACTATACTGGAATTAAAATAAAAAATAAATAAAAGAAAAAAATATAAAGGGGAGTCAAAAAGTCTGTATTATTGTAATGTTTCAATATTTTATTTAAACTGGTAAAATATCTACTTTAAGTAGAATGAGAAAAGTCAGAATAACCCCAAAGAGATAATATGCTGGGATACAAAAAAAAAACAAAATACAATAATTAAATTAGAATAAAATACTAAAATACATTCAAATAATCCAAATGAAAGTAGGAAATTAAAATTGAAAATAGGGGAACAAAAATCAGATGAGTCAAATTAAAAAATAATGAATGGTAAATCAAAATTAACTACATTCAGTATAATTTGTCTAAGCACACTAATTAAAAGAGATCTTACGATCAGATTAAAAAAGAACGCAAGACAAAGCTATATGTAGTTTACAAGAAACTCATTTTAACTAAAATGATACAGAGAGATGAAAATGTTTATACAAAAATTGTACAAAAATTTTAATTGGTAAACACAAAAAAGGAAACACCACAAAAGACCCTTCAGTATACGATAGAGAAGAACATTATGGCGCATCTATACACTGAAATACTACTCAGCCATATAACATAGCATTCATAGAAGCAGCACTGTGGATGGATCCTAAATGAAGTAGTGTGAGCAAAAAAAGCCAGGGTGAGAAAGCTCTCTATATTATAGGATTCCATTTTTTATAAGAAGACTGTATGGATGGAGAAGCCATCAGAGTTCTTCAAGAGTTTACCTTGTGGGGAGAGAGTATGATTACAAGAGGACATCATGATGGAAAATTCTGGAGGTGACAGCTGTTCTGAATTACAGCTGTGGCAGTCACCCACTTCCATACATTTTTAAAAACTCGTAGTCTGTACACCAAAAGGAATGTATTTTACTGTATGTAAATAAAAAATAATTTTATAAGATCGAAAAATAAGATATAAAATGATGATTTCTAAAGAGAATGCTATGCTTTAAAATATAAGTGTTCGTTTACATCTTTCTCCCCCAAATCACAAAAAAATTGCATTCATTGTATTAGTTTAATTTCTACTGAAATCAAGGTTTTCCTCCAAATAAACATTTAAAAGTTCTCTCTCAGGGGCTCCTGGGTAGCTCAGTAGGTTCAGTGTCCCACCTGATTTTGGCTCAGGTCATGATCTTGGGGTCCTGAGACTAAGCCCCAATTTGGGCTCCACACTTGTTGGGGTTAATATAGAACATGAGATCAGCCACAAGACCTGGCTTGCTAAAATGTAACACAGAGGCCTCTTAGGGCAGGGAAGGTTTCAGAGAAGGTCGTAGGTCCTTGCCCTAAGAATGCCACAGGGAGTTACCTTCTCCCAAGCTTTCTTAGCCCAAACAGCCACCTGTGAGCTAAAACTTGTATGCATTGTCCCTTAGGCTATATTTATCAGAACAAGTAGAACACGCAGATTAGCATATTTTACCTTTCCCATATACAGATCCTCCCAGTTTCAGTAAGACACCTGGTTACTCCTGTGCTTGACAAACAGTGATAAGGTTTGTGATTATTCTAAAGGACCAATGAAAGCGGAAGCAAAGAAGAGCAAAGGGTCATCTCTGAGCTTTGACTCCCTTGCCTTCTCTTTCACAGCCAAATCTGGAGTAATCTTCAATCCGTCAGTATAGGCATTGCTGGCTATTCCCGGCAGGCATTGCGAATGGAGCCTGCTTAACATTCTCTTTCCCTTTCCCTCTGCCCCTTACCCCGACCGCGCGCACTCTGTCTCTTAAAATAAACAAATAAATAAAAGGAAAAATAAAAGTCTTCTCTCAGAAAAACGAGAACAACAATTAAATGTAATGAAAACAATATAGTTGGACCTGCATTGGAAGGATTAGAGCAGATTCTTGAAATGAAACTGGAATGACAGTACATGCTTCCTGTACCCCCAAATCTTGCTGAAGTATAGCTAAAATCAGCAATATCACTTATGATAGACGAAAACGTACCAAACAAAAGTTCACCGTACCTTCTTGTTGGAAGAGAAAGAGCAAAGATGGGTATTACACATATGTGAGATCATAAAAGAAACAGAAGAATTAGCATAGTGATTCTCTATTCAGCTCTTGTTAGGAAAATGTTCTGTAATGTGAGATCTACCTTTTGGTATGCGATATCTCTGTCTATATATATCTATATCTAGTTATATACATATATATATATATTTTTAAGATTTTATTTGAGAGAGAGAGAGAGAGAGCACGAGCAGGGTAGGGAGGGAAGAGGGAGAAGCCGGCTCCTCTCTGTGCAGGGAGCCTGATGTGGGGCTCAATCCCAGGACCCTGGGATCATGACCTGAACCAAAGGCTGAAGCTCAACCGACTGAGCCAGCCTATATATTGTTTTTTATATATCTGTATATATACATGTGTATATATGATTATATATATATGTGTCTATATGTGTATACCTACATAAATAGTTTATTTCTTTAATAAATATTATTTTAAGAGAAGTTTTAGGATCACAGAGAAACTGAATGAAAAGTGGACAGTTCCCATATACCTTCTGTCCCCACACAACCTTCCCCACCATCAATAGCCCCCACCAGAATGGTACATTATCTGCAATGGAAGAACCCACATGCAGACATCAGTATCACACAAAGTCCATGGTTTACATAAGGGCTCACTCTTCGTACTGCATATTCCATAAGTAATGACAAATATATCCACTGTTATATTTTCACATATAGTTGTTTCACTCCCCTAAAAATCCTCAGTGTTCTACCTATCTGCATCCCCCCACTCTGGCCAAACAAGAATTGTTTCACTGTCTTCCTACTTCTTACCTTTTCCAGGATATTATACAGTTGGAATCATACAGTATCTGGTATTTTCGAATTGGCTTCTTTCATTTGTTAATGTGTATTTTAGGCTCCTTTATGTTTTTTCATAGGTTGGTGGCTCATTTCATTTTAGTGCTGAATAATATGTCACTGTCTGGATATACCACAGTTTACTTATCCATTCACCTACTGATGGGCACTTTGGTTGCTTGCAAGTTTTAATAAAGCTACTATAAATATGCATGTGCAGTTTCTGGTGTCTACATATGTTTTCAAATCCTTTGGGTTATAAATCCAGATTATATGGTAAGGATGCGTTTAGTTTCACAAGAAACTGCTAAACTGTCCTCCAAAGTGGATGTAACATTCTGTGTTCCTATCAACAATAAATGACAGTTCTTTTGTTTTGCATTCTTGCTAGCATTTGGAGTTGCCAGTTTTTGAACTTTCATCATTCAGGTGTAGTGGTATCTCAGTGTTGTCCTGATTTGTAATTCCCTAATGACACTGATGTGTAACATCTTTTAATATGCTGATTTCTGATCCATGTATCTTCTTTGGCAAGATATTTGTTGAGATCTTTTGCCCATTTTCAATTGTTTTTGTTGTTGTTGTTGTTTTAATCAGGTTCTCTGTATACTTATTCTTGAGTTTTAAGAGGTCTTTGTATGTTTTGGATAACAATCCTTTATCAGATGAGTCTCTTAACAACTATTTTATCCTAGTCTATGACTTCTCATTCTCTCGATGCTGTCTTTTACAGAGCAGTAATTTTTAATTTTAATGAAATCCAGGTTATCAATTATTTCTTCATGGATAATGCCTTTGGTGCTGTATCTAAAAAGTCATCAGCAATTCCATGTTCATTGAGATATTATCTCCCAAAAACCTTATAGTTCTGAATTTTACATTTAGGTCTGTGATGCTTTGGAATTAATTTTTGGGAAGTGTGTAAAGTCTGTGTCTAGAACTGTTTCAATTTTCACTTTTGGTTTTTTCTTCTTTTTTTATGTAGATGTCTAGGGTTCCAGTACTATTTGTTGAAAAGACTATTGTTTTCTCCATTGTATTGCCTTTGCTCCTTTGTCAAATATCAGTAGACTCTATCTGTGTGGTCTATTTCTAGACTCTCTAGTCTACACAGCAAGAGGGAACATAAGCAGGGGTAGTGGGAGATGGAGAAGCAGGCTTCCCCCTGAGCAGAGGTCCTGATGTGGGGCTCAGTTCCAGGACCCTGGGATCATGACCTGAGCAGAAGGCAGACGCTTAGCCAACTAAACCACCCAGGTCCCCCAATGTACTTACTTTTCTATTATTTTTTTATTATCCTTTATTATTATTCTTTTTAAATTTATTCTTTTGTCAATACCACTGTCTTGACTACTGTAGCTTTATAGCAAACCTTGAAGTCAGGTAACATTCATCCTCCAAGTTTATTCTTCTTCACCAATACTGTATTGGTGATTCTGGATCTTCTGTCTCTCATATTAATTTTAGAATCAGTTTGTTAATATCCACAAAATAACTTGCTGGGATTTTTATTTGAATTGTGTTGAACTTACAGGTCTATGTGTGTTGGGAACAACTGACATGCTGACAATATCAAGTCATCCTATCCATGAACATAGATTATCTTTCTATTTATTCGGGTACTCTTAGCTTTCTTTCATAAGAATTTTGTAGTTTTTCCTTTATTAGATTTTGTATATATTTTTTTAGATGTATGCCTAAGTACCTAAGTATTCCTCCCCCCTCCCGGGTGCTAATGTAAGTGATGTTATGTTTAGAAATTCTAATTGCTCATTGAAAATAAGAATAGCTAAAACTGAGTATTTTGCTATGTACTTGACACTGTTTTGAACATTTCATATGTGATATGTCAATGTATACTCCCCCAAATTCAAGGAGCTATGTACTATCACTTTGATATTTTACAGATGAGGAAATGTAAAAGCCAAAATAACTTGCCTGAATTCACTCTGCTAGTGAGTGACAGAGACAACTGAGGAGTCCTGGCTCCTAACCATTATGTTCTACCATGCCTATAATCCTCTATATGCCTCATAAGTGCAGTTACAAGATTATTAAATTACACAGTATGTTAGGATTGCACTGCCATTAAGGGAAGACTATGAAAGTGAAGACAAACTCAGGAATCACACATGATAGGAGTTTTTCTTTTGGAAATGCCATCCGCCAAATTTTAGATTATCAGCTTTAAATTTTGATTTAAATGTCTAAGCTGTATTTCAGAGGTGTAAGGGTTCATAAGGTGCTGCATAAATTAGAGCAAGGACATGGAAACTAATCCTAATTTTTACTGTCTTACCAGACTTCCCACTTCTCTTTATTATTTGAGTTGATTGCCAGTTACTCATATGGAAATGTGTGTTTCTCGATAAATACACAATTATATGGATTTCTTCCAAAATGTGATGTCAGGGGTCCTTTGGCTCAGGCCATGATTTCAGGATCCTGGGATAGAGACTCACATTGGGCTCCTCACTTAGTGGGAAGTCTGCTTCTCCCTCTCCCCACTCATGCCATATCTCTGGTTCTCTTTCTTGTTAATTAATTAACTAATTAGCTAAAATATTATGTTAAAGGGAAAATATTGGGGTGCCTGGGTGGCTCAGTGGGTTAAGCCTCTGCCTTCAGCTCGGGTCATGATCTCAGAGTCCTGGGATCGAGCCCCACATTGGGCTCTCTGCTCCATGGGGAGCCTGCTTCCCCCCCTCTCTCTGCCTGCCTCTCTGCCTACTTGTGATCTGTCTCTCTCTGTCAAATAAACAAATAAAATCTTAAAACAAAAAAGGGAAAATATTTTGCATCTTCTAAGACTGATAATTTTTTAATTAATTATTTTTATTAACATATAATGTATTATTTGTCCCAGGTATACAGGTCTATGACTCGTCAGGCTTACACACTTCACAGCACTCACCATATTACATACCCTCCCCAATGCCCATAACCCAACCACCTTCTCCATCCTTCTCTCCCCCCAGCAACCCTCAGTTTGTTTTGTGATATTAAGAGTCTCTTATGGTTTAAGACTGATAATTTGATGTTGTCATTTACAGGGAAGCTAGAAGTAGTGAACTGGCATCAGAGATGCAGCCATGAGATCTGTGTGTAATTCACAATGTCAGCTGGATTGGTAAAAAAGATTTTAACCTGAATCATGTCTGCCTCACACTCTTGCAGACTGTGAATTCCAGTTCACTTAATAAATCTTTGTGTCTTTTGACATGGATAATCTTTTAAAGGACTGGATTAGTTAGAGGGCTGGGCTAATTATCTGATAACTATGATTTCAATATATATTTATTCATGGTTTTCACATTCCCTAGTAAATTATCAGAAAAAAATGTCTTTTACACAAGTAGAATAGTAAAACTTTCCTACTGGTGTGCTAGGATCTCAATTGATGAAAATTTGTTCTACACACAAAACACACACACTAGCACATACAGAAGCAATATAGATATGATATACATTATAAATGTAAAAACTGATTTAATATACGGATGACAAATAAGCATATTATTCAACATCAGTAGCCATTATGAAAATGCCAATAAAGACCACAATGAGATATCATCATAAACATATTAAAACAGCCAAATAAAATGACACCAAATGCCAACAAAAATGCAGAGAAATGGGATCTATTGCTGGTGGGAGTGTCAAATGGTAGAGCCACTATGGAAAATGGTCAAATTTTTAGAAAACTAATTGTATGGTTACCATATATCCCAACAATTGCAAGCCTGGACATTTATCCAGGGAAATAAAAAATTATGTTCACACAAAGCCTATACAAGAATGTCCACAACAGCTTTATTCATAATAGTGAAAAACTGAAAATAACCAAAATGGTCCTGAACAGATTAATGGTTAAACAAACCATGCCACATTTTCAGCAATAAAACAGAACAAACTTGATGGGCACAACAACTTGGATGAACCTCAAGGGAACTGTGCTGAATAAAGGAATAATCTCAAGAGCTCACATATTGTATGATTCCACTTACATAACATATATAAGTGACAAAACTATATATATGGAGAACAGATTAGTAGTTGCCAAGGATTAGGGATGGTAGTGAGAAGCGAGTGGGTGTGACTGTAAAGAAACTGTATGAGGGGAATCTTTTTTGTAATGGCATAGCTCTGCATCTTGATTGTTGTGGTGCTTATACAAACCCACACATGGGATTAGATAATACGGAACTTCACACACATATTGTATCAGTGTGCTATCCTGGTTTTGATACGGTACTATAATATACAAGAAGTAAACACTGGAGAAAACTGGGTAAAAGGTACTTGGGACCTCTCTGTACTTTCTTTTCAACTTATTACTACTCTATAATTATTTCAAAAGAAAGGTTTTAAAAAATCTTAGCCTAAAGTATGAAATGCTTATAGTAATTAGAAGATTAGAGAAACAAAAAAATAGCCAAGGAACTAAGTATTTTATTTTTGAGGAATAGCAGAACTAGGTAGAATAAAGAACTCCAAGGGTAGGGCATGGTGATTGTCTAAAATGTCTGAGAGAGTTCATCTATGGATGAACTACTAATCTTGACCTTCAAACAAAATGAAGAGAATGAAGAATAAAAATTAAAATAAGGCAGAAACCAAGTTTACATTAACTCACCAGAAGGCCTTTGAAATCTCATTTAATTGTGAAAGTAGACTCTATGATGTGAAGTTCCCCCACATGTGTGGGAAAGATAACTGAGTGGCCCATGAACTGTTCAAATGTGGCCAAATATTTAGCTCCAGAAGCAGGCGAGAACATAGAAAGAGAATCTTTCAAAATTAATGAAAAACAAAGTGGGAATATTCCTGAGTAAGTAAAGATTGAATAGTATTCTATACTGTTTGCTTATAAGTAACCTCCTCTCTTTCTGTTATTCACATTACTTAGTACTGTACTATTCCACTCAGCACCACTAAAACTGTCAGAATATGCTCTCAGTAGAGAATCTGAAGTTAATTCGCACTGATATATAAATTAAGAAGCTAAAGAATGCCCATTCCCTGTAGAAATGGCTGATTAACTCTTACTGTTATTTCAAGTATTACGCACTACCTACATTCTATGTGGTATTTCATAGGAAGATAAAATGCTTGAACTCTTTAGAAATCCAAATCATTGTATTTAGGGATAAACTAAGATAATTCCAATGTAATTTTTTTTAGATTTCTTAGAGTTATATTTTTATATTCTTTCTTTCCTCCATCATGTTTCTTAACTTATTAAAGATACAGGATATATAACTTCATTGGAAGGACAGATACAAGCTAGAATCAAATAATCACTTAGCTTTGTCACATTATATTATTATTTTTTAACTCCTATTTCTAGGACAATAATCTTTTTTTATTATTATTATAGGTATACCTCATTTTATTGAGCTTCATTTTATTGCACTTCAGAGACATTGCACTTTTTTTTTTCCTTTACAAATTGAAGGTTTGTAGCAACCCTGCATCAGGCAGATCTATCAATGCCATTTTCCCAACAATATATGCTCATTCAATGCATCTGTGTCACACTTTGGTAATTTTCACAATATTTTAAACTTTTTCATTATTGCTATATTTGTTTTTTTCTTTCTTTTTTTTTCTTTCTTTTCAGCATAACAGAATTAATTGTTTTTGCACCATGTAACAAGTGTTGATCCTCAAAAGGCAAGCAGGAAATCTATTAATGAAGTAAAATATTGCAATAAAGAAGAATAATTCTTTAGGATAAAATTACTCATATTCTTTTTAGAAGGAGAAAATCAGGAGAAGATATTATTAGAGTTTTAGTTGGGAATAAGCAGAGTTTATAATATAATAACTTTGGAGTGTGAGCCGAGGGAAGCTAGTATCTTGAAGCCAGATGAATGATCAGGAGTTCATCCTGACATGCCAGTTGTTCAAATACCTCATAGTCTCATCTTCTAGAAGGAAGTACTGAACTTATTTAACTACAGAAAGCATCTATTGTATTTTTTCTTATCCTCACTATTGTTTAATATAGGGAAAAGAAAGGATGCCTGGTCCTAGAATTCTTTAATATGAACACAGGAAAATATGTTGGTTTCAGTTCTCACAAGACTTTCCTGAGAGAGAAAAAATTATATGAATTCTCTATTTTCTCTTTTACATGTCCCATGCCAGACCCGAGGACTCTATATCATGGTTATTATAATTTAGTGGTAGAGAACTCAAGATAAGATTTAAAAAAAAAAAAAAAAGCAAGCAAACAAGAAAGAAAACCCAAAAACCAAAACCAAAAAAGAAAACAGAAAACTCCAGAGTATGTTGGCCAGGATAAGGGCAAATTATGAAATAGAGGAAACAGAAAATGGCTTTATTTGTTGCTTCATGTTGTTTTCTCCTTATGTCCCTTGGATGTGCCAAAATACTGGATGAGTCAAGTATAACAGTGAAACAAAATCTTGAGAGCTGAATAACAGTACCTTTCACCTAGCTAAAACGAAAAGCTATTCACCTAGCTAAAACGAAAAGCTAAAAGACACTCATGTGCTGTCATTTCTCGTTCATTATTTTCATTAGTAGCAAGTCACTGTAGCCAGCCCACATCCAAGGGAAGAAAAGTTCAGCCTCATCTCTGGAAAGGAGAAATAAAAAACACAAATTCTGGAGGTGTTTCAAAATAATCACAGAGGTTAAGTGTTTTAGGAGTGCTGACTAAGAATGTTGAAATCAACCAGGAGTCAAGAAATGTGGAAAGAACCAAGATGCCCTTCAACGGAAGAATGGATAAAGAAGATACTATGCCTCCATCAGAAAAGTTGAATACCCACATTTGTATCAACAGGGACGGGACTGGAGGAAATTACGCTGAGTGAAATAAGTCAAGCAGAGAGAGTCAATTATCATATGGTTTCACTTACTTGTGGAGCATAACAAATAACATGGAGGACATGGAGAGATGAAGAGGAGAAGGGAGTTGAGAGAAATTAGAAGGGGAGATGAACCATGAGAGACTGTGGAGTCTGAGAGACAAACTGAGGGTTTTGGAGGGGATGTGGGAGGTGAGGCTGGTGGAGGGTATTGTGGAGGGCACGTATTGCATAGAGCACTGGGAGTGGTGCATAAACAATGAATTTTGGAATACTGAAAAAATAAATCAAGTAAAATTTAAAAAATAAAGAAAAAATACTTTAAGCATCCTTACACATGTACTTTAAACTTATACCTTACTGTCCATGGACAGTGATCAATATAGACAATTCTACACTGTTATAAAAATAGAAAGTTAATTTCAAAGACAATGCAATTTTGTTAATGTGTATATTTTATATTTTATCACACCATTTCATTTATTTTCACCTTCATATTTGTAAGTAATTTTTGATTAAAAACCAGGTCTGGAATTCTGGGAAAGATGGCAAGTTGAATGCATCTATTAACCTTCTATCTTTCCTTCCTGAAACTCCATTATTATTATATGAAAAAAAAATTAAATTGACATAAATTCAAGTAAGTGAAAGAGAAGAGGAAAAGAGACAAAAAGCACAATTTAGGACGTAGGGAAAAGGGTAAACCATAATCAAAGACCTAATTCAGAGATCTAGATAACAAATAACCATCAAAAATAACATCATGTAGTCCCTAAGGAAATGCAAAATTTGAAACCACAGTTATATTGCTATTGCATATCAATGGAAACTGCTAAAAATAAAAGACTGACAATGCTAAGTGCGGTATGGGATACAGAGCAAATAGAACTTTCATAGATTTCTCGTAGGAAGTCTTAGTAGGAAATAATTTGACAATGTTTTACAAAGTCAAACAAATATTCATATTACCTACACAGCAGGTCTGTATTAGATTCATAGGTCTGCTCTAACAGATCACTATAAACTAGGTAGCTTAAAACAGCTAAAATTTATTCTCTCAAAGTTCTGGAGGCTAGAAGTTCTTCCCTAAGCTCTAGGAAAGAATTCAATCCTTCCTTGCCTCATTCTAGTTTCTGGGCGTTCTTGGCTTGTAACAGCATCACTCCAAATTTTACCTTCATTTTCTTTTTTTCTTCTTTTTTTTTTTTTAGATTTTATTTGTTTGACAGAGAGTGAGTGAGTAAGAGAGAGGGCAGGAGCAGGGGAAGTGGCAAAGGGAGAGGGAAAAGCAGGCTCCCCACTGAGCAGGGAGCCCAACACAGGGCTTGAACCCAGGACCCTGGGATCATGACCAGAGCTGAAGACAGCTGCTTACTCAACTGAGCCACCCAGGCACCCCTCCCTTCATTTTCAAATGGACTTTTCCCTTCCGCAATGTTCTTTGTGTCTCTGTATATCCAAATCTCCCTTTCCTGACAAGGACACCACTCATAGGATTTAGAGTCTACTCTACATAGCATGACCTCATTTAACTTGATTGTATCTACACAGACCCTATTTTCAAATGAGGTCACATTCATAGGTTCTGAGTGAACATGAATTTTTGGAAGACACTATTCAACCCAGGAAAACTCTATTCATAATCACTCAAAATTGGAAACAACCCAAATATCCTTCAATTGGCAAATGAATAAATCTGCTTAGCAAACTGAAAGAATTCCTCCTTTTCTCTGAGAAATTCACATTTTGGTTAGAAATAGTCTCACTGTAGCATCAATATTAGAATAATTAAAAATCATCTTTCAACAAGATAACAGTATGACTAATTAGTTTGCTATTTAACAACAATCAATTTAGTTATTATTACCAAGTGCACAGCATTATGAGA
Organism: Mustela nivalis; assembly: GCF_964662115.1. Classification (NCBI taxonomy): domain Eukaryota; kingdom Metazoa; phylum Chordata; class Mammalia; order Carnivora; family Mustelidae; genus Mustela; species Mustela nivalis. The sequence goes on from NC_139027.1 coordinate 41,692,111, forward strand.
GGAATGAAGGGGATAAAATCTAAGTAAGGCAAAAATCCTTGATGTCAAAGAAGCTTAAAGGACAGTAGATCTGATAGGTTTTGTTTTTAAAGAAGAAAAAGTGAAACTGGTCTTCTTAAGAAACTGATTATGGGCTCTGTATGGAAATGAATACTTTCAAGTTTCCAAATAGTGATTTTAATTCTAAATTCTGCATATGATATTTCTGCTTCAGACTTCAATTCTACCACCTGCCTTTTCAGAGTCTCTTTTGAAAATCTTCAACCTCCTGCCCCATTGTGCATCAGTGAGGAACTCCTGAGTCAGGAGGCTCCTTTAATTCCTGTGGCTATGCCTGATTCCTTCCACTTTCATTATTTTGTTATTTCTTTCTCTTGAATTACCTTTTTTCTTCTCAACTGTTCTCCAAATCTCATAAAATCCCATTTAAGTCACATCTCTTGTACATGGCCATCATTTTAGAATACAATGAACTCTCTCTTCTCCAAAAAATAATATAAATAGAATATTACACTTCCTTCAGGTCATCACTAACTTCGGTGGGGCCTCAGTAGGAGTATGAATGAAGACACAGATCTAAATTTAGACCAAATATCTAAATATTTAGACACAAATCTAGTCAATAAACCATTAAGTCTACTGTATTTTCTCTTCTTAACTTAAAATTATTTTCACATTGACACAACAGAGAGATGTGTGCAAAGTTTTAGTTTTATAACTAAAAAAAGCACAGTCTCTAAAGCAATGAATTTAATTGTTTTTGAGCATATCTATGTGCTTTGCCTGAACACTGGTAATATTACGATAAGTAATCAAATAAATTAACATACATCAGAAATTAGTATATGCTTATTCTATATAAATTATTTTTCTTCTATTAATTTTGGTACAAGTACAGGTTTTATTGTTATACCCAATATTTTGCAGAATCTGTTTTAATGAAAACAATGGCAAATAAGACTTTATGAATTAGGTGTTGATAAAGTACTCTCTAAGGAAAATAGCCAATCTTTAGATTTAAAAATAATGTAATTTATATATTCACTTCAAACACTGGAAAGGAATCAGTAAATACTACAAATAACTTAACTTCATCATATACAAATAACTGTCACCTACATCGCAATTTCACTATCCTTAAAGTAATGTATAGCTCCATATAACAATACAAAGAAAAGTCCTTAGTCTCCATGCTTATGTTATGTCCACACATACATATCTACAGATTTAAGACCAATGACTGTTTAACACTACAAAATGTTCCTCAAGCTCTATGTACAATTGCTGTAAATGCTGAACTAAATTAGGAGTACTTTCAGGACCTCAATTAAAACATAAGAAAAGCCCATTTCTTGATTGGATTATTTGTTCTTTGAGTGTTGAGTTTGCTAAGTTCTTTATAGATTCTGGACACTAGTCCTTTATCTGATATGTCGATCAAGAAATGGGCAGAGGACATGAACAGACATTTCTGCAAAGAAGACATCCAGATGGCCAACAGACACATGAAAAAGTGCTCCATATCACTCGGCATCAGGGAAATACAAATCAAAACCACAATGAGATATCACCTCACACCAGTCCAAATGGCTAAAATCAACAAGCCAGGAAATGACAGATGCTGGCGAGGATGCGGAGAAAGGGGAACCCTCCTACACTGTTGGTGGGAATGCAAGCTGGTGCAGCCACTCTGGAAAACAGCATGGAGGTTCCTCAAAATGTTGAAAATAGAACTGCCCTATGACCCAGCAATTGCACTATTGGGTATTTACCCTAAAGATACAAATGTAGTGATCCAAAGGGGCACATGCACCCGAATGTTTATAGCAGCAATGTCCACAATAGCCAAACTATGGAAAGAACCTAGATGTCCATCAAGAGATGAATGGATCAAGAAGATGTGGTATATATACACAATGGAATACTATGCAGCCATCAAAAGAAATCAAATCTTGCCATTTGCAACAACATGGATGGAACTAGAGCGTAATAAGCGAAATAAGTCAAGCAGAGAAAGACAACTATCATATGATCTCCCTGATATGAGGAAGTGGTGACGCAACATGGAGGTTTAAGTGGGTAGAAGAAGAATAAATGAAACAAGATGGGATTGGGAGGGAGACAAATCATAAGTGACTCTTAATCTCACAAAACAAACTGAGGGTTGCTGGGGGGGAGGGGGTTTGGGAGAAGGGGGTGGGATTATGGACATTGGGGAGAGTATGTGATTTGGTGAGTGCTGTGAAGTGTGTAAACCTGGTGATTCACAGACCTGTACCCCTGGGGATAAAAATATATGTTTATAAAAAATAAAAAATTAAAAATTAAGAATAAAAAAAAATAAAAAAATAAAAATTAAAAAAGAGGAAAAAAAAAAAAAACATAAGAAAAGCTAATTTGTCTTTGTCCTTTCCAAAGACCTTAACCACTCAAACCTTAGTGGTAGGTGGAAGCAGTGTCATCCCAGACATATTGGCACCAGTCACCTCCTGCTGCCATCAGGACACAGTTGCCAGAGGACAGGGAGTTCCAGTGAAGAAGCATTCTCTGGGGGCGCCTAAGGGCTCAGTGGGTTAAAGCCTCTGCTTTCAGCTCAGGTCATGATCCCAGCGTCCTGGGATCAAGCCCCACATCGGGCTCTCTGCCCATCAGGGAGCCTGCTTCCTCCTCTCTCTCTCTCTCTCTCTCTCTGCCTCTCTGCCTACTTGTGATCTCTGTGATCTCAAATACATGGGTAAAATTTAAAAAAAAAAAAAAGAAGAAGAAGAAGAAGAAGAAGCATTCTCTGGAGCCTGAGAATGTTGCTTATGTGGGTGGGCTTTAAGAGACACAAATCACACCCTCCCAATACTGAGAGCCAGAACCCAAGCAATAGGCTCCAAGTTGATGTCTTTTTTTGTTTGTGATTTATAGACCTTTCTAAGTAAAATACCGGACCCATCTTATCTTAGTGGCTCTGCATTTGATTTTTCTTGATTTTTTCTCACTTTATGGTCCTCAAAGTCAAAGCAGCAATACATAATTTCAGTTCAGTAGGCTGTCAGGAAACAATTGAACTATAGTATTTTGCTATAATACTACAATACAGTATTCAAAATATTAAATATTAAAATTCAAATTTAATGGGGAAAAAACCCACATAAGTTGCTAGGAAAGTTTTCTCAATTTATTCAAAATTTTAAGTTTAACCTTTCATTTTGGGTTACCACTACCTACGGATGTACCTGAAATGGTGAAGTGTTCATTTGTGGTACTCGGAAACTATTATCCAGCTGCTATTAGGTAAAAGGGCCAAGTGTCAATATTGTGGCTAATATGTTCTATATGGAAGTGATTTAACTACACACTTGAAATCCTAGAGGTCTTTTTCCCCAGCACAGCAGGTGGAAATGATCCAAATAATATATGTTCCATCAGCCGAGGCACATTATTGACTGATGATCAGAACACCTGGGCTGATTTACAGTGGAAGTGTAGAGTCAAGAAGAAATAAATTCTTTAAATTCCCAATCTTTCTCTCACACCCTCTTTCTCGTCATTACCATATGGTGATTTTATTGTGTATTATTAGTCAATTATTATGTTTCTGTATCAGGATATCACTTAATTGATTTGTTCTTGATATAAAATAAATGTTAATCAGTAGGGAGGGGTTGAGATATGTACAACAAAATCTAATATTTGGTAGCACTGTTCAGAGAAATGGTTCCTCAAAAAAAATGTACAACAAAGTGCTAATGTGGATTAATAGGATAGTAGGAAAATAACTGAAGCACTACTTTTGTAATCAGGTATATAATAAATATCATTTCTTGATATTTATCTGCAAGATATATTTTGTATTCTATCACATCGAATCATCTAATTAGTCCCATTATTAAGAAAACTTGGGAAAAGAAGGGAAAAAATTGACAAAAGAGAGAGCTGAATAAAATACAGATTTATAAATGAGACAGAAAAATTATTTTAGCTAATTTGTCTCACTTACTTCTTTTGAAGAAACTGAATAAAATATGTAATGAGTTTCTTTCAGCTTCTAAATTAATCTATATATTAACCAGAAATATGTGTTAAATATACTCAGTTGGTTGTATTATTAAGAAAGAAATAGTCAAGAAAAATTTGTTAAACAAATGGTACTTCCATTAAAAAAAAAATACGGTCAGTCGGGGCACCTAAGTGGCTCAGTGGGTTAAGGCCTCTGCCTTCAGCTTGGGTCATGACCTCAGGGTTCTGGGATTGAGCCCCACATCGGGCTCTCTGCTCAGCGGGGAGCCTGTTTCCTCCTCTATCTCTCTCTGCCTGCCTCGCTGTCTACTTGTGAACTCTGTCAAATAAATAAATAAAATCTTTGAAAAAAATCATAAAAAAATATATGGTCAGTTAAAAAATAATAAAAGTTGGGATTCTGCTTAAGAATTGAGTTGGAAAAAATCTTTCTCATTTCTCTAAGGGTAAAAACCATAACTTTTAAAGAATCTGATTTTTCCCTTATTAAAAATTGGCATAAAAACAAAGTTGATAAAATATTTTATAAAATCTTCTTAGTTGTCTTTTATTTTACTGGTCTCTTTTTACGAAGGAATAGTGCATAAAATAGTGCCAACTGGACCGCTGGAAATTCTGTGGTGAATTCTAACAGATTCTTACCATAGCCATGTGAAAGGCTCAAATATTAGTTGAAGAAACCATTGTGAATTTTATTTATAAGGCTTCAGACTTCCTCTACAAAATCATTTACAAGAGAAACTAATAATTTTTAAAGAGTGCCTACCCTCACCAATCCTGTATTTTCAGTATATTCAAAAGTTATGACTTTATTCTTCCATTTACTTTCTTTAAAGAATAGAAAAGCACTGAAGAAAAACAAATCATGATTATTTGTGTAGGGAGAAACCAATAAGAAGCAAGTTGCATTATTTATCACCAATTCGTGGTAGGTGCCAGAAAACCCAGCAAAACTATCTTTTGGGGAAAAACATGGTTCACATAACTAAAAAAATCAGAGGGGTGTCTGGATTCAGGCTTCATTTTATTTTCAGATTCAAATATTCTCATGTGGACTTTGTTTCTTATTTTATGATTTTCTCACCTCTTCTATTTCTTAGCTCCATTTTCATTTGAATTTTTATCCTATGTTCACCAGATAGTTGTAAGTAGTCCTGGCTCCAAACCAACTCAGCTTCAAGTTGTGGTGACCAAGAAAAGGCTATTTTGTCCAACCAAACAGCTGAGATACAGTATATTTTGAATAGGGTGATATAGAGAAATCGATGAACAAATGGAATGTCTCTCTGTGATTCTATGAAACACATGACAAATTTTCTTTAAATTAGATCAAATCTGATGGACTCCCAAAGTATTTGCCAATAGATGACTATAAATTATATCCTCATAAGGTAATAGATGTGTGTATTTATGCACATGATGAAATGCATGAATTTATTTGTCAAAATTTGAAATCCTTATTTGTTAGCAATTTACCATAAACCGTGTTTCCTAAAACTCTCCATTTCAGAGAATTATAATGATATGAATTAACAGGGAAGTTGCTCTTGGGAGTCTTGAAGGACATAACAGGGAGTTAAGAAGGTACTTGGGATATTACAGTGTGGGATTAAATACCAAAATGTGAAGTAGGAGAACCTAAATTTTAAAAAAAAAAAAATCCCATCTTTCTGTTTATCCATGAAGATGCCTTTTGGAGACAGTAACTTCTTTTCAAATGCCTAGGGGTGCTGAAAAGTGGAGAGGATTTTGCCATGTGTTCCTTATGGGAAATAAAGATAGCCTACTGATTTTGCACTATGCAATTGTAACATCTCAATATATGGAGAAAAGAGAATTTTAACAATTCAAATTATAACAAATTGCAAATAACTGTATCACTTTATTCTGTATCCCAATAAAGCAAATGTATCAAAAGTGATAATGCTCAGCATGAGATAGAGAATCAGAGCGAACACAATTAACACATCAGATTGATTGCAACTCTCAAATACCAATATAAAAGGGCACCTGGGTGGCTCAGTCAGTTGGGGATCTGACTTTGGCTCAGGTCATGTTCTCAGGGACCTGGAACATGTTGGGCTCTGAGCTCAGCAATGGGTCTGTTTGTCCCTCTCCCTCTGTCCCTCCCCCTGTTCATGCATGCTCTCTCTCTCTCTCAAATAAACAAACAAAAAAATAAAATAAAAATATCAGCATAAAAGACAGAGTTTTGTCAAAGTATTATAATAACAAAGTTATAAACATTGGCCATTTTTCCTGTTTTTCTTTAAAGTCAGGTCACACTTAATATTTCAAGGAGTAAACATCAGTAGTCAAAAATGTTTTCATTATAAAACCTAGAAGATGCAAGGCATTTATTTCCAAGAGGGAAATAATCTACTAAAAATGTCTATGTTTATTTAAACAATTTAAAGTAGAACTGCATGGTCCAAAATGAAAGCCATTGGTCACATGTGACTAAAGAACACTTGGAATGTGGCTAGTTTAACCTAAGAACTGAATTTTTAATTTTACTTATTTAGATATAAATGTATAAACTAAAATTTTATTTTATTTATTTTTTAAAAGATTTTATTTATTTATTTGACAGAGAGAGAGATCACAAGTAGGTGGAGGTAGGCAGAGAGAGGGGGAAGCAGGCTCCCTGCTGAGCAGAGAGCCCGTTGTGGAGCTCAGTTCCAGGACCCTGAGATCATGACCTGAGCTGAAGGCAGAGGCTTAACCCACTGAGCCACCCAGGCACCCCATAACTGAAATTTTAAATTATTACCCAATTCAATTACTGGAAATGTTTCAGGAAGTTTGGAAGAACCTGAGTATGCAAGTCTACTTTGTAATCCAATTTTATTAAATGTAAATACAGATCATGTATTCTCTTTTTAAAGATTTTATTTTTAAGTAATCTCCACACCTAATGAACTCACAACCCTGAGATCAACCCTGCTCCACTGACTGAGCCATAAGTGCCCCTAAATCACAGTACTAAAAGATTCTGTACTAAGAAAATAATGTAAAATATCTCACAAATAATATTATATTGATTACATGTTGCTATATTTTAAATATATTGGAATTAAAATGCATTAAAATAGGTATCTATTTTACATTTAATATGAAATAATTGTGTGTAAAATATATGTATTATATATCAATTTCTTTATGTACTTTGAACTTTTTAAATGTAAATACAAGAAAATTTAAAATTGCATGTGTCTTGCATTTTACTTTCTTCAGAGAGCACTATTCTAAAATGATGCATGATACCTATCTTGTACATGCAACTACTTTTCTCTGTCCCTTTTTTCCTCCCTTCCTTCCTTCATTTTTATTTCCTTACAAAAAGACAAGGATGCTTTTTTTTTCCTAAATGTGATTTCAGTTTGGATATGTTGTTAATATAGACACCTGTTAATTTATTCAGATTACTGTTACTATTTTTCAAGATATCTATATATATCCACATATAACATATATATAACTATGTAACTATAAGCCATATATATATGTATTTACATATATATATAATCTTTATATATAAACTTTTCTCTGCAAAGATTTTAGATCTTGAACATTGGTTTGTAACATAAACAAACATATATCTATCTCTATAAATAGATACTTATCTATTTATATTTATCTATTTTTAGATAGAGGTAAATTAATAGAGATAGATATATAGCTATAGATTAGAAAAGTAATTCTCACAGCATTATAAGGTAAACATAATTGAAACACAGAGTCGGGGCACCTGGGTGGCTCAGTAGGTTAAAGCCTCTGCCTTCGGCTCAGGTCATGATCCCAGGGTCCTGGGATTGAGCCCCACATTGGGCTCTCTGCTCACCAGGGAGCCTGCTTCCTCCTCTCTCTGCCTGCTTCTCTCTCTGCCTACTTATGATCTCTGTCTGTCAAATAAATAAATGAAATCTTAAAAAAAAAAAAAAAAGAAACACAGCGTCCATCAGATTATCAGAACAGTCAGAACAATAAGAACTTGACTTAAAGTAATAGCAGCATGAATCAATAGAAATAGAATTTGATGTTAAATAACGAGATGGAAAACTCATTAGAAATAAGATCTACTTAAATCATTAATTGTTCATGATCTCAAGTATTCTTTTTCTTGTTAAATATATAAGTTACTTAAAAGAGCCATCCATATTTATTTTCCCTTACACATTGTCATGTTGCTTTCTCAATACCCTAATTCAAACCTGCTTTCTCCAAAGCCTTTATATAGCATAATGATAGGCATCTATATTTGTATTTATTGAATTGTACTTATTGACCACTTTTTTTTTATAATATAGGAAGAAATGATAAAATCAAATTATGTACTTTCACTTGCTTAAAACTTTTCACCTGAAGCAAACAAAAACAAAAAACAAAAATAAGCTTTTGGTGAAATTATTTTTGAAAAACAATTATGAACTGATATTTTTAAAAAAGATATTATTTATTTATTTGAGAGGGAGTGGGGGAGAATGAGTGGGGTGGGCAGGTGGGTTAGGGGCAGAGGAAGAAGCGGGCTCCCCACTGAGCAAGGAATCAGATACTGGGCTTCATCCCAGGACCCAGGGATCATGACTGAACCAAAGGCTGGAGCTTAACCAACTGAGCTACCCAGGTACCCCATGAAATTGATATTTTAAATGCATTCTTGTGTCCAATATTCCAGTATTTGTAAGATTCACACAAAAATCTCTATCTGGTCATATTTCTACATACTCATCAGGTTGAATGTGAAGCAGGAAGGAAACAATTTCTTCCTTTGAATCTTAATTCAGCAATCTTTAAGACTTTTACACTTTAATTTTTAAGTGTTTTTTTTTTAACTAAATACCTAGTTTTTGATGTGGAGCATACAATTTTAACACATTTTAAGAATCTGTAAACACTACCACAACCAATATTCAGAACAATACCACCACCACAAAAATCCTTGATGTTATCTCTTAATATAGTCACACACTAATCCAATCCCTAATACTTAAAAACTGGAACTATTCTCTATCATTTTGTCTTTCTCAAAATTACATGTAAAGGGAATAACATAACATGTAACCTTTGCATCTGGGCTTTCTTCATTTAGGATAACGTCTCTGAAGTTTTAAGTTGTTTCACGTGTCAATAATTTCTTGTTTTTAATTCTTGAGTAGTATTACATTGTATGAAGGTACTACATTTGTTTCTCTGTTCATCCATAGGCTATTTGGATGTTCCAGTTCTATGAACAAGCAACGTTTTATAGAGTTAAACAAACACTTAACAATATTACCTAGGAATTCTATTCTGGCATATTTACACTAGAGAAATAAAACTTACGTTCATGCAAAAAATATTCATGCAGATGTTCAGAGAAGAATTATGATCAGAATTTGAGAATTCTTTATATATCCCAAATGCAAGTCCTTTACTGGGTATGTGATGTGCAAATATCTTCCCTAGTTTGTTATTTTCATCCTCTTAACAGGGTATTTTACATATATTTTTAAAATGTGATCCAATTTGCTATTATTTTTTGGTGTATTTATTGTACTTTTGGTGTCAAAAAATGTCTAAATATTTCTTGTCTAACCTCAGTTCACAAAGGTTTCACCTGCTCTTTCTTCTGAAGGTTTTATAAGTTGCTATTTCATATGTTAGTTGATCATTCTGTTGGAGTGAGTTAGCGCAAGTCACCTTTATTTCCTTCAATATGGATGTCTAATTAATTGTTCTAACATCAAATGCTAAAAAGAACATTCTTCCATACTTTTTCCATTACTTCCATACTTTTGTAAAACTTCAATTGGCCACTTTTGTGGGATTCTAGTATTCTATCCTGTGTCAATGATTTGTGTGTTTATCCCTTTAGCCAATAATGTACTTATTAATTACAACTGTTTTATTGTCGGTCTTGAAATTACTTAAAGTGTTCCCCCAAGTTTATTCTCTGTCTCAAAATTGTTTAATCTATTCTAGGTGCTCTTTATTTACACATAGATTTTATCATCAGATTATACATTTATAGTGACCTACAATCCTATTGTGGCTTTAACAGGCATGACATTAAATGTATATAGATCAATTTGGGAATATTAAAATATTTACTTTATGGAGGTCTTCAATCCATGAACATAGTATATGTCTCCATTTATTCTGGTCTTCTTTTATTTTATTCATCAGTATTTTGCACTTTTCAAGAAACACTGTATACATGGTTTGCTAGTAAGTATTTCAATTTTTTGGACTTATTTTAAATTATATTTCTTAAATCTAAATTTCCAATTGTACATGGTTACTGTATAGAAATACAATTACTTTTTTCGGGCGCCTGGGTGGCTCAGTGGTTAAGCCGCTGCCTTCGGCTCAGGTCATGATCTCAGGGTCCTGGGATCGAGTCCCGCATCGGGCTCTCTGCTCAGCAGGGAGCCTGCTTCCTCCTCTCTCTCTCTCTGCCTGCCTCTCTGCCTACTTGTGATTTCTCTCTGTCAAATAAATAAATAAAATCTTTAAAAAAAAAAGAAATACAATTACTTTTTGTTCTTGATCTTGTATGCTGCAAACCTGCTAAACTAATTATGTGCATATTTTTATAGACTCCTGGAGAAAGAAAGTCTGCATAGACAATCATATTGTTTGCACAGGTGAATGTTTTGGTCCCCACCCCACCCACAGTCATTTGATTGCGTTTTTGCAATGGTTAAGACATTCCAGTATGATGTTGAATAGGAATAAGCAGCGTGAAATTTTTTGCCTTGTGCTCACTCATGAAAGAGAACATTTACTTTTTTACTATTATCAAGTATGTGTTATCTATATAGAGTTACATATATAGATATATATATCTGTTACTGTGTTAGATATATACAGAGGGGTTTTTTGTAAATATACCTGTTACCAGGTTGAAGGTGTACTTTTCTATTCCTGATTTGCTGAGAGTTTTTATGATGAATTAATGTGAAATTTTTCTGAATTATCGAATATGATTTTTTTCTTTAGACTCTTAACATCACAGATTGTATGACAATGAGCCAGTCTTGCACTTCAGGAATTAACTCTACTTGGTCATTATATATTAGTCTTTACTTAACCCTTTTATCTGTTTATTTGAGTGAGTTTTGATAGTTCATGGTCTTTAAAAAAACTGGTCAATCCTCAAGTGTAGAATTTATGTTTGCAGAGATTTTGGTTTTCCTTATTATCCCCTTAAAGTCTATAGGGCCCATTGGGATAGGGCTTTCTTGTGTTCTTTTAATAACATTCTATTTATGTAAATGTAATAATACAAACTTCTCAGTTTATTTTTTATTTATTTATTTGTTAAAGAACTTTATTTATTTATTTGACAGAGAAAGATCACAAGTAGGCAGAGAGGCGGCAGAGAGAGAGGAAGGAAGCAGGTTCCCTGCTAAGCAGAAAGCCCGATATGGGGCTCAATCCCAGGACCCTGGGATCATGACCTGAGCGGAAGGCAGAGGCTTAACCCACTGAGCCACCCAGGTGCCCCCAAACTTCTCAGTTTAAAACAACAGAAATTTATTTCACAGTTTCTTGTAGGTCAAAAGTCCAGGCATGACTGAACTGGGCTCTCTGACCAGGATCTCAAAAGGCTGATATCACATTGTTGACCTAGCTGTATTCCTTTCTGAAGTCTCCTTTCAAATTCAGACAATTGCTGGCAGACTTTACTTCTTTTCTTTATCATTATAGAAGAGAAGCCTCCATTCACTTGCAAGTTGTCAGCCTGGGACCTTTCTCAGATTTCCAGAATTCTGCCTAATGGATCCTATCCCAAAGCCATATGATCTCTCACACTCTGAACTTATGACTTCTTTCTCTATGATCTTTTGTCCCAGGTTTAACCAGTTTATCTGATTAGGTCAAGGTCATCTGGATAAGCTCTTTTTCAATTAATTCAAAGACAGCTGTTCAGTACATTTATTTATACCTATGAAATAATTTCTGCTACACAGCAGAATATAATCAGAAGGGTGAAATCCTATCAATTTCACAGGCTATGCCTACAATCAAGACAAGGAATTATATAAAGCATTGACACTGGAGGAGACAAAAATGGTAGTCATATCATACTTTTTCCTACATTAATTTCTGATATTATTTTTGTCTTCTCTCATTTTTCTTTTCCTCATAGTAGAGGTTTACAATTTTCATTTATCTTTTCAAAGAACCAGATTTTGATGTCATTGACTTTTCCTTAATTTAATTTTCAATTTCATTGATTTCTGCATTAATAATCTTCATTATTTACACTTTCTGATTACCATAGGTTTATTTTCTCTTCTTTTTCTAGTTTTATAATCTGGAAGCTTAAATTATGGTATAAAATCTTTCTTTTTTCTAATGTAAATGTATAATGGTATAAATTCCCTCTAATCATTGCTTTATCTGCATCTCACAAATTTATTTTTACAAGATTTTTTGTCTCCATTCTCAAGTTCAGAATATGTTCTAATATTATTTTTGACCCATGGGTTATGCTGAAGTATGGTTTTTGTTAAATTTTTTTTAATTTCCAAATGTCTCATTATGTTTCCATGGTCAATTGGTTATTCATTTCTAACAATTTTAGTATGAACTGAAGACTTAGCCTCATGGTGTTATGTTGAACTTCTACATTCTTGATTGGTTTCTATATACCACTTTTATTATTGAGAAAGGAGTGTTAAAATCTTGATTTAGAATTGTGGGTTTGTCTATTTCTCATTTCGATTCTGCCAGTTTCTGTGTTCTATATTTGAAGTTGTGTTGTGCAGGGAATGAACATTTAGAACAGTTATGTCTTTTTAGTAAAAGTAAACTTTTATCATTATGTACTATTTCTTTTTATCCTATCCTTTTTGTTCTTTTCATCCTATTTAGGTATTTCTCTTTATCGTAGGTAATTTCTTATGTTCCAATTTTCTTTCTGATATCATTTCTGTCTGAGGAGTTTTCTTTAGCAATTCTTTTAAAGCAGATTTGCTGAATGGTACTGGCACAAAAACGAACACACAAACCAGTGGAACAGAGTCTACCAGTGGAACAGAGTCCAGATATGGACCCGTAACTCTATGGTCAAATAATCTTCGACAAAGCAGGAAAAAATATCCAGTGTGAAAAAGACAGTCCCTTCAATAAATGGTACTGGGAAAATTCGACAGCTATGTATAGAAGAATGAAACTCAACCATTCTCGTACACAATACACAAAGATAAACTCAAAATGGATAAAAGACCTCGATGTGAGGCAGAAATACGTCAAAATCCTAGAAGAGAGCACAGGCAGTAACCACTTTCTTTGATATCAGCCACAACAACTTCTTTCAAGACATGTCTCCAAAGGCAAAGGCAACGAAAGTGAAAATGAACTTTTGGGACTTCATCAAGATCAAAAGTTTCTGCACAGCAAAGGAAACAGTCAACAAAACAAAGAGACAACCCACGGAATGGGAGAAGCTTTCACAAATAACACTGTAGACAAAGGGCTGGTATCCAAGATCCCTAAAGAACTCCTCAAACTCAACACCCAAAAAACAAATAATCACATCAAAAAATGGGCAGAAGACATGAAAAGACACTTCTCCAAAGAAGACATACAAATGGCTAACAGACACATAAAAAAATGTTCATCATTAGCCATCAGGGAGATTCAAATCAAAACCACATAGAGATATCACCTTACACTAGTCAGAATGGCCAAAATTAACAAGACGGTCAACAGCAAGTGCTGGAAAGGATGTGGAGAAAGGGAAACCCTCTTACACTGTTGGTGGGAATGCAAGTTGGTGCAGCCACTTTGGAAAACAGTGTGGAGATTCCTCAAGAAATTAAAAATAGAGCTACCCTATGACCCTGCAATTGCACTACTGGGTATTTACCCCAAAGATACAGATGCAGTGTAAAGAAGGGCCATATGTACCCCAATGTTCATAGCAGAAATGACCACAATCGCCAAACTGTGGAAAGAGCCAAGATGCCTTCAACAGATGAATGGATAAGGAAGATGTCCATATATACAATGGAATATTATTCAGCCATCAGAAAGGATGAATATCCAACTTTTGTATCAACATGTATGGGGCTGGAGAAGATTATACTGAGTGAAATAAGTCAAGCAGAGAGACTTAATTATCATATGGTTTCACTTACTTGTGGAGGATAAGGAATAACATGGAGGACATTAGGAGAAGGAAAGGAAAAGTGAATTGGGGGAAATCGGTGGGGGGAGGGCAGGGAGAAGAACCATGAGAGACTGTGGACTCTGAGAAACAAACAGGGTTTTGGAAGGGAGGGAGGTGGGGGAATGGGTGAGCCTGGTGATAGGTATTAAGGAGGACATGTATTGCATGGAGCACTGGGTGTCGTGCATAAATAATGAATCTTGGAACACTGAAAAAATAAAATTAGATTAAAAACAAAAAAGTGAAAAAAAAACACAAAAAACCAAAAAAGTGTATCTGCTGAAAACAGATTCTCTTAGTTTTTCTTTATTTGAGAATGTGCATCTTACCTTCATTTTTTATGGATATTTTTCCCAAATATAGAATTAAAGCTAACAACTCTTTTCTTTTAATACTTTAATATTGTTGTGCCACTTCTCATTGTCCTTTCTAGTTTCTGAAGTGAAATCACAAATTCAAATTTGTTTTTCCTCATAGGTAACACACCATTTTCCTCTGGTTGTTTTTAATATATTTTCACTGGCTTTAATTTCTAGCAATTTGTTTACGATGTGTCTAGCAATTTGTTTATAATGTGTGGAATTATTTAGGCTTAACCTGTTTGGGGTTCTCAGGGGTTTTTGATGGAACCTACAGACTTAGGTCTTCAGCTAACATTTTGAAAATTTCAGCCATTATGTCTTCACATAGCTTTTCATTACCATTCCCTTTCTCTTCTGTTCTCAGATTCTGATGTTAAAACTTTTCTGTTTGTCTTGTAGGTCCCAGAGGCTATTTCTTTAAAATTCTCTTTATTGTTCAGACAGAATGATTCCTATTAGCACACTCTTTTTTTTTTTAAGGTATATTTCTTTTTTTTTTTTAATTTTTTATTTTTTATAAACATATATTTTTATCCCCAGGGCTGTGAATCACCAGGTCTACACACTTCACAGCACTCACCAAAGCACATACCCTCCCCAATGTCCATAATCCCACCCCCTTCTCCCAACCCCCCTACCCCAGCAACCCTCAGTTTGTTTTGTGAGATCAAGTGTCACTTATGGTTTGTCTCCCTCCCAATCCCATCTTGTTTCATTGATTCTTCTCCTACCCACTTAAGCCCCCATGTTGCATCACCACTTCCTCATATCAGGGAGATCATATGATAGTTGTCTTTCTCTGCTTGACTTATTTCGCTAAGCATGATACGCTCTAGTTCCATCCATGTTGTCGCAAATGGCAAGATTTCATTTCTTTCGATGGCTGCATAGTATTCCATTGTGTATATATACCACATCTTCTTGATCTTCTTGTCCATCTCTTGATGGACATCTAGGTTCTTTCCATAGTTTGGCTATTGTGGACATTGCTGCTATAAACATTCGGGTGCACGTGCCCCTTTGGATCACTACGTTTGTATCTTTAGGGTAAATACTCAGTAGTGCAATTGCAGGGTCATAGGGCAGTTCTATTTTCAACATTTTGAGGAACCTCCATGCTGTTTTCGAGAGTGGCTGCACCAACTTGCATTCCCACCAACAGTGTAGGAGGGTTCCCCTTTCTCCGCATCCTCGCCAGCATCTGTCATTTCCTGACTTGTTGATTTTAGCCATTCTGACTGGTGTGAGGTGATATCTCATTGTGGTTTTGATTTGTATTTCCTTGATGCCGAGTGATATGGAGCATTTTTTCATGTGTCTGTTGGCCATCTGGATGTCTTCTTTGCAGAAATGTCTGTTCATGTCCTCTGCCCATTTCTTGATTGGATTATTTGTTCCTTGGGTGTTGAGTTTGCTAAGTTCTTTATAGATTCTGGACACTAGTCCTTGAGGAGTACACAGGCAGCAACCTCTTCGACCTCAGCCGCAGCAACATCTTCCTAGGAACAACGCAAAAGGCAAGGGAAGCAAGGGAAAAAATGAACTATTGGGATTTCATCAAGATCAAAAGCTTTTGCACAGCAAAGGAAACAGTTAACAAAATCAAAAGACAACTGACAGAATGGGAGAAGATATTTGCAAACGACATATCAGATAAAGGACTATTAGCACGCTCTTAAGTTCACTCTTATTCTGTCATCTTTATTTTACCACATAGCCCAATCAGTACAGGTTTCATATCTATTATTCTATTCTTAATTCTATAATTCCCATTTTGTTCTTATTTACATTCTCTTTCTTTGGTGATATTCTGAGTTTGTCCTTTTTTTAAGTGTTCATGACTGCTTGTTGGAGCACTGTGTAATAGTTATTGTTCCAATTTTAGTATATGTGCTGCTGAAGCAAGCATGCACTGGGTAGTAGTTAATCTAAATCCTTTGTTAGAAAATTACAACATCTGTGTCATTTTATTGCTGGTGTTTGCTGATTGTCTGTTCCCATCTTAGTTGAAATTTTCCTGGTTCTTCTTTCACTGAATAATTTTGGATTATATTCTGAACACTTTCATTGTTATGCTTTGGGACTCTGGGTTTTATCTAAATTCTAAAAAGCATTTTTATTTTTCCTTTTTTTTTTTTTAATAGGCAATGAACCTATTTACTTTCAAGTCGCAAGGTCCAATCACCCTTCTGTGGGTTGTGGTATCAGTGTGAGTTCGTTCTTCAAATCCACTGCACTGCTTATCAGATCTGTACTGGGTGTGCACCATTCAAGCTCCACCTGAGTCCTTGGTGGTGGCCAGTTACCAAAGTATTTGCTATGATGATTGAGATTATAACCATGCATCCAAAAGTTGGGAAGAGCCCCGTATTTCATTCTTTATGAGTGAACGTTCTTGGAATCCTTCTTTTGTATGATCTTCCAGGTACTTTTTGGTTTCGTGGAGCTCCCTTTTCCAACTACAGAAGGACAGAGAAAACAGAACAAACCCAGCAAAAGCAACGGATTGGAGTAGAATTGTTCATTGTAGAGAAAGCTCCCTGTTCTCAAAGTTTGGGTTTTTGTGGGTTCTCACTGTAGCTCCTGCCACGACTACCTGACATTTACTTGAAAGTCGGGAATGTGAGAGAACCGATAGGAATAAAAGGTGGAAGGAAGGTTCCTGAATCTCTGTCTGTACCTTGGTGTCTACTTCTAGGTTTCAGGCCACATTCTGATCAAGAAAAAGTGGTAAACTAGTTGCCACTGCAAAGGTATTTCCGGTATTCTTCCACAGTTCTCTGCTACCACTTAGATTTTGGAGTTCTAAAATGCTTCTTGATGCACTGTATTCCAATGGAGAGAAATGACAGAGGGTGCTTCTTCCATCTTGTCCAGAGCTGGACTTCAGTAACCATTTCTGATGATACACATCTTTTCTGAGTCTTTGGCCTCTCTGATTTTGTATCTTCTGTGTACCCTAAGACTTAATGAAATCTTTCCATTTCCCTCATCTAGTTTCAGGTACCTAGTTTAAATATCATCTTTTTGCTGCTTTAAGCCCTGCATATACTAAAACTTCCTTTACTAAAAACGACTTTGAGATGATATTTGGTCATGGAAACTCTGAAATTCTTAAGTGTTCTTCTTCATCACATATTATTCTACAAGTCACTGAAGAAAATAGATAACAATCATGGCCTATAAATGGACAATTATTACTAGATGAGGCTTGGAACATCCAATGCAGAAACATAACTTTGGGGAGCTGAACTGGATGTTTTAAGCTTAGAAACTCTCAGTTTACTGCTATTTTTCCCAGACAGCACTTGATTTTCTTGATTTTTTCTATAAATGTGCTTTGTTTTTACCAATGTGAGGGATGTGTAGAATGGTCCTTTCCTTGACGAGTACAGAGTTTCTGTTTTTAAAAAGAGTGAAGAAATAACTGCTTAAATTAGACCAGGACTTCTTGCTACACAGATAATATAAGCATTAAGAAGGATTTTTTCTTCCTCTTTTTGCTTTCTCAATTAGATGATTCAGCACCTTTCATATTTTTAAACTCCATTAATGAAGAAATGAGTGATTCTCCATTTGCATGGAAATAATCTGAAATGCTTGGCTTGCTGAAAGGATGTACAGAAATGGATCCTCAAACAAATGTGGTAGCAAGTAAATTATGTTCAGAGAAAGTTCTCCACATTTCACTTTTACTGATATACATTTGTCTAAACTATGAGTCTTACTGTTTCATTCACAGTCAAAATATATTATAATATATTTTCTCTTATATTAACAGAACTTTTTTTTTATTTTTTATTTTTTTATAAACATATATTTTTATCTCTAGGGGTACAGGTCTGTGAATCCCCAGGTTTACACACTTCACAGCACTCACCAAAGCACATACCCTCCCCAATGTCCATAATCCCACCCTCTTCTCCAAAACCCCCTCCCCCCAGCAACCCTCAGTTTGTTTTGTGAGATTAAGAGTCACTTATGGTTTGTCTCCCTCCCAATCCCATCTTGTTTCATTTATTCTTCTCCTACCCACTTAAGCCCCCATGTTGCATCACCACTTCCTCATATCAGGGAGATCATATGATAGTTGTCTTTCTCTGCTTGACTTATTTCGCTAAGCATGATACGCTCTAGTTCCATCCATATTATCGCAAATGGCAAGATTTCATTTCTTTTGATGGCTGCATTGTGTATATTCCATTGTGTATATATACCACATCTTCTTGATCCATTCATCTGTTGATGGACATTTAGGTTCTTTCCATAGTTTGGCTATTGTGGACATTGCTGCTATAAACATTCAGGTGCACGTGCCCCTTTGGATCACTACGTTTGTATCTTTAGGGTAAATACTCAGTAGTGCAATTGCAGGGTCATAGGGCAGTTCTATTTTCAACATTTTGAGGAACCTCCATGCTGTTTTCGAGAGTGGCTGCACCAACTTGCATTCCCACCAACAGTGTAGGAGGGTTCCCCTTTCTCCGCATCCTCGCCAGCATCTGTCATTTCCTGACTTGTTGATTTTAGCCATTCTGACTGGTGTGAGGTGATATCTCATTGTGGTTTTGATTTGTATTTCCCTGATGCCGAGTGATATGGAGCACTTTTTCATGTGTCTGTTGGCCATCTGGATGTCTTCTTTTCAGAATGTCTGTTCATATCCTCTGCCCATTTCTTGATTGGATTATTTGTTCTTTGGGTGTTGAGTTTGCTAAGTTCTTTATAGATTCTGGACACTAGTCCTTTATCTGATATGTCGTTTGCAAATATCTTCTCCCATTCTGTCGGTTGTCTTTTGATTTTGTTCACTGTTTCCTTTGCTGTGCAAAAGCTTTTGATCTTGATGAAATCCCAATAGTTCATTTTTGCCCTTGCTTCCCTTGCCTTTTGCGTTATTCTTAGGAAGATGTTGCTGCGGCAGAGGTCGAAGAGGTTGCTGCCTGTGTTCTCCTCAAGGATTTTGATGGATTCCTTTCGCACATTGAGGTCCTTGATCCATTTTGAGTCTATTTTTGTGTGTGGTGTAAGGAAATGGTCCAATTTCATTTTTCTGCATGTGGCTGTCCAATTTTCCCAGCACCATTTATTGAAGAGGCTGTCTTTTTTCCATTGGACATTCTTTCCTGCTTTGTCGAAGATGAGTTGACCATAGAGTTGAGGGTCTATTTCTGGGCTCTCTATTCTGTTCCATTGATCTATGTGTCTGTTTTTGTGCCAGTACCATGCTGTCTTGATGATGACAGCTTTGTAATAGAGCTTGAAGTCCGGAATTGTGATGCCACCAACGTTGGCTTTCTTTTTCAATATCCCTTTGGCTATTCGAGGTCTTTTCTGGTTCCATATAAATTTTAGCATTATTTGTTGCATTTCTTTGAAAAAGATGGATGGTACTTTGATAGGAATTGCATTAAATGTGTAGATTGCTTTAGGTAGCATAGACATTTTGACAATATTTATTCATCCAATCCAGGAGCATGGAACATTTTTCCATTTCTTTGTGTCTTCCTCAATTTCTTTCATGAGTACTTTATAGTTTTCTGAGTATAGATTCTATGCCTCTTTGGTTAGGTTTATTCCTAGGTATCTTATGGTTTTGGGTGCAATTGAAATGGGATTGACTCCTTAATTTCTCCTTCTTCTGTCTTGCTGTTGGTGTAGAGAAATGCAACTGATTTCTGTGCATTGATTTTATATCCTGACACTTTACTGAATTCCTGTATAAGTTCTAGCAGTTTTGGAGTCTTTTGGGTTTTCCACATATAGTATCATATCATCTGCGAAGAGTGATAATTTGACTTCTTCTTTGCTGATTTGGATGCCTTTAATTTCCTTTTGTTGTCTGATTGCTGAAGCTAGGACCTCTAGTACTATGTTGAATAGCAGTAGTGATAATGGACATCCCTGCCGTGTTCCTGACCTTAGCGGAAAAGCTTTCAGTTTTTCTCCATTGAGAATGATATTTGTGGTGGGTTTTTCATAGATGGCTTTGATGATATTGAGGTATGTGCCCTCTATCCCTACACTTTGAAGAGTTTTGATCAGGAAGGGATGCTGTACTTTGTCAAATGCTTTTTCAGCATCTATTTAGAGTATCATATGGTTCTTGTTCTTTCTTTTATTGATGTGTTGTATCACATTGACTGATTTGCGGATGTTGAACCAACCTTGCAGCCCTGGAATAAATCCCACTTGGTCGTGGTGAATAATCCTTTTAATGTACTGTTGAATCCTATTGGCTAGTATTTTGTTGAGTATTTTCGCATCTGTGTTCATCAAGGATATTGGTCTATAGCTCTCTTTTTTGGTGGGATCCTTGTCTGGTTTTGGGATCAAGGTGATGCTGGCCTCATAAAATGAGTTTGGAAGTTTTCCTTCCATTTCTATTTTTTGGAACAGTTTCAGGAGAATAGGAATTAGTTCTTCTTTAAATGTTTGGTAGTATTCCCCTGGGAAGCCGTCTGGCCCTGGGCTTTTGTTTGTTTGGAGATTTTTAATGACTGTTTCAATCTCCTTACTGGTTATGGGTCTGTTCAGGCTTTCTATTTCTTCCTGGTTCAGTTGTGGTAGTTTATATGTCTCTAGGAACGCATCCATTTCTTCCAGATTGTCAAATTTATTTGCGTAGAGTTGCTCATAGTATGTTCTTATAATAGTTTGTATTTCTTTGGTGTTCGTTGTGATCTCTCCTCTTTCATTCATGATTTTATTTATTTGGGTCCTTTCTCTTTTCTTTTTGATAAGTCGGGCCAGGGGTTTATCAATTTTAGTAATTCTTTCAAAGAACCAGCTCCTAGTTTCATTGATTTGTTCTATTGTTTTTTTTTTGTTTCTATTTCATTGATTTCTGCTCTGATCTTTATGATTTCTCTTCTCCTGCTGGGCTTAGGGTTTCTTTCTTGTTCTTTCTCCAGCTCCTTTAGGTGTAGGGTTAGGTTGTGTACCTGAGACCTTTCTTGTTTCTTGAGAAAGGCTTGTACCGCTATATATTTTCCTCTCAGGACTGCCTTTGTTGTGTCCCACAGATTTTGAACCGTTGTATTTTCATTATCATTTGTTTCCATGATTTTTTTCAATTCTTCTTTAATTTCCCTGTTGACCCATTCATTCTTTAGAAGGATGCTGTTTAGTCTCCATGTATTTGGGTTCTTTCCAAACTTCCTTTTGTGGTTGAGTTCTAGCTTTAGAGCATTGTGGTCTGAAAATATGCAGGGAATGATCCCAATCTTTTGATACTGGTTGAGTCCTGATTTAGGACCCAGGATGTGATCTATTCTGGAGAATGTTCCATGTGCACTAGAGAAGAATGTGTATTCTGTTGCTTTGGGATGAAATATTCTGAATATATCTGTGATGTCCATCTGGTCCAGTGTGTCGTTTAAGGCCTTTATTTCCTTGCTGATCTTTTGCTTGGATGACCTGTCCATTTCAGTGAGGGGAGTGTTAAAGTCCCCTACTATTATTGTATTATTGTTGATGTGTTTCTTTGATTTTGTTATTAATTGGTTTATATAGTTGGCTGCTCCCACGTTGGGGGCATAGATATTTAAAATTGTTAAATCTTCTTGTTGGACAGACCCTTTGAGTATGATATAGTGTCCTTCCTCATCTCTTATTATAGTCTTTGGCTTAAAATCTAATTGATCTGATATAAGGATTGCCACTCCTGCTTTCTTCTGATGTCCATTAGCATGGTAAATTCTTTTCCACCCCCTCACTTTAAATCTGGAGGTGTCTTCGGGCTTAAAATGAGTTTCTTGGAGGCAACATATAGATGGGTTTTGTTTTTTTATCCATTCTGATACCCTGTGTCTTTTGACAGGGGCATTTAGCCCATTAACATTCAGGGTAACTATTGAGAGATATGAATTTAGTGCCATTGTATTGCCTGTAAGGTGCCTGTTACTGTATATGGTCTCTGTTCCTTTCTGATCTACCACTTATAGGCTCTCTCTTTGCCTAGAGGACCCCTTTCAATATTTCCTGTAGAGCTGGTTTGGTATTTGCAAATTCTTTCAGTTTTTGTTTGTCCTGGAATCCTTTAATCTCGCCTTCTATTTTCAATGATAGCCTAGCTGGATATAGTATTCTTGGCTGCATGTTTTTCTTGTTTAGTGCTCTAAAAATATCATGCCAGCTCTTTCTGGCCTGCCACGTCTCTGTGGATAAGTCAGCTGCCAATCTAATATTTTTACCATTGTATGTTACAGACTTCTTTTCTTGGGCTGCTTTCAGGATTTTCTCTTTGTCACTGAGACTTGTAAATTTTACTATTAGGTGACGGGTTTGGGCCTATACTTTTGATTTTGAGGGGCGTTCTCTGAACCTCCTGAATTTTGATGCTCGTTCCCTTTGCCATATTGGGGAAATTCACCTCAATAATTCTCTCCAGTATACCTTCTGCTCCCTTCTCTCTTTCTTCTTCTTCTGGAATCCCAATTATTCTAATGTTGTTTCATCTTATGTTGTCACTTATCTCTCGAATTCTCCCCTCGTGGTCCAGTAGTTGTTTGTCCCCCTTTTGCTCAGCTTCTTTATTCTCTGTCATTTGGTCTTCTATATCACTAATTCTTTCTTCTGCCTCATTTATCCTAGCAGTGAGAGCCTCCATTTTTTATTGCACCTCATTAATAGCTTTTTTGATTTCAACTTGGTTAGATTTTAGTTCTTTTATTTCTCCAGAAAGGGCTTTTATATCTCTCGAGAGGGTTTCTCTAATATCTTCCATGCCTTTTTCGAGCCCAGCTAGTACCTTGAGAATTGTCATTCTGAACTCTAGATCTGACATATTACCAATGTCTGTATTGATTAGGTCCCTAGCCTTCGGTACTGCCTCTTGTTCTTTTTTTTGTGTTGAATTTTTCCGTCTTGTCATTTTGTCCAGATAAGAGTATATGAAGGGGCAAGTAAAATACTAAAAGGGTGGCAACAACCCCAGGAAAATATGCTTTAACCAAATTAGAAGAGATCCAAAATTGTGAGGGGGGAGAAAGGGGATAAAAAGAGGTTCAAAAAGGAAGAAAGAAAAAAAAATGAAAAAAGAAAAAAAAAAAGAAAAGAAAAGAATTAAAAAAAGAAAACATCTAAGAAAAATGTAAAAAAGAAAAAATATATATATTAGATAAAGTAGTAAAAAATCGTTAAAAAAGAAAAAGGTAACAGTTAGAAAAAAAAAAATTTTACCCGAAGGCGAGAGAAAAAAAAACAAAAAATGAAAAAGAAAAAAATTAAATTAACTGCAAGACTAAAAAAAATCACAGAGAAAAAGCCATGAGTTCCGTGCTTGGCTTTCTCCTCCTCTGGAATTCTGCTGCTCTCCTTGGTATTGAAACCGCACTCCTTGGTAGGTGAACTTGGTCTCGGCTGGATTTCTTGTTGATCTTCTGGGGGAGGGGCCTGGTGTAGTGATTCTCAAGTGTCTTTGCCCCAGGCGGAATTACACCGCCCTTACCTGGGGCCAGGGTGAGTAATCCACTCGGGTTTGCTTTCAGGAGCTTTTGTTCCCTGAGCACTTTCCGTAGAGTTCCGGAGGACGAGAATACAAATGGCGGCCTCCTGGTCTCCAGCCCGGAGGAGCCGAGAGCCCAGGGCCCCACTCCTCAGTGCGCCCCCAGAGAACAGCGCCCAGTTACTCCTGTATGCCTGACCTCCGGCCGTGCTCCGAGCTCACCGAGCCTGCGACTGGTTCAAGGTAACACCGAGCTGTGAGCTTACTTTCGGCTCTGTCTCTGTAGCCGGCTTTCCCGTTCCAATACCTGCAAGCTCTGCGACACTCAGACACCCCCGATCCTTCTGTGACCCTGCGGGACCTGAGGCCACGCTGACCCCGTGTGGGCTTCACCCCGGTTTAGCCTCTGGAGTGATGTCCCTCAGCGGAACAGACTTTTAAAAGTCCTGATTTTGTGCGCCGTTGCTCCGCCGCTTGCCAGGAGCTGGCCCCTCCCCCCGGGGGTCTATCTTCCCGTCGCTTTGGATTCACTTCTCCGCCGGTCCTACCTTTCAGAAAGTGGTTGTTTTTCTGTTTCCAGAATTGCTGTTCTTCTTCTCTTCGATCTGCCGATGGATTTTCAGGTGTTTGCAATCTTTAGATAAGCTATCTAGCTGATCTCCTGCTAGCTGATGTAGTCTCAGCCTGCTACTTCTTCGCCATCTTGACTCCTCCCCCCTAACAGAACTTTTTTTGGTCCAAATATCACAGAGCAAAATCAACTTGGTTACTTATTTGGTTGCATGTCATGTACTAATGTCATTGCACTCTGCCATGGGGAGAGTGAAGATGCTCTAAGCTCAGAGGAGGGATAGCTTTGATGAATTTAGAGTCAGAAACAGCAGAATTGGGGTTCCAGAAATTTGGAGTTTGGGTTGGATGATTTAAAAAAAGGAAGTTCAAATGGAGTAAGACAGTAAAGTTGAAAATCTATTTACTGTCAAATGTGAATGCAATCACAATATTTAAATCACTCCCCCTTATGAGAAAAACATGCAAATAAATATCACTAGCCTGAATTTATTTTTACAAATCTCTTTATCTTCCCTATTTTGCCTTTCTTCCACAATTAAAGGTAGCAGATGAATTAAGTGTCCCTCCTGCAAGACATTCTTCAGTCATGAATCAAAATACTGATGGCCCTAGTGACTCTCCCTAGTATTTTTAAAGTGCTTACTCTAGAGGAAGAGTTACTTTCCTACTCAGCAACTGGATAGAGTTTTAATGAATAACTTATACAGCATTCTCCACGTTTCAATTACATGTGGAGTAGCTGATGCATAAACTCATTATTGACTCAGGATCTTGAGTTTTTAAAGCGGTTTGCAAGGTATTTTTAAATAATGTTTAACTTGTACCTCTTTGATGTCACGACAATTATTTTCAAAGTGCCCATATTTTACCTGCATTTCCACTCTAATTTCCCTCCTTGCATTTCCCAACAGCTGTTGCTTCTTTTTTTCAATTGCTCTTGTTTTATAACCACCACTAATGAGCCAGTGAGAAGTGTACTGAATCCCCCCAAGCTGTAATAAATGTGAAGGCAGAATTTTAAAACTTACTTTTATTTGTACACCATTTAAATTCTAAATCCAAAATTAAACACACACTCACACACACACACACACACACACACACACAACTGAAGCTAGTTTTCCTTTTTTTCTTATTCATGAAAAACAATGCTTGGTTTCTCTGAATATATATGTATACTACTTTGCAGATAATAATACACATAATTTGCATAAAATAAATTTAAAAAGTTCATGTGTACATAGAAATTCCCTCTTTTAGTGTGAAAATTGGGCAGTTGACTATGTATAAGGATTTAAAAGATTATATTCTTTGTATAGATCCAGATACACACAAGAAAACAGTATCTCTTATAATCTTGAAATTCCATGGTCAAGCTTTGCTCACATGGGTTTTCAAGTCTTCTTAATCTTTAAGGTGTCTTATATATTTGTATACCGTCCATTCTTTGCCATTCTTAATTGGTCTGTGAAATCAATTCTAGCATTTCATAGGTAATATCTTTAGGATCACCTTCATTCCAATATCTTCAAACCTCTGCATAAATTACCCCTTCTGATTTCCAGCTACTCATAACGTGTTTGGATTTATTGACCTAATTTTGAACACTGTGTTCTGATTATGAATTGGCAACTTCTTAGGAATTTTCTTTTAACATCTGCCGCTCTCAGATGTACACATGGTGGCTTAAACTCAAGAAGAATGGCATAACCACAGTAACTTTATCTTCCTTGGACACTGAGGAGGGCCTACTGGCTACCTGTACCCTTTAAATAAGAATTAACTAGCATATTAGTGGCAAAATGTAGTATAAATGCAGAAATACATAAAAATGAGATGAAAATGCAATAGAATCAGGGCACAGGAAAGAAGCGAAAGACTAATGAACAATGATGGAGTGAGAGTATCAAAATGTAAATATCTTAGAAATCAGCATTCCTATCTTAAAGTTATTGGCTGGATACATTGAATCATTGAGTGTCCTTAGATCTGTTAGGAACTGTGGTTGTAGGGCTGCCACCCCAGAATCTGGAGACACAAGTGCCTATGGAGAGTCACAGCTGACAAGATTAGCAACTGCTGGAGCCATAAACCAGTAGGGACATGTGGGTGGTAATTATGAGGAACTGCTGGAGGCTGAGTATGGATGTGCATGAGAGTAGGGGCTGCAGGCTGAGAGGATGTGAATACTTTCACAGAATTTAGCTCCAGGAACCTTACCAGGTTCTCACAGTGAAAATCCCAGAAAAATGCATTCATAATTCTGTCAGGGGGAAAGGAAGAGTAATCACTACAAAATATACTCAGTCTTCTCTATAACACAGAACTGTGATCCTGGGGAAAATTCTCCATGACACTTATCTAAGCTGAGGGAAGGGCATTTCTCCTCTCCAGTGTCTTCAGAACTCTTCCTTTGGTCAGCAAGGTTTTCAGAGGAGTTGTATGTAAAACAAGGAAGAATACAGTGAAAAGTGCATGTGCTATACATAACACAACTCTACTCAGGTGAAGAATCACTTTCGAAGAGTAAGTGTGGTAAGCCAAGTGCAATTTCTTTGAATAATAAAAATGGATCCTCAAACTTTATATAAGACTAGTATTTTTAGGACATTTTTGTAAATTTAGGACATTAAAGTCATAATAAAATTCCCTTAGTTGGCTTTGTAGAGATTACAAATCTCTCTCAAAACTTAGTATCCCTTGGACACTTGGAGAAACTGTTCTATAATTTTATATGTGTCATTTTGTTCAAACCTGTGGGTTTTAAAAGAATGTTTGCATAAATTATTTTAATAACATTATTCATACTACAAATGAATAGAAAACAGTGTCTTTTATACTCTAATCAGGGATATTTTCTTTTTTTTAAAGATTTTTATTTTATTCATTTGACAGACAGAGATCACAAGTAGGCAGGGAGGCAGTCAGAAAGAGAGGGGGAAGGAAGCAGGCTCCCTGCTGAGCAAAGAGCCCGATGGGGGGGCTCGATCCCAGGACCCTGAGTTCCTGACCGGAGGCAAAGGCAGAGGCATAACCCACTGAGCCACCCAGGCTCACCCAAAGTTATTTTCACATTTTGTCTTTAGTCATAAATTACTAGAAAGCATAAATAATCTGGTGAAGAAGTTACACAGGACTGTTGTGTTTTCTGGTATTGATACTCACATAGTTCAATATTTTATTATTTAAATGTAAGTGTATTTTTCAAAATCCTTCCTTGGAAAATAGTGGTTTTATTTAATTTAAGAATTAGCTCTTAGGGTGCCTGGGTTAAATGTCCAACTCTTAATTTTGGTTCAGGTCAGGATCTCAGGGTTGTGAGACTGAGCCCCATGTTAGGCTCCATGTGGGGCAAGGAGCCTGCTTAAGATTCTCTCTCTCTCTGCTTCTACTGCCCCCTCTTAAAAAAAAAATATTTCTCATTATTCCAGATTATTCATATTTTTCACAGGTCTTATAAAAAGGAAAACTGCTCTTATAAACAGGGTTTCATGTAATGACATGAGCCATTATGCCTGAAATTTAATAATGTCATAGAGCATGTTCTACTACTGGATACGTTCAAATATACAAAGCAGAAAGACATTAGGCTCTATCTGCCAGGCTGAAAACAGCTTAACAACTCTTTGTAATGCTGGTAATTTGAAACAGAGATATTCAACCATACTAAGGGAAGGTTTAAAACAGTCCTTACAACTTGCTACTGTATTTTGAAAATAATAGAGACTTGGACTAGAAACCTTCATAACCATTGCTGGATTAAATAGAACACACACACCCATACACACACACACACACATGCACACACATGCGCGTGCTAAATCTGTTGACTCTGGCATCAAATAATACCAATGAAACACGATTCTCTAGCATACATCCCCATGATGAGAATATTGGAAGAAGACACTAATCTACCACCATCAGTTATTTATCTTCCAGAAAGGAAAGTGGTAATCCAGAAAGGATCCTACTTCCTGATGATTATTGTAGCATATTTTTTTTTAAAGATTTTATTTATTTACTTGAGAGAGAGACAGCGAGAGAGAGCATGAACGAGGAGAAGGTCAGAGAGAGAAGCAGACTCCCCATAGAGCTGGGAGTCCGATGCGGGACTTGATCCCAGGACTCCAGGATCATGACCTGAGCTGAAGGCAGTCGTCCAACCAACTGAGCCACCCAGGCATCCCTATTGTAGCATATTTTACACCACTATTGGTTGTAAGAGATAATGGAACATCTCTCAAACCAAGAATCTTAAACAATCTTCCCACAGAGCTATGATTAAGGTTGCTTGGGGTCATGGTCTTCCTGGAAATAGCTTGGCATATTTGGTGGTATGCATACACACTTTACAGCTCTATGATGAAAGGCCTGATTCACAAGCAGAAGTTGCCAACATGCCCAAATTTGCTCCTGCATGTGTGTTTATGACACCAGTACTTACAGAGAAAGGGACATATGATCACTAAAATGAACACAGTGTGGGAACATGGGAGGGACCATTCCTGGTCATGGATACTATCTGCTATTCCATCCCTTCCACATCTCCTGGTGATACTCTTAAAAGTTCTCTTTAACTTGAGGGGCAGCCCTTGAACTGTTTAATATGGGTCAGGCTAGATGACTTTATCTGACTTCTGTTAGGTATTATTATGAGATGGGATACTCACTCGATTGTTTTAGGTTCATAATTTCAATGACATGCAAGAGATCTGGAAATATACATAGATTACCTCTGAAAAAAGGGAAAAGTTGCCGAGCACTTTTAAAACTCTAATCATTTACCACAGTATCATGAGATAGATATTAGCTGATTTCCCATTTTACAGATTAGGAAAGTAAGTCTGGCAAGTAATTTTAAAATTGCCCCATGTCAGAGTAGTAAAACTGTGATTTGAACTCTTAGACAATGTTAGACGAAAATCCCGATATAAATTTGGGCTTCACAAAGTCATTTGCCTTTCCTACTCTGCTTATGGAAATAATGAGTTTCATGAGAAACACTAGTGAGTACGTTCAGCTATCGATATGAGAAATATCCATTATGGAGATGGGAAGTTGATTAAGCAGGAGGAACTTTGAATTGTCTGAAGGGTGAGAAATTAAAAAAACAAACAAACATTAAATGTCAGTGAGTCAAAGAACTTCAGTAAAAAAAGTAAGAATTACCCAAAAGCAACTACAGCCTAAATAAGTAAATCATTGGAAGCTGTGGAATTGTGAATGGAGAGTAGAATAATAGGTAAAAAGGTAAACTTTGTTACTTAATTTTGTTGGGTTGAAGGACATAGTTATAGCTAGGAATTATCACTTTTGCAATGCCTCTAATTTTCTCTTCCTGATATTTAACCATGTACACTGATAAAGAACACTTTGTGGAAACAAAGTATTTGAGTAATAATAAAGTGCAATCTCAGTTGGTGAGTCAAAAGCATGGTAATTTGGAGGAACAGATTTACCATGGGACTCTATCTAATTCATACTTTTGTAATTTTAGCAGTTCAGCTTTGGAGAATCCTTCTCTCCTCTTACCTATTAGAGAAGCAGGAAAAAAAATCAAATGGTTTCCAGAAAGAGTAGAAACCATACATATTAAAGAGCTATAATGCTATACATGACCATAACAACTATTCATGTGTTTCTATTTCCTCAAACTCTACATTTATACATAACTCAGTAAAAAGTCCCCAAATTACTAAGACCTCTACCAATCAAGTCTGATTTTTTTAAATAGTAATTATTTTTAATATTTTTAAATAGTAATTATTTCACCTATCTTCTGTTTTTGAGTATACAATGACAATGTTGACAATGTTACTAAGTTTTAGGTGTACAACATGGTGATTTGACAGGCTTATATATTATGTTATGCTCACCCCAAGTGTAGCAATCACCTGTCCCCCTACACTATTATTAGAATACCACTGACAATAGTCCTTACCCTGCACCTTTTATTCCCACGACTTACTTATTCCTTAACTGGAAGCCTGTCCATCCACTCCCCTTCACCCATTTTGCCCTTCTTTTCATCACCCCCCTCAGGCAACCAACAGTCTGTTCTCTGTATTTATAGGTCTGATTCTGCTTTTTGTTTACTCATTTTTTAGAGTTTACATATGAGCAAAATCAAATGATATTTGTCTTTCTTGGCCTAACTTACTTCACTTACCTTAACACCCAATACCGCCCAAAGCAATCTGTAGATTCAGTGCAATATCTATCAAAATACCAACAGCATTTTCCATAAAACTATAACAAAAAATACTAAAATTTGTAGGGAACCACTAGATTTGACTATTCAAAGCAATCATGAGAAAGAAAAACAAAGATGGAGGATCACAATTCTAGCTTTTCAAATATACGACATAAAGCTACAATAATCAAGAGATACTAAAAAATCAAAATAATAAAAAAATCAAAATATGTTAATATAATAAAAAAAATCAAAATAATCAAAAGAGAGAGTCCGGAAATAACCCCACACTTATGTGGTCAGTTAATCTATGATAAAAGAGGCAAGAACATACAGTGGGGGAAAGATCGTCTCTTCAATAAATGGCGCTTGGAAACCTGGACAGCCACATGTAAGAGAATGAAACTGGACCACTTTCTAACACCATTCACAAAAGTGCTTCACGTATCTTAACATCAAAATCTTTTTCCCGTTTCTTCCCTTCACTTTGTGTCTGCTTTGCCAGTAGCCAAGACATAGCTTAGGGAGCAAATGAGCGCTACAACACTGAAATTATTATAATTGATCTGAAGTACTTACAAGTTGGGGTTGTCATATTGTTGGAAGGCTGTTCTCCTTTATCAGAGGTGGTTTTTTGTATATACTTCATCAAATTCATGATGCCACAAATTGTAAGAATATTTTATATCTTCTGAATCACTAAAAAATAATAAAGACTTCATGTTAAACTGTGATCCAATGCTGTTTGATCCAATGCTTATCACTTCCATGTATTGAATGGACATTTTTATAGTTATTTAGATATAAGTAAAATCATACACTACTCTTGTGAATGCACAAAAATGCATTTTCAGTAAAACAATTTATTTAGATATTTCTAAAACCTCCTCACAGTCAAAATCCAAATCTTCCAACATGGAATCTTTATTGTTCTTATCTTGCTGATGACATCATCCTCTGTTCCATGAGTACCATTAATGCTGCAATCTTTGTTACTGCTATTTCCTTTGAGGTATTTATAAGATAGGTTCATTTGTGCTCATTTAGGGTTCCAAACAATCCCCTCTGTCATATGTTAGGGCTTAAAGAAAAAGTCTCTCTGGGGAAACTTCCAAGCCAGAGTCACCTATTAACAAGAATCGCAACTCTTAATTGTTCTACTGAGAGGAGTACCAGGAACGTGTGCTTTGCTAGACTGCACTGAGGGACTGTGATCCAGTGGAGGGAACCTGCCCCATCCCAATATCCCCACTTCTTATAGAACAACAGTGACAACTTCATTACTGGGAACATGAACAGACTGCTTCAGCCTAGGCAGTCTGAACTTAAGGGATCAGCTCAGATTTTGTCTGGGAATCCCAGCTGCCCCTGTGATGTTACTCTGGAGGGGGAAGAAGACACCAGAACCACAGAAAGCTTACCATGGATGGAGCTCATTCTATTGGGATAACAGAGAGTCCTGACCTGGCTAACTAATTATCCGAATCACCAGAGTGAGCCAATCTTCCAGAGGAATTTTAGTATATCCTGCTCCTTGCGTCACAGCGCATCTGAGCTGCTCACAACTCTATGAGTTTTGATGTTGGCATCAGAAGGTTGCAGACAAAAATTAACACCGTATCCCATTCCCAGATGGACCTTAAATGGTTTGTTGACTGAAGCACTGGTGGGATGAAGTTGTCCTGTCTTCCCACCGGGAATATCAACCAAGTCCATGACAACTATTTCAGGGTTGCTTCCAGGACGTCAGCATATATAAGATATGTAAGATACAGCCCAATTTCTATCAGGCCAAAATATGAAGTCTCTAAATGCTTTGGGATCTTTAAAATCTTTGCTCTTCATAAACTCTCTACTCTCCCCCTTTTTACTATTTAATCCAAATTGAAAGAAGGAAGAATATACTATAGTCTCATCCGTATGAACACACTAGGGACTTAATGTGTTATTAAACCAGAAACCTATGAAAGTTTTAAAGGAAAAAGTAGCATTTTCCCCTAAGAATTAGTGATTAATTTTACTATTCTGAGGCAATCAAGGACAAAAGTATTTTGACTGTCACTCACATTTTGAGGATTTTAATGGAACAACCTCTGCAGTTGAGAATCCCATGCATGTACTGTTAGTTTACATTTACAAAGTTCTACATTCACTGAGTGATAATCACTTATCCAAGATTCTAAAAATAACCATTATGTGGTTAAACCAGGTTCCTCCTCAAGTCTCTAAGTTAAGATAAATAATATTATCTCAATTTCATAGACAAAGACCCTGAAGGCTAAAGGGTAACTTTCCAAGAACATTAAACTAGTAAGAGGTCAAGCTGACTTTCAACCTACATCTCTCTGACTTGCTCATATCATCACAGGTATGTGGTCTTCTGCTTGTCACTGAGCACTCAGAAGGTTTAAAAATTGCCCGAGATCACATACAGCAATTGTTGGACTCAGACTCCAGTCCAGGTTCTCCCAGTTGAAAGGGTATGTTTAATTTGTGTTCTTCCATCAATGTTACAGTTACCTCTACCCTACACCTGAATCTGCTCAGTCATTAGCCTTGCATTGAGGGGCTTTCCAGTCTTAGGATTCTTGAACATAAATCACAAATTAGCTCAGTAAGTTTGTTCTTTTAAAACTCACATCTATGTATTCCTCCTCCATGCCCTTCTTGGATGAGTTAATTTATATTTAGTTAATTTTGAAAATCTATTTTTAATCTGGCTAAGTACCTTACAAACTTGGGTGATTATACACAGTATTAAGTTATATTTGGTATATCTGGGACATGAAATTTTTATTATTTTTATCATGTCGATTCCTTTTTCTCCTCTCAAACTTCCTTAGTAGCTCAAATACTGTTAATTAGATAGTTCATTTATGGGCATAAAATGAAAGAGTCCCCTGAAAGTGACTATATGACATTGAAAGTGGCAATTTCTTAAGAAGCACGTACACCCTAACAGAAGGAGGTCCATCAGCTCACTGGCTGCACTCCCTGAGTGGAGAAGCTGATTTTGAGACTGAGAAGCTGATGAGAACTAAGAGAGCTTCATCGGTGAGTGTGAAGCCACTGCCAAGAAGACAAAGGAGAGGGCTGAGGAGCCACACAAATCACATGCCTGCTGGGCAGGGCACAGGCTCTCTGGATAAGTACAATTTTATAGTTGATGAAGCCCTAATGTTACGTTATGGTCATCTATACTATTATCAAGCCCCATGAAGAGTACAAATCATCCCACAGTCCACGATGTCTTTCACCTGCACTGCCCACACAATGTTTAATCAAAATTTAAAAGTGCTGACCAGATTTTTTTTAAAGCTTTTATTTATTTATTTTTCACAGAGAGAGATCCCAAGTAGGCAGAGAGGCAGGCAGAGAGAGAGAGGGAGAAGCAGGCTCCCCGGTGAGCAGAGAGCCCGATGCGGGCCTCAATCCCAGAACCCCAGGATCATGACCCGAGCCGAAGGCAGAGGCTTTAACCCATTAAGCCACCCAGGTGCCCCGTGTTGACCAGATTTTAAAATAGCATTTTTTTTTTTGTAAGTATTCTCTTGATTGAATTTTCCAGTTATGTCCAGAAAGAGATATTGACTCCAATAAAATGGTGAAGTGAAAAACTAATTTGAGAGGGTTGATGCGCAAGGGAAGGTTCCAGGGAAAGAAGCTGTGCTTATTATCTAGCTGTCCTTCTTGCTTGTTATCAGCTACGCAACTGACTTTGGTGGTCTCAGTCATCTCATTTATAAATGAGGCTTCCTGCGATTCTTACAATTAGATTGTCACGTTAGGATTTGAAAGAGCTGGCTCTAATATTTTATGACTCTTTAATTTTCTCTGTTTTCTGAGCAAAACTATTTGTTGTGCACACTTGAAATGCAAAAAAAGAATTTATAGGGATTAATATGATTTTGTCTTGCTTTTGATGCATAATAATTTGTATTATAAAAGCTTCAAAAGTGAGTACATAGTGAAATCAATCAGTGAGAACAAAGGGCACATTTCTGCATTTGAATCAAAGCTTACATCACAGCATACAGTTAAACTCTGCCTTTATTCAGGGTACTTATTATGTCTCCAGAATTGTTTTAAACAATTCTTAAGGGGACATATCACACAACAGGAGTTTCAGAACCCAGGAGATTACCCAGTATAAGTAAGTCCTTAAGAACATCAGACATGTCAATGGTTGAAAGTGATCACAAGGGAGGGAAAATGGGAGGCTGGAATGGCATTTGAGAGATTAGGAGTCTTCATTCCAGAAAGTGATTTATGTTAAGCAGAGTTATTTTCAGTAATGAGCTTTTATATTCAATTATATTCATTTTAAATACAGTGATTATGTAAAGCCCATCCATGTTGGCTTACTCCAAGCTCTTTAAATCCCCTAAACCTATCTATGACAATTCTTCTCCTTAGATACAAAGAAAAATCTCAGCATCTGCCTGTACTAAGCAACACACCCAGCCCCCTACCTCCCTGAATTCAATCCTTTTTACCTTAAAATGTATTACATTTAAAGCATACAAAAGCATAATAATAACAGATGTTGCCAAATTGGTCCTTATTATGGTTATCTCAAACTGCACATCCTATTAGCAGTGCATTAAAGTTTCATCTGCTCTAGACAGAAATTTGTTAATATCAGAATTTTTTGTCAATGTACTAGGTAAAAACAAAAATGTGTATCTTCTTATTCAGTTTGTAGTTCTTTGATTGCTAAAATATAGAGAAATACCTTTACATGTAATTGGCCATTCTGGTTTCTTCCTTTTTATATATGTGCCCATTTTCTAAAGAGTTGTTTACATCTGATCTATTAATTACAAGGAGGGATATACAAACACGTGCACACACCCACATATCCTATATATATAGCCTTTATTATTTATATATATATCACAAATATATTTCCCAAGTTTGAGGCCACTTTTCACCTTTCCCCCCCACTTTTCTGTGTTTTGAGGTATGGCTTAAATACTAAATATATTAAGATCTACATTACATATGACTATCTGTGCCCTAATTAAGACACTTACCTAGTTTCCTGTCATAAAGATAAATGTTTATATTATTGTCTTTTCTTACAAAATTTAGCTTTTTTATTTAGAAGTTTAATCAAAATGAACTGATTTTTCCCAGTGGTTGAAGTTTGAAATAGTCTTTATCACAGAGAAACAACTGTCCACAGCACGATTTTCTTACATCTCCTCCCTTCCTTCAGAGTACTGTATTGTACAACTGGCATGTATCGATACCCAAATATGCATAGGATTTGCTGTGTACCCTCAATCTGCTTCAATTATGCATTAATCACTACATCAATACCTTACTTTATTGATTCAGCTAATACCAAGTAAGGCAAGTTCTCCAGCCTTATTTACTTTCAAATTATTCCTGCCAACCTTGGACTGTGTGCTCCTTTACAGAAAACTCTGAATATGCTAATTAGGCTCCATTAACAGAAATATTAATAATGAAATTTGGGAGGTTCACATCATTATAATTTTTTTTTAAAGATTTTATTTATTTGTCAGAGACAGAGGGAGAGAGAGCGAGCGAGCACAGGCAGACAGAGAGGCAGGCAGAGGCAGAGGGAGAAGCAGGCTCTCTGCCGAGCAAGGAGCCTGATGTGGGACTTGATCCCAGAACCCTGGGATCATGACCTGAGCCGAAGGCAGCTGCTTAACCAACTGAGCCACCCAGGCGTCCCGGTTCACATCATTATAATACTGTCTTCCCATATGTAAGTATAATGTATTATGCTGTTTGTTTGTTTGTTTGTTTGTTTACATTTTATTAATTTGAGCAGGGAGAGCAGCAGAAAGAGGGAGAAGCAGACTCCCCGCTGAGCAAGGAGCCCAATGTGGGGCTCAATCCCAGGACACTGGGATCATGAGTGAGCCAAAGGCAGATGCTTAACCCACTGAACGGCCCAGGCCCTCCAATTCTCCTGGAATTTTATTCAGCATAGAAGAAACAGCTATACAAGGCATAATGTTTTATAGTCTGAAAGACCTGTTTTGAAGACACTGTCAAGTATGTTTCTCCGGGATGATTTATAATCACACACACAGTAAGTTAATTTTTTTACTAGGGAAATTGGTGCTTCTCCTGGAAATTTTTGATTTTTTTTTTTCATTACATGCTGACAGTACAATATTTGCCTTCTGAATCAGGAAGCTCAGAGTTCAATTTAACCAGTGCTTAATACTAAGACCTATTACTGCATTAAGGTAAATAGCATGAACCTCCTGAAATCTAGGATACAGCTGAGGCCACCAGTACAAGGACTGAAAGGGAAGTGTGAACTGTTTAGAACTTTTGGATCTCACCTTATTTCACTTGAACTAGGAGGATTTCAATTACTCTGTCAAACAAACTGGATTTGGAGGTAAGATTTTGTTTAAAGTATATAACATTTGTAACTACTAAAAAAAAAAAAAAATATATATATATATATATATATATAAATAAAATTATATATATATATATAATTAAAAAGGAACAGCTTGGGACGCCTGGGTGGCTCAGTTGGTTAAGCAGCTGCCTTCAGCTCAGGTCATGATCCCAGCATCCTGGGATCAAGTCCCACTTCGGGCTCCTTGCTCGGAGGGAGCCTGCTTCTCCCTCTGACTCTGCCTGCCACTCTGTCTGCCTGTGCTCACTCTCTCTCTCTGACAAATAAATAAATAAAATCTTAAAAAAAAAAAAAAGGAACAGCTTAAGTGGCTCAGTTGTTAAGCATTTGCCTTAGGCTCAGGTCAGGATCCTGGCGTTCTGGATTGAGCCCCACGTCAGGGTCCCTGCTCAGTGGGAAGCGTGCTTCTCCCACTCCCCCTCCCACTCCCCCTGCTTGTGTTCCTTCTCTTGCTGCCTCTCTCTGTCTAATAAATAAATAAAATCTTAAAAAAAGAAAGTAGCAGTCTGAAAATCACTGGTGTTGGTGAATATTATTCTTTACTCTGTTCACTAGATTTTGGCTGTTTTTCTTAAGAGCGCCACCAAATATGTATCAATTATTACAAACTGTTATCTCAAATCTTATGGCTGTAACTACAATATAATAATTTAAGATCATTGTCTTAAGAAAAAAGTCTTTCAATTGCTGTGATTATAGAAATTAAAAGATGTAGCAAACGGTGGGATGTCTCTGATTGTTCTGGAATTGTTTCATGGGTCAGAAAAAGTGGTTGAACAGCAGCTAAAATCACATTTATTTAAACCCAGTTAGGATAATTTTGTTTAGGAAATAATGAGTTGGACTAAAGAAAATTAAGGAATACTTTATTGTGTGCAAACCAAGGGCAATCACTGTTGTAAAAAACAAGGGAAGTATAAATGTATAAAAGGCAAAGTTCTTATTTCAAGAGTTATCTGGTCTATAGGGCAAGATTTCGCTTGTATGTCTATCTATCATCTATCTATAATCATAAATACATCATAAAGGTTTTTATCTTGATATAACTACAAGCCCAAGAATGCCAACAAAAACCAGTAGCAGGAGAGGGGTATGGAACCGATTCTCTCCCTCAGAGTGCCCAGAAAGAATTAACTTGCCAAATTTTTGACCTCTAGAACTTGTTAATCCAAGAAGGAAAAAAAGAGATAAAGAGACAAAGAAAGAGAGAGAGAGAAAGAAAAGAGGAAAGAAAAAACTGAATAGGATTTAGATAGAACTAAAAAAAAAAAAATTATAGGAAGAATGAATAACTAAAATAATACAAGAGAGAAAAAAATTACATGGGATCTTCTAAAGACAGTGAATTTGCTAATTTACAAAAAGATTATATGTTGAATGAAGGGTGAGGGGGAAGATAAAAGAGTAATTTGAAGTCACATTTCCAAAGGGCCTTTACTTTTCACATGGAAGAAAATAGAGGATGTCTTATTCTTCCCTACTGTTTTACTGAGATGATGCACAGTTATAGAAGAAAACTTGTAAAAACCCAAAACACCCATAGCCATACATACTGTTCCGATTTTGACACAGGTCATTTCTTTATATGTGTATGAGCCTGTGCATACACACACACACACACACACACACACACACACACACACACACACTGACACACATACCACACTTACATAGGTAGAAACAGAGGGTTCTGATGCTTTGGCCTATAGCTTATTGTCTGGGGACTAGGAAACACTTAGCCAGGAAATTCAAGTTTGAAATACTTTTTAAAAAATATTTTATTTATTTATTTGACACAGAGAGAGAGAGAGAGAGAGAGAGCGAGCGCACAAGCAGGGAGAGCAGCAGGCAGAGGGAACAGCAAGCAGAGGGAGAAGCCGACTCCCCACTAAGCAAGGAGCCCAAGTTGGGGCTCGATCCCAGGCAGGGAGGGGGAGGGAAAGCAGACTCCCCGCTGAGCAGAGAGCCAGATGCGGGGAGCCAGATGACCCGAGCCGAAGATAGAGGCTTAACCCACTGAGCCACCCAGATGCCCCTTGACATACATTTTTAACATGACTTTATTACTCAGGAATCACCCACATCTATTAGCATAATTGATAGTCACCACAATTCTGTGACTTAAACAAAGAAGGATTATTATGCTAATTTTTAATAAGAAACATCAAAATGTGCAGTTTGTGAAATTTACTTGTTTGTTTTTTTCTGTTATAGCTTCCTCAAGATTTTGAAATGATTCACAAAAAATTCCATTTTCAAATAGTGAAAATAATTGCAAAGCCAAAGTGATACAAAGAGCAGCAATAAATGCCAACATTTATATATTGCTTTATATTTCTCAAAGCACTTCACCACACATTAAAGATCATAAAATTTTTAAATTGTGGGCCACATAGATTTGTTACCATAAACTCACCCATTCTCTACTTTGACAGGAAAGTTAACCTTGAAACAAGTCAGTGATGATAGCTTTGCCCTTTTGTGATGAAGCACAGATTTAACAATACCTCAGTAGAGGTGCACATTGATGCCAGGGACATAATGTGGATGTAATATGTTAATAGAAGCAAAGAAAGAATCTATATACTTTGCTATAAGGTAGTGTTTTAACAAAGTAACAAATTTAATTCCTTCGTGTATGATTTACTTTGGCAATTCTGTATGATGAAGAAATATATGTTTTAAACATTTATGACTGAATATCAAATTAACCATGGCTTTAGAGAAGGAAAAAGCCTTAAGCTTATTAATGGTGGAAATTTCTAAGTATAGGAATAATCTATATAATAAAGAAAGTAAGCTCACAAGTAAGCTCACAACAAAATAAAGTGATAATTACCCTTACCATTATTTGTACGATAATGACTTTTGATTATTTATTAAAAATTTGCTTTAGAACTTTGCTACATATTTTACATAAATTGTGTCCCTGAATTCTTAAAACAATCCAATGATTTGGGATTTAAAAGTAAACCAAAAATAAACAATTTTAGGAGATTTAAATAATTTGATCAAGTTAGATAGGAAAAAGTAACAGAATGAAAGTTAAAACTCTGAAACTTGTTTTGTGTTCATATTCACTAAAGCTAGAGACTAAGCTCAAGGCCCCAAACTTAGGACAACGAAAGCTAGGTTTCCTGAGAGTTCCCTCCTACCAGCAAGGAGGCCTTGGCATGATGAGAGGGGAGTAAAATTCAGGGACCCCTCTCCATCCTGACGGAATCCACTCTACATTATATCCTTCTCTTTGTGACTAGGATGACGCATATATACCTTAGTTTATTCAAATACCAAGGCCTGCTCCACTGGATTGATCACTTTTGCAATTGCTCATCTTTTCCCCTTGTGCTGGACATTTTTTACCACTCAGCAGCTACCTAGTTTCATTAAAAACTGGTTATTTCCTGAAACTCATAAAGTAATGTGCATTTGCTTAAAAAAATTTCCTAACTAGTTCCTTTTTTCTTGGCTTAGGCTAATCATTGTTTAATTTTATTCTAGAATTTCACAGATTTCTAAAAATGTTGAAATCTTTGTTCCATGTGAACTTATTTTATTAGAAGGATGAAGTGGAGAGCTTTTTTTTTTTTTATATAGGGCCAGTCAAATTGTCTCAATACTATTTCTTGAATAATCCACATTTTTTTCTAATTTAAGGTGGTAACTTCATCAAATATACAATTCATATATATATATATG
Source organism: Mustela nivalis (assembly GCF_964662115.1). Lineage (NCBI taxonomy): Eukaryota > Metazoa > Chordata > Mammalia > Carnivora > Mustelidae > Mustela > Mustela nivalis. The sequence goes on from NC_139027.1 coordinate 41,732,977, forward strand.
TATGTATATATGTATGTATGTATGTATATATGTATATATATATTTACACCCAAACTTTAGGTAAAAATTTAATGGAGAGAAAGGGAAAATACTGTGTTATAATTGAAAATAATGTTATTTCATTGTTCTTTTTCATTTCCAGTTAGGCAGAAGGTATTCAGTTAGGACTGAAAATATCTGGGAATGGGCCACGTGACCCAGTTTCCTCTCCTCCCCAAACACCCATTTGTCAGCTTTCAAAAATTACTATCTACTATTAGTTATATTTGCTATGCCACGCATTGTATCCCCATGTCTTATTTATTTTATAACTGGAAGTTTGTACCTTTTAATCCCCTTCCTTTATTTTGCCCTACCCTCATTCCTTTCCCTTCTGACAACCACTAAATTGTTCTCTGTATCTATGACCTATTTATATTTCGGTTTCTGACCACTTGTCTTGTTTTTTAGATTCCACACATACGTGAAATCATACAGTATTTGTCTGTCTCTGACTTATTTCACTTAGCATAGTTCCTTCTAGTTTCAACCATGTTGTTGTAAATGGCAAGATTTCATTCTTTTTTGTGGTGGAGTATTTATTCTATTCCATCATATATGTATTATATATTATATGTATAATATGCAAATGTATAACATCTTCCATATTCATCTATAAATGGACTTACATTGCTTTCATATGTTGGTTATTATAAATAATGCTATAGTGAACTTAGGTGTGCATCTATCTTTTCAAATTAGTGTTTTGTTTCTTTAGATAAATTTCCAAAGATGGATTTACTGGATCATATGGTAAATCTATTTCTAATTTTTTGAGGAACCTCTAACTGTTTTCTATAGTGGCCATACCACTTTGTGTGTGTGTGTGTGTGTGTGTGTGTGTGTGTGTGGTGTCACACCATTTTGTACTCCTACCAACAGCACACCAGGGTTCCCTTTTCTCCACATTCTTGCCACGGCTTGTTTCTTGTCTTTTTGATAACAGTTATTCTGACAGGTGTGAAGTGGTATCTCATTGTGGTTTTGATTTGCCTTTCCCTAATGATGAGCGATGTGGGCATCTTTCCAGGGGTCTGTTAATAACCGTATGTCTTCTTTGGAGAAATGTCTATTCAGGTTCTTTGCCCATCTTTTTAGCTGGATTTTTTTTTATATTGATTTGTGTGAATTATTTATATATTTAGCATATTAGCCCCTTATTGGTTATATAATTTGTGAATGTTTTCTTCTACCTAGTAGATTGTTTTTTCTCTTGTTGATGATTTCTTTTGCCAGGTAAAAGCTTTTTAGTTTGATGTAGTCACATTTATTTTTGCTTTTGCTGCCATTCCTTGACTGAGGAGACAGATCAAATATATATATATATATTGCTCAGACCAATGTCCAAGAGATTACTGCCTATGTTTTCTCCCCAGAGTTTTATGGTTTCCAGTCTTACATTTAAGTATTTAATTCTTTTAAAGTTTATTTTTATATACAATGTAGTAAGTGGTCCAGTTTCATTCTTTTGCATGTATTTTTCCCAGCAATATTTATTGAAGAAATTGTCTTTTCCCCCATTGTGTGTTTTTGTCTCCTTTCTCAAAGATTGACAAAACAAAAAATTGATATAAAAATGGGATGATTTCTGAACTCTATTGTGTTTCACTTATCTATGTTTCTGTTTTTGTACTGGTACCATACTGTTTTAATTATTTTTTAAAAGTTGTATTTATTTATTTGATAGCATGCACAAGCACGGGGAGTGGCAAGAAAAGGGAGAGGAAGAAGCAGGCTCCCCACTGAACAAGGAGCCTAATGGGGCTCAATCCCAGGACCCTGGGATCATGACCTGAGCCAAAGGCAGATGCTTAACCTATTGAGCCAGCCAGGCACCCCACAGTGTTTCAAAGATTATAGCTTTATGGTACAGTTTGAAATCAGAGTGTGTGATACCTCCAGCTTTATTCTTTTTTCTCAAGATTGCTTTGGCTATTTGGGATCTTTCATGGTTCTATACAAATTTTAGGATTATTTGTTACAGTTCTGTGAAAAATGTCATTGGTGTTTTCATAGGGTTTGCATTGAATTTGTAGGTTTCTTTGGGTGGTATGGACATTTTAACAATATTAATTCTTCCAATCCATGCGTAAGGTATGTTTTCCCATTTATTTGTATCAGCCTCCATTTCTTTTTTTGATACCTTAGTTTTCAGGGTATAAGTCTGTTAACTCCTTAGTTTTATTTATTCCTAGGTATTTTTTTTTAAAGATTTTATGTAATTATTTGAGAGAGAGAAGGTGAGAATAAGCGATAGAGCATAAACAGGGGGAGTGGCAGAGGAGAGGGAGAAGCAGGTTCCCTGCTCAGCAGGGAGCCCATCATGGGGCTGGACTGGGCCACCTAGGTGCCCCTATTTTATTCTTTTTGATGCAAATGTAAATGGGATTGTTTTCTTAATTTTCCCTACTGTTAGTTCATTTTTAATGTATAGAAATGTAACCAATTTTATGTTTATTGATTTTGCATTCTGCAACTTTACTGAATTCATTTATTTGTTCTAATAGCTTTTTCAGCAGTCTTCATGGTTTTCTGTACATAGTATATGAATGTCATATCTTGATATATTGACACCTCATTATATAATGATCTTCTTTGTGTCTTTGTCCATTTCTGTCTTAAGTCTATTTTGTCCGATGTCAGTACAGTTGCTGCACTTTCTTTTGGTTTCTACTTGCATAGAATTTTTTATTCTATCCCTTCCCTTTAAGCCAATATATGTCCTTAATTTGAAGTGATTATCTTAGAAGCAGTGTACAGTTTGGTCTTATTTTTCTATTTATCTAGCCACTCTGTGCCTTTAGATTTAAAACTTTAATTCACTTACATTTAGAGAAATGACAATATGTAAGGACTTACTAATGACAAATAATTAATTCCTTTCCCACTGTTTTGTATTTCCATTGTTTCCTTTTTCCTGCTTCTGCCTATCTCTGTAAATTGGAAATTCTCCATGATGGTATGCTCTTTTCCTCCTTATTTTTAGTGTATCTACTCTATGTTTTTTGCTTTCTGCTTAACATGAGATTTATATAAAAGATCTTATAAATAAAATGTCAACTTTAGGCTAGTAGCGACTTCAGTTACATACAAATGCCCCACCCTTTTACTCCCCTTTTTCCCATTTTTGATGTTATAATTTATTTACCTCCTTTTTATTGCTTATTCATTAAGAAGTTGTAATAGCAATAGTTACTTTTTAAAACTTTTTCTTTCACCACTAGTTTTAAAGTGATTTTAAAGTGGTTGATACACCATCTTATTACAGAATTAGAGTTTTCTAAACCTGGTTGTATATTTACATTTACCAATGTGTCTTATGCTTTCATATCTTTTCATGTCACTAACTTGCATTTTTTCATTTCAGTTTGAAGAACTATATTCATTATTTCTTGCAAGGTAGGTCTAATGCTGATGAACCAGTTTATCTTTTGTTTGCCTGGGAAAACCTATATAAAAGATAACTGTGCTGGATAGAGCATTATCAGTTGGCAATTTTTTAATTTTCACAGTTTGAATATGTCATTGTACTTTCCTCAGTAGGGTTTCTGCTGGGAAGTCAGTAATAACCTAAAGGGGAGATCCTCTGTAGGTTATAATTTTCCCCCTCACCTGGCTGCTTTTAAGTTTCTCTTTATCTTTGACTTTTAAAAATTTCATTATAATACGTCCTGGAAAAGTCCTTTTTGCATTAATGTGATAGGGTGATCTATTAGCTTCCTCAACTTGGATATCTGAGTCTCTCTCGGGTTTGGGAAGTTCTTAGCTATTTCCTTATGTAAACTTTCTCTTCCTCTTTTTTCCTTCTGAAATCCCAATTATGCCAATATTTGCATGTTTGATGGAATCCCACAAATCATTTAGGCTTTCTTCACTCTTTTTATCATTCTTTTTTCCTTGTTCTCTTCCTTTTTCTCCTAAGATTGGGTTGTTTCAAAGTTCCTATCCTCTAGCTCACTTATTCTCTCTTCCACTGATCTATTCTAGTGAAGATGCTCTCTACTGCCTTTTTAAAAAATTAACATATAATGATAGAGGGCACATACCTCAATATCGTAAAAGCCATCCATGAAAAACCCACAATGAATACCATTCTCAATGGGGAAAAACTGAGAGCTTTTTCCCTGTGGTCAGGAACCTGGCAGAGATGTCCTCTATCACTACTGCTATTCAACATAGTATTAGAAGTCCTAGTTTCAGCAATCAGACAACAAAAAGAAACAAAAGACATCTGAATCAGCAAAGAAGAAGTCAAATTTTCACTCTTTGCAGATAATATGATACCTCATGTGGAAAACCCAACAGACTCCACTCCAAAACTGCTAGAACTCATATAGGGATTCAATAAAGTGTCAGGATATAAAATCAATGCACAGAAATCAGTTGCATTTCTATACACCAACAAGACAGGAAAGAGAAATTAAGGGGTCAATCCCACTTAAAATTGCACCCAACACTGTAAGAC